>NC_073745.1:262724498-263054204 GCF_029784135.1 Toxorhynchites rutilus septentrionalis
TATACAAGCATACTATAATCGCGATTAAAAATATGGGATGCGGGGTAAAATTTAAGGTTATATTTATGGTTTGAAACCAAATTTTTACGAGAAAAAAATAGTCAGAATTTTTGTTCTGCATAGGGCCACCCTAATCGGTATTAAATATATGGTAGCCTAGCGTTATCATAAATAGTTTACGACCTTTTCTCATGCCTACCAAGTGTTTTGTGCATAATTTCATCAAAATCGATCTAACTGTTTCGAAGGAATTCGACCACAAACATCGTGACACGAGATTTTTATATATACAGCCACTCGCTATCCTCGATCGCTACCAAGTGTTTTGTGCATAATTTCATCAAAATCGATCTAACTGTTTCGAAGGAATTCGACCACAAACATCGTGACACGAGATTTTTATATATACAGCCACTCCATGTCAAGCCTCAGATTTCAATGAAAAGTGGTAATTTTGTTGCTTATCACAAAATATTAGAACCGCATATTTTTATTTTGTTTATTTCTCATTAGAGGTGCCATTTTCGTTTTTAAGGGTAAACATGGTGGTTTGTGTACCTCTATAGTGCTGATTCTAAAGTGGTTTTGTTGGAAATATACAGCTGAAATTGAAACACACTTGGACCGCTGATGATAAATTAGAAATTTTATCAGGATAAGTACCTATTGCGTGCATGCTGATAACTATTGTGTGTTCTTAAATTGTTTTATATAGCTTCACCCGTTTGTATGTACGCTTGTACAGGCATGGGCAAAATCGCATCGAAATTCGTTCAACAACATGCATTCACAGATAAAACGCACCCTTCTATTCTCCGTTCTCCGCCTTACTTTATTTGAGACCAAAAACATTCACCTATCATCTTCGCAAAGATCATTCTCGAGTTAAACGGAAAAATACTGTCTCGATTCCGTTCATCTATTCTTAGAGAATTTGGCATTCTCTCATTTGCCTCTCGGAATGACGTTAGATGGTGATAGAATCAAATTGGAAACTTTTGCTTGAGCCAGCGAGTGTCTCGGTAAAATCATTCGTTTTTCACTCAAATAGCAATCATTGAGCCTCGATCGCGGCAGTAAAATATAGGTAGATAGTTGGAATCGAGTTGTTTCCTGTGCAGTATTGCAATGACATTTTTTTGTTTCTAGTATGGGATGATCTAAGACAACGCAGAAGAACATATTAACGCAAGTTATTGGTGTGCGGGAAGGTAGATTCATGTGCATTGCCAATAACAAATGCACTTGAATGCTGACAAGGAAGAGAGTAGAAGGGAAAATAAAATCATACATACACGCAGATTGAGTCTATTTTGACTCACTCGTTATTTTGTTTCGTGCTATCCTTCCAAAGGAGTTTTCATTCATTGAATGTTGTTATCCACTCTTCGTTTTGTTATGTTCACTCTCAGTCCCGAATGAAGATGGTCGTAGAGTGTAAAATGATTCATCGTGCAATATCACGATTGCCTGCTGCAATCTCTTCGCCATGATTATTCCAAGCAGATACAAGAGTGATTTAAAATTAGGTGTGGAGAAATGAGCGAATGAACTTTTCCATACTTGCGTTTGTAACTTTGTAACTTTGTCTGTAGCACTGTCCCACATTAATGCAAATTTGACCACCTTCCTGTTGACCGATTGATCTGAATTTTGGAACACAGCTTTATCTCTGCAGTCATTATGAAACTGCGTATTCCATGATCTGGAAAATCCAAGATGGCGGGCGCTCGAGTTGAGCATGTGCAAGGCGTGCGACACCAAAGTAATTGATCAACAATGATCCTGTTGTTTGTGTAGGTAAGTGCGGTGTTCGATTTCATCGCCGCTGTAGTTCTCTTACGAATGCGACGGCGAAACTGATAACAAAGAATCCGAACATTCTGTTTATTCGTGATGAATGTTTGTAGGATCGAAAATGTGGCGGGCGAGGTGATGTTTTATTTATTATCCCTTTTGTTCATTTTAAGCTCATTAGCATTTTAACAGTAACAGAGCCGAATTTTAATCGTGTACATGTAACATGTTCATCATATCTCGATTTAGCACATTACACAGTTGCCATTTTTCGGCGTTAGAGTATTCCCTTCTATACCACTGCATATGGTACACATTTACACAGTAGCCATTTAGGCGTAAGAGTTCTTTCCTTCTGTTCTTCCATTATCCAGTTGAGTTATTTATAGAACAGCAGCCCGATGTGTTTTTTGCAAGAGCAGAGCAGTTGTATTTATGAATCGAATCGATGAATCGTGGATCGATCTCGATCGCTGATGATTGTTGCGTGGACGTAGTTATTCTGTAACAACACAAAGATGGTCAATGAGGGCCCTGAGTTTTGAACTCACGATCGATCGCTTACTAAGCGAACGCGCAACCAATGTGGCTACGGAGACCCCCAAGGTGATGTTTTAGATGTTGATGAATTGCAAAGACTTCACTTCTGCTCTCTGGTGTCCGAGATAACTTCACCGAGCAAATTAACATTGCGTTTGAAAAAGAGAGAGATAAGTTTATCAGATCTTTTGCCGAGCTTTCCAAAGAGAAGTTTGGCATGCTTCGAAAGTAGTGCTGCCAAAAAGTTGGAAAATATGAAAAGCTTATTTTCTGAATTCTACCGCCTTTTATTACGTAATTGCACAACAAAGATTGTCTTTGATGTAAATACAGTGCATTCAAAAAGTTCCGGGAATAAGGCGCACTAAAATCGAGAGGTGGCGCTATCTCTGCTCGCTCCAACGCGCGGACTGCTTTCCTCCAACTTCTGGCCAGCTACCGTTTCTACCGTGAACCGCTATCTCGATTCAGTAGCTAGTTTTGGCTGATAAGATTAACGCAAAGATTTTTTGTCGCGTCACAATTTTAATTATGGAGCAGAGAGCCGCCATAAAATTTTAAGCTGCCAGGGCAAACAGTGAATGCGATCTTCTACAAAAGTGTCCTGGGACGATTATTGGCACGGATACGGCGCGTGCGGCCGAAGCAGTACCGATCTGGAGAATAGTTTTTGCTTCATGACAATACGCCCGAGCACACCGCGATTTTGGTAGCGCAGTTTCTAGCCAAACGAAAGGTGACTGTCATCACCCATCCCCCCTATTCTCCGGACCTCGCCCCGGCAGACTTTTTCTTGTTTCATACCGGATGAGCAGTTTAAACGCGCCTTCCGACACCTCTACAAGCGTTCAAAAATTTGTGTGGAATGTAGTTTATAGATCGGATAGGAGAGATATGAAACAGGGACACAACAAGGGAATCATCATTAAACGTTGACATCGGCGTTTCTGAGGAACATGTATAGATGAAGCAGAAGATCAGGGGTGACATTGCGCATTTCGAAACGAGTGATTTTTGTTCGTTTGGACTATTTTGACTTTGCTTTATCTACGAACCCAAAAATTTTACATCACTCTACGAGACAAATTTTGCTCTAAATCTAGTACACTGAAAATATTAACTTGAAAATGATACATAATACTAAAACAAATTCGATTTGAGTTCGAATTTTCTCGAAACGAGTTACTCGTTTCGAAATGCGCAATGTCACCCCAGGATCACGGCTACCTAAGATATCCCGGACGGGATATCCGACTGTCTGCCTTGTGCTCTCAGTGCTCTAGAGAGCTGAGAGCGAGCAGCATTGAACTAGATACACGTCCAGACAATATGCTCGATGTCGTGGTAGCCATCGCCACAATCACAAAGATTGTTTGCTGCGAGCCCAATGCGATAGAGATTCCGGTAAACAGTGTCCGATTTTTTAAATTTTGCGACTTGGTTTCCTCTGAGTTAACACCGACCATCTATGTGAATGGTCGAATGTGTACTTCCCACGCCTAATCTGTTTTGTAAACAGGTGATGATGTTGATGATATTTTTTTATTGTAGTTGTTAAAAAACGATCATGGTCTACGAAAACTTGAGCTCCACGTGCGTTTGGTATGCCTGGTCTAATGTTAATAATGAACACTGGATGGGTTTGTAAAGTAAAAAGTCTGATTCTTTTTTTGAGATTTCAAGTACGCAAAGTTGCTTAAATGATCAATGTCTTCAGCTCCACATAGTTTCACTGCAACCTGAGATGGTGCTGCCAACTCATAAGACGAGTATGAAATTCATCTATTGCCACATCCGACCGTTTCTAATGGTTCCTCGATTTTTCTCCACAGCAGTATGTACAAATGCAGGCACCACATCTCAGCGTCGGTACACCGTACAAGACTGATGCGGTGGCCCCGGTACAGCCTCGTGGCGTCTCTATGATTATGTCAAGCGATAATCCAGCAGCGGGGGTCCCATACGGAATGATGCCACAGCTCACTACGCTTCAAATAGGATCATCGGTGAGCTCTCATTAAAAATACCTTGAATAGCCTCGATTGATCTAATTTACGATCCTAATTCTCTCTCGCGTAAAAAGCAGTACATTAGCCCAACGTATCCGTATTACGCGCCAACGCCGTCAATCATCCACACGATGCAGATGGGCGAGTCGGAGCAGGCAAGTACAGCGGCTTCCCCGGACGAAGCGTACACCACACAGTATCAGCATGCTCCGAAGTAGAGATCGATCTAGATCCTCTGTCCGCCAAGTCTAGATCGTCATAACCGCCAGTCGAAGAAGTAGTCTCCAGTCATCGTCATCATCGCCGTCGCCACCATCACCACCGCGCCGTCGACGTCGTGAAATCCGCCGCCTCAGCTAACGACAACCAGCAGCAACAAAAACAACAACAGCAAAATCACAACAGCCACAGCAGCAGTTATTGATAACAGCGAACAGCATATGTATATGTGTGTGAGCGGGAGGAACGAAAGTCATTCGTCAGCAGTTACTTTCTCCGCCAGTGGGAAAAAAGTGAAGAAATGTTCTCCAGAGAGAGTGAATCATTTTTCAGAACAACTGATAGAATCAGGTTGCCAAACGAAAAAAAAATCATTTAAAACCTTCCGATGAATGGATCACGTCGAAGATTCGGTTAAACTTTTGAAAGCTGTTAGAGATTTGGGACTTTGTGTTGATTTTCCCAAGGAAGAATAAGGAACAAATACCTCATCTGTGGCACTGTGCGACAACAATGATTCTTACGTAAGACTAGGGAACGTAACAATCATAGCTCACAGAATTCTGGACGGGAAACAAACCAATCCGAACTTCGATGCACGATAAGAAGAACCAAAAAGACGTGTGCTAGTGCGAAGAATTTCCACACAAGTGTTTCTCTAATATTTTTTCCTCTGTCCATTATCAACGTTTTGAGACAGAATCGATGGGGTTCAATGATAACGATTCGCCTGCAAACCAACCGAGCGGGAGCGAAAAACAATTAATTATTGACTGTTACTTTCTTTTTAGTTTTCTGCATAAGTTTCTGTGAATTCAGAAATAAATATTGTTGATGTGTAAAAGCATTGTGAAGCGAGTAGCGAACGCGTCGAGTGGTTTATTCGAAAAGTGCTGCACCGTCTTCCCACCACCAGCTGTGGGAGCAAGTCCTGATTTTGTTTGTTAAGTTTTTTTACAGTTAGTTTAGTTTCTTCCGATAGCTTTTTTTTATTTCGTTTTCCAAACATTATTTATTTCACCTTCTCTGTGCCAGCAGAGAGTAACGTCTGTTGAAGGAAGTAAAATCTCGAACCTACACGAGAAGTACTGATAAAATTTGATCACTAAAAAAAGCAGTAAGCAAACGATGATGAGGCGAAAGTGCACATGCCTCTTTAAAACTGTGAGAAACCAAATAAAAACGAAAGTTGAAGAATAAACACGAGACACAGGAAAAAATTAAAAGGGATTAGGGAGGGAAATTTTCTCGAAGAAAATTTCCATTCACGGGGGAATGAAATGTTTTGGCTCGCTGGTATTGGTCTAAACCGGCCCATACCGGGCGCCCGTGAATTAGGGGGAGGGAAACAATCAACTTATAGGCTCCCCCTCGATTTGAGCGAGAGACGAGAATGCAAGTCGCTTTTCTTAGGGTAACTTTTTAATTTATTTTTGGTCCGTTAGGAATGTAGAAAAGAGAAAGAAAAAAAAGAGCGGTTAGCTTTCCACTGTTGGAAGTTGAGCAGTTGTGAGAGAAGCAAGGGAGCACGAAGGCGAGGCTCCCGCAGATGATAGAAAAGAAGAAGATATGCAAAGGAATGCTAGTTCATAACTTTAGTTTTTAGTTCTTAGATAGACCGATTTAAAAATTTACAATTTAGGTGATCGTATTTGAATGAAGCTGAAGGAAGAGTGTATTGCGAAAGGTAATACTGTGCAAGGGTTAGGATCAATAAGGATGCGCCGAGCGAAAGAAACTGAGAGAGAGAAATAGAAAGCAAGAATAGGGTGTTTTATCTATTTTGAAAGATTTTTTCTATGATTTTTTGACTTAGTTCTTTTTTTATAGTTTTAAGCAAAACAGCGAAAGTAACAGAACCAGAAAACAGGATGCTAACATAAAGAATGAGAGAACGGTTCAGCAAGGATGTGACCAAGCGTCAACCAGAGAGTGTACTTGGCTTGAGTGGATGTGTTTGTAGACAACAACAAAAAAGTATTTTGTTTTTTTTTTCAAAGTGACAGAGAAGCTAGCGAAAAGGAAGAAGAAATGGTTTTGTTTCTTTTTTTTGTAGTGTGAATCCTAAGTTTAAGAATGGAAGAAATATCTTGAAGACGATTCAATAAAAGTGAATCAGTGAGATGAGGCAGAAGTATGAGAAACTCTGCACTTCACTGAGGTAAAGCCGGAAAAAGAGAAAAAAAAACTGTTCCTAATCATTACCGTTTGTAGATTTACTTGTCTGCTAATTGGAAATCAATTAGATTGCCCGATATCAGTCAGCGATCTCTTTGGTGTTCGTCCATGGAAATGAGTAAATTGCTGTTGGGCGGAAGAAGAAAATAGAAAAGAAAGTGTCCCCATTTTGGTTTCCACTCGATTTGATTAATGCGGTGAGGGGAGCTGTTTACTCGTATTGTGTAAATGTGGAATGCTTAAGCCAGTGAACGGAGCAATCATCAATGAATTCGTTCTAGCTGAATCATGCCTAATACTATAACCGTAGTAACGATTAATTTCTTATTGATTTTCGTTTACAGTTCAGATTCATCAGACTTGTTTGGATATTACAATTTCATAAATCAAAACCACGCAGAATCGCCAATCCAAAGTCCAAATATGTGTACAGAATTTATGTGTTTCGATCACCTCGGTATCCTTGGTAACCTGATTCGACGCTCTTTCCCACTTCGTGGCGAAATCTTTCTCACTATTTGTCTTTCCTTTCGATTTTCTCAAGCTTTGCATCCTGATTGTTCAGTATCTTGGATCGTGCGAAGTTCTTAAGTGAAGGGTTTCATTCCTTCGACCCAATGTTGATATTATTTTCCGCACGATGCCTCCTTGATCTCTTTGATCACATCTGGCACGGAAGGGTCTGAATTTTGTTTTTTCACCGAACCTTTGTGAGCCTTAACAAACGGAAAAGCGACGTTTCTGTAGACGCCCTCCCCTATACATTCTATACATTTTAGAGTCCATTGTCTTGTTTGTGGGGAGAACCTTGGTTTTCTGTTCCCATCTATTTGCAGCCCTTGCCAAATCAAGAGTTTGCTGGAAAATTTATCAGCGAAGACGAACTCAAATTTGCTGTGGACTTCTCTTCTGGCAGTGACTTTATAGAATTTCAGGCCAGGAAGCTGTCCAAAATCCATTTTCGTTTCGTACGTTTCGTCATCCATCCAGCATGTATGATGATGATGTACAACTTTCGAGCGCGTCTTTTGGGCACCAGATTGTGCTCAGGGTCCTGTTTGGTTGCTTGCAGGCACGGAAATCACAATAACCTTCTCGCATACGGATTCTCCGGATGGTAGATACTGTAGATACGCCTACTACGACCATTGCTATAAAATGAACAGTGATTTCGGATTCTAACTGAATCAAACCTTACATTTCTCGCGTAACTTTCGAAAAGGTCCTATATGACAAATGTAAACAAGTCGAGTTAATGGATGCACACTATTGATTTTCAATCATTGAATGTATTGCAAAAATAATCGTTCGGGTATCTATCCTCTTTATCTTTTTATCGCCGATTCAAAAATGTCAAATGTACAGATTCGTACAGTACTCGACTGTTACTTCGGACGCCACTTTCCTATTTAGAGGCGAATGAACTGCAAAGTTTAAAGCCTCTCAAAAACAAAGAATCAATCAACCACTTTCCTCCGACGCACGAAACGTCAGAAGTAACATAGCAGTCAAAACAACAGAAAGTCGTACTACGACTGTTTTATGTTTTTGTTTGTTTCAAGTGTTATCGATTTCAGTACGATTCGACGAGTGATAGCAATAATAATCTGTCTTTAGAACGAAATTCTGATATTTGGATTGTTGTTTAAAAGTTAGTTTCAAATTCTTCTCGTACAACGTAATTTGTCCAATGTGCAAACCAAGGCGCCTAGAAGTATATCCTGAGGTGGGCCAACTTGCTAAAATCATTCTTCAGCCATCTTGGAAGTCTACTTTTTTTTTCTGTATTATAGTGATTTTCAACACTTTTGGCTGGTTCGTCACATTTACTTTCCATTTTTGGAATACTGTCGGGAGTGAGAACTGAACTCGTGACCTTTAGCGTGAGAGGCATGAATGTTACCACTACGCCATATCGCCTCCAGAAGTCTACTGTGTTTTGTTTGCAAACAAAACACAATACGCTCGGGCCCAAGCTCGCTCGTGATCAGTCTGTCACTTTCACGCAAATAATTCCCCTTCTGCTTTCTTCCGTACTGTTTTTATATACCGCTAACCTAACCAACTTAGAGACGAAACTGCCTCACCTTAGGATATACTTATACGCGCCTTGGTGCAAACATTGGTAGCCAAAACGTCCAATGTAACATTTTTCACTCCGAGGCCTCAACTCTAAGCTAAAAACAAGGAACAACTGTTACGATTGGTTTTTCAGAGTTATTATTGATTGCTAGTGGTGAAAGCAGTAATAAAGATCGATTCCTTTTAAAACAATTCGCGGAACAATGTTCCGGTCTTCAGCTTCGTTTTTCTCGATTTGACGTAAATGTTACTTAGGACCTTTTCAAAAGTTACGCGAGATTTCTTTACAGACAACCCTTTATGGATGTTAGGGTTTGAACAGATTTGTTCATTATTTGGATTTACGGTATGTTGTTCAGAATCAGTCATGTAAACTGCGAGCATGACTGTGAATGCATTGCCTCGACTGCTCCGTTCAATGATCGTATCACGCAGAAAATGACCATATGACCATACTGTGAAGTAGTCCCCTATTTTAGTAGTTTAGCTCGTTCAGCAAAATGTTTTCGAAAATTATTAATCCATTAACGACAAAGCTCTAAAAATATTTTTTTCAACGAAATCCATTGGTGTAGTTTTGATTATTGACGTTAAAGAATCCCAATCACTATTTTGATGTACAGATCGTCGATAGCCACCACAATATCGTTTTTGGTAAACTATCTCATCATATTGTACGCAGGAATGTGGGCAAAACAATCGGCAGGAGTGACACTTCGCTGAATACGCTCTCGAAAATCGTAGCGAAGAAGTTTGCGGTTTTCACGATGGAGTTGGCTTGGGCACCATTGAAGCTCACACTACATGGGGTACGAGTGGAAATTTGTCTTTCCCAGTTCCAGAAACACGATAGGCTTTGTTTCACTCTAGCCTGAACGCGCTTTTCTGAGACTGTTTGGTATATTCCGAAATTTAGGGATCCATCACGGCTAACTGGACATTGAGCTGAATGAACGTCTTCTGCGGGGCACATTGTTATTAAGCACTGTGTAGACCTTGTCATAGAATGCTGAAAGTAGTTGATTTACTGATGACTGATGACGTGCCGGACTGACCGGTAGTAACGTGCGTTGAAGTTGGGGTAATAAGTTGGCTGGATGCACCAAGCAGCGAAGTCTTCGCGCGACATAGCATTGATTTTGACATGCTGAAAGTGACTGGTATTACCAGAGTTGAACTAATCAAATGTGCACTTGCTGGTTGAGGCAGTGTGGAAAACCCTTCCGTACCGCTCCTTTTTTTCTGAAGTATTCGAACTGATATTAATAGCTAATTTCCGATGGCAGATATTTGTCCCAGGCCTGCTCATTCAAACGGACTTGCCTCGATTGCAGTTTTGTTTTCCAACTAAGTGGTGTGAAGAAGGCATTCTCCATGAGTAAAAATGGTGTTCTTCGGTGGAAAACTAAAGGTAAAAATTTGTTGCGTTGCGGTTGCTGTTGCAATCGCCACTTCCAGACAACCGATTCGGTTCGGATTTTCTGTTGCCGTTCTGCGTAAGGTACTGCATAGTGGAATTTGATGATGAGATGATTTTTTTCGGAAATGATGTTTTCGGGATCGCAGGAATGTAATTTTGCTGAGAGATACTGAAAATCTACTTGGATATTCAATAAGTTCAGTGTTTCGCTCTAGGCAACATGCAATCAACAGTACATGTTAATACTGGGAGTTGATTTGACGATCTGTTCAAATTAACTTTTTATTGCTTTCCGAATTGATCGCGCTCCTCCTAACATTTATTTTAGTACACATTATGATTGATAGCCAAACCACTAGGTTTGAACCAAGGCACAGAAATATCCCTCTCAGATATGGCAACATTCAACACCACTCTTTGTTCAAACTTTCGTTTAAACTTGTAAAATAATCAGGAATAATTGTTAATTGTTTACCATCCAGCGGCATTGGGGTTTCACTTGTTCCTCATTTTACGAGGGTCGTTCAAAAAATAAGTTTCAGTGCCTCAGAAATCGCGGAAAAATAAAGTTAGGACAAAAAACAAGGTGATTTTCGTAATCTACGTTTTATTTTCTATTTTTCTACACAATCACCGTAACGTTCGAGGCATTTTTCATAGCGTGGCACGAGTTTTTCTATTCCGAGCGCGAAGTGCGTAGCGTTCAACTTTTTTTGAAGTACGATGTAACTGCGTCACGAATTTCTTCAGTGTTATCGAATCGTTGACCGCCGAACGCTTGTTTCTCTCTTTTCCCATTCGTTGCTCTCCGCAAATGGTGACCGAATGATGACGTAATTTTTCTTGTATCATTTTTTGCTTTTTACTTGTCTGTGCAGTGGGTTTCGCTATAGGAAAGGGGGCCGATATATGCGATATAAACTTGTATGCAGGATGTTTGATACAGCTCGAATATGCAAACAACAGTCTTCGTTCCTCTCTTGGTTTAATCATGTAATGTTACACAAGTGATTACTGTCATTCATACAAGTATCTGAATGATCCTCTCATACTTGGTTATATGTTCGTGAGAGGTTACTTGCATGACACATTGTGTATCGATTTTGATCGAAATCCAAACACTGCAAGGCATACACAGAGCAGGCGATGGAGGCGATGGGAAAGCATTTTCTAATGCCCCCTTACTCATGTGTTATGGCGGGCTTACATTAGGGAGATCTATAGCTATAGATGGATTTATTCACGTGGTGATCGGTGTAAACGGGTGAAAATAAATATGATACACTTATTCGAGGTATATATAACTTGAATAATTTCAGCATATGTAAACGCTTGTGAATTTCTCACTGGTGAGAAATCACTAAAGTTGGATGCAGTTCTACTCCAGGTGAATAAATTCACCGAAAATATAAATATATTCATTATAGAAGTTCACGCTAGTGTAAACGGTTGATGCGATTTCTATAAATCTCATAATATTTCTTCACATGAATATATCACTAGTCTAAACCCACCCATAGCCTCACACTCTCACAGTAATGCGAGAAGCGTAAGAATGAAAGAAATAGAAAAAACCACTTTCGCCAACTGCTCCTCTGTTTCTTACTGAAAACAAATTATCAATTGAAAACAATTGATAGGGACAAACGTAAGTTTCAAATAACAGCATGACGAACGGTTTGATGAAGGTGCGGTTATTCAATCGAATGGAAGGGATATAGTAAGAAGAGGTCCGTATGAATGAAACATCAAAGTTTCGTCAAAGCGGTTTATGAGCTCGAAATATTCGTGTGAAGAGAATATTGTCAAGCATGACTGATGGTAGTTGTTCGTTAGAATTCAAATGGATGAATTGATTATTTTCAGCACTGATTATGATCATTAGTTGAAATTAGGATTGTCCGAACTACAGCTTCCAGGCACTCTTTTTAAGAAAAGTTGAGTAAAGGTCAGGACAATGTGGTTGAAGTATTCATGTAATTAAGTAATAATTTTTCATTAAAATTTTGCTTCTGGTCTGCTGATCTGATAGAGAGTAAATTGGTTCAAGAACACGGATGTTGACATTGTAGGTTCGTCATATATATCACGCTGAAATTTAGTGATAATATCATCCACTAGAGAAAGGAAGTCGAAAGAATTGAAAACAACAAAATCTACCAACTTATAAATCAGTTCCAATCTGCAGATTGGTTCAAAAAAATTGACAACTCGAGAATGATAGTGAATGGAGAGAACAATCAAAATCAGTATTTAAACTGAGGGTTGAGTATCCCCGTAGTCATCCTACAACTGCAGTCTAATATATCCCTCAAGGTTTTATGTATTTTTTGGATTCACTTATTTGAGTCTTTGTGTTTTTCAACCGAGTAAGTATTATTTGAATTCATTCTTTAATTGTTTTGTTTTTCGTTGTTAACTATTGTTTACTGTTGAATTATTTTTTCTCTTGCTTTCTAGTAGCATTTCCTCCCAAAAGTTGTGTTCTTCGAACGCAGGTATACGCATCGAAGCGCAGGATCACACAAATCAAATGGTTTGGGTACAACACAATCGCAGACACCATGTCTAACAAACACAAACAAACACACACGAATGTAAAAAGAACGCAAAACAACAGCAACCAAACTACCGGATCAGATCTCCGAGATGTAACATGAAAATTGTGCCTTTTCACAATTTTTGTAACACACGTCGCAACGGCTATTTCTCTCATATGGGCAACGCTAAAAGCAAAACGATGTTGCTTCCGTAAGAAAACAAAATAAATAAATAAAAACAAGGGTGAACACACTGAGAGCCATGGGTGGGTCAAAGGAGAACATCCGTTTGAGAAACAAATCAACAGACACAAGAAAGTGCTTAAATATAAACAAAAATTGCAAACAAGCAAATAAACAAATTGTTACAAAGATTCAAGCAAAGCAACACAAAGAAAAACAACCAACTCAATTTTTCTACACAAATATTTTTGAAAGTCCCCTTTTGTCGAACTGTTGAAACGATTACCACACGCGAATAAGAGGAAGCAGAGAACGAAGAGAACGAGAATTTAACAAAAGAAAATAAAATCGCTATTAACTGAGACGAAATGTATATGTGTGGAGCCTGTTATTTTCACCTCGTCGAATATCTAGGGAATATTAGCAAATTAAAGCAAAATGAGTCGACAGCAACTGCAGCAAAACACAACAAGTCATTCACAACAAATCAAGATGATATATTTTCGGAATCGACGTCAGTCAGAGAGAGTGTGTCAGGTTTGCCGCAGCCCTCCGCGGAACACAGGTGCCCCGGGTACTGTTTTTCGGATGGGGCGAAGCTGATTAGCTGTTCGGTAGGTTTTATACGTAAACTCGTGAAGTAATAACAGAAAAAAACATTAAACATAAACACACAAAAAAACTAAGAAGGTTGCATCACCAGAAAAGACACTTTTACTTATCCAGTAGTTGAATGCTACATATAAATATGAATTTCTGTCCCACCTCCCATTTCCATTTTTAAACGGTCCTGAAATGCGAGACAAAGTTCAAAGTTTCGATGGGCCGACGTTTCGATCTGAGGGTTTGATTGGATTGGACCACAACACGTGTTTCCGCTCTCGTTTCTGTTGCGATACCAAACAGTGCGTACTAATAGTAATAATCAAGCGAGTTATTAATTTTATTATTGCACATATACACATTATAGGATGATTATTATTTTAGAACATAAAAGATTTAAAAAAAAAGTAAAAGAGGGAAACCGCTATGTGATAGTATTTCCAAACTGTGATACGAATATTATTGTTTGTTCGTTTATTCGAGGAAAAAGAGATTATCATCAATATTGTATTGTATAGCTTATTTATGAACAAACTAAAACATTAAAAAAAACGGAATATTCATAAGGTGTACTAATCCACTTATACGCTCTAGTCCACGAATCAAACTCACACACACTCATACTTATCTCGTTTTTGCCACTCTCGGAGACTTGTTTGATACGATGTAATATACCAAACGCATAACGAAAATCCTCTTCGTAGTTGTGTCGTACCGCGCTCGCTGTTTTTTCTCGTCTTTCGGGGACATTTTTTAAACGTAAGTAACGTAATATTCAAATTGTATATCGAAGTAAAGGAATTCTAGTACGCACTGGAGTGTGGTGGTCAGTCTGTCTGCGAGAAAGCGGAGCCAAAACTTTTTCCGTGTTGTGATGCAATCCACAAGCCTCCGCCAGAATGAACCCATGTTCATACCCACAGCCACCATATGGATACACACCATCCCCATTCGTTGCATTTTAGTTCGTAGTATGAAGAGACTAAATCGCCAAACCTTAACTGACAAACTTATGAGTACTTTTGTCGAAACGTCATTGATTTACAAACTGTACTAATCACTGCTGAATCTACAAAGAAACAAAAAAAAGCATAAATAAAGACAAACTATTAACTAAAGAAAAAAGACAACTTGAGAATCTTCCATCTACGAGAACACTTAACGAGAACACTATTAAGGAATGTATACAATAAATAAATTTATTAAAAATAAATATAAAAAAAGAGATGAAGAGAGTTATGAGAAAATGACTAAATTGACTGAACATTTATGAACACAAAACTACAAGCAAAGGCGCCAGTATAAACAAGCAAAAAAAACACACACAGAAACGCTAATTGTAGAAACCGAATGCAAAATTGTCTGACACGGTGCAGCGAAACAATCTGGTCATCACTAATATTTTAAGCTATATTTTCTTAATAATCAGAACGGGGAAAACCATAAATCCAAGCAAATTAGTGATGAACATCGATGAACAGAGAGACAACAAATCAGACTATTTTTACTTATACATTTAGTACGGAAGCGAAAGAACACATTAACAAAAAAAGTTAAAAGGCAGGCATGCAAAACGTAACCAAACGGAACGTCTGTACCCTTATACACACATACATTCTTAAATGAGAAGAAACTATCCAAACAAAGCTAAGGAAAAACACCATTCTACAACACACTAATACACACACCCATACACACGAAAACGCGCATACGAAGGATGTGTTTTATGTAGTAGTGAGAGAACAAATCACGAGAACGGGTCATTCCGCGTCTCGCGCTTGTACTTATAGAAAATATATTGAACAAACAAAACAACAACAACAAAAAAAACTGTAGTTGAAAGATGCTGAAGTAACAAAACCAAACTCTGCATACATTGAATCAAAAAACCATCACATAAAGAGTGGCACGGTTTCGCACGAGACTTTTTTGGAACCATTTACCTTTTATCCCAGCAAACAAAAAAAAACAAGAAGAAGGTACGACTTGAAGTACGCGCGAAACGAGGAAACTTGCCAAAGTCCGCGCAGCTAGTAGAGAAGTCTGTTCTGTTCTGTTATCTGTGCGGGGGAGAACGCACCGCGTGTGCGTATTGAGACGTTTTTTGTGGTTAGGATGCGGAAGCAAGACGATCGATGAGGCAATCAGGGCGATAGTTCCGCACCCTTCACCGGTTACTTTGCGCTGTCATTTCGATCCGGGATCCGGATATCCTTTGTTGTGTTCTAGGTCGACCGAGAATCACAACACAAGACTCGAAATCAATGGTTTTGACTGTCAACAACAAAAGTAGTGACACTGGTTTAGTTTGAGTAAGATGCTTCAAAAATTGTTCTTTTTTTTGCAAGTTGATAAACTTTTGCGAAAACAACTGTAGGTGAAGTGAAAATATAGGGGGAAAAGAGGGAAAAAAACAGTAGCAGTAGAATAGGACGATGAGAAATGAATAAAAGCTGAGGAATAAGTAGCTGAAATGAAAAAAAGTAGCTTTAGGCTTAAGAGGAAAAACAACTACTTTTAAGACAACCAACCACTAAACGTAAGTGCAGTGCGTGAAAAAATAGGAGTAAAAATGAACAGATTTTTGAGAGTATGAGAGGGGATATTTAGAATAAAAAATTGTTTAGATTAGAGAAGTAGAACGCATCCAATGAAAAAAAAAACAAAAAAGCCCAATTTTATTGTGTTCTGTTGTTGAAACTTGTTTCCCGGATTTCAGCTGATCTGAAACGAAACAAAACTCCTAATCATGTGAGAAAATAAAAACAAAGAGAAATGCATTGAAACCATGCCCTAAGTTCCAAAATAATGGCGGCTACAGACGGAAAAAAATGCAATCTCAGAATCTTCCATTTTTAATTCGTGTTATTCAACCAATAATTCATGCACCTTTTCCAACAGTTCTGAATTTAATTTTCAAATCGCGAACGGGGCTTCCACTTTTGTTTTTTGTCAACGTTTACTTTTACATTTACCTCATTGTGCACAACAATACAAATCGAAAAATAGTCTTCAAATTCATGCAGTAGCACACGTTGCTTCATTGACAAACAGAAAAGCAAGACCCATAGAAAACGAATAAGCAAGGAAGTATTAATACAAACAACAACCACAACAAAAAAACAACATGGTCAATCATTTTGTTTCGTTTGCAAATGAGTTGAGTTCAAAGTCGAATCACGAGACGCTATGGTTTGTGTCAACCGCGATTAAACTGAATGGAAACACATGACCGACTAGGAAAAAAAGGGGTTGACGCAAGAAGATGGATTGATTTTTTTAGGATTAATGATGTTAAATGAAACTAGCATTAAAAATGATGAACAACTAGATGAAAAAAAAAGATTTTTTTAGGATTAAGCGATAAAAACAAATATTGAAGAAGAAAAAAACAAAAAAAAAAGAAAAGCAAAAGGTTTACAAAAATGAAAAAAGTAGTTGAGACTAGGGATAAAAGGAATAAAAACTAGCGGAAAACAAAATAGTGCGCAAAGAAATGCCGTAATGAAAATAAAAACTACCTTTAAGTGACAGAGAAAAAACTCTTTAGCTGATAAGTGAAATGGAAAAAAAACCTTAGCTTGTAAGGAAAATTGAGAAAACTGCAAGAAAATAAAAAAGTGAAGAAAATAGGTGTATTTTTTCACTGTTTACTTAAGCATTCTCTTGTAAGAGATTGTCCGCTGCAGGTACTGCAACCTGAGAGAAGGCAGAATCTGCACGGCATTTTTATAAGAACACAAAAAGAACAATCTCCTTAACAACAACATGCTGGCCAAATTATCTTAAGGTTATTTCTATCCATAATATTTTAAGAGACGAATGAACTCTCAGAGTTTAAAGTCTCTCTAATTCATTACCGATTACCGACCATAATATTTTTGTTTTAAATAATAAATATAAGAAATTGCAATGTAACCAATGGTATTCAACCTTACAGTAATAAGAAGCAGACACACAAAGAAACATGAACCCGTGGAAAGCACAAGGGTGTCTCCTGTAAAAATAGCAAAAAACTCTCTGGAATCATATACGGGATTCCTAGAGCTCGATTCACTCAAATTCCTAACGCAATGTTGATGTATCTGCAGTGTTGCGCTCCATGCGGTCCAAGGCTGTTTTCAATTGAAAGGTTCATACATGAATTATCCCGGACCGGCTTCAAAAACTGTGGCATTAAAAGTGGCATAGGGGGGCCTAGCAGGGGCGCTTACCACGACACCACCGACATCTGTTACAAGCCTTGCTGTACAACCTTTCACCTCATCAATCGTATTAGCATCAGTGAGTACGTTACGAATACAACAACGAAACATCAAGGAAGATTGCCTAGAATTCATCCTGTCATAAATAAAAGAACAGGCGGACCCTGGACTACTGCTACGAATTAAGCTGAGAGACACCTCAGTGATGTCACCGATTTCATCCAAAGCTTGATGGACAATGGTAGTTACCAGTAATTTACTGGATACACCCAGAATAGACCTCGAACTGCTGGAAATTACGCACGACTTACCATTAAGTCATTTCATCAGCTAAACCACGCACTTGAATTGAGCTTTTTGAAGATATTATTCAGTTATTAACAGCAGCTCTAGCTTCAAATTGCCTAAATAATGAGTCGTTTCAGAAGTTTTTACCCTAAATGGACAACCGCCTCCTCAGTGCCTGGAACTATGCTGAATAGCATATTCATCACCACCTTAATACTTTTCACACAGAAGAGATACCTCATCATGCGCGCATTGCTACACCTGACATCTACTGTGTCGTCTATATGCCCACACGAAGCAACTGCGCTATCGTACGCAGCATGACGGTGCTCCGCTTAGCTTGTAACACTCGGTGACCACATCGCATGCACCCTTCACGCGCTCTATCGTGTACACCTCTTACGCAGGCTGTAAGACTGTCCTAGGTTCCCCTTTTGCAACACACTGGTACCACCATTTTCACATTCAAGCACCTCTCATACGGAGGGTGTGCTCGTGCTTTTTAGTCCTGACCGAGGAATTGTCGGACAATCGCGCAGGTGCTAAGAATGACCGACTTTTGGATGCCGGCCAACTCCTTCTCTATGTTCAACACTTTAAGCGCTTCCGGGAGTGTCTCCGGGACAATTTCAGTTCCAGAACCCCTCAGTTCCTTGAGTTCCACGTCCAATGGGCGGAAATTTGCGACCATTCTCCGGATTTTGTTTCAGAGGAATAACATCGATGATGATTTTTCGAATCTGAGCTCTTGTCGTAAATCATTATATCTGGACGGTTGTGGTGGATCGAGAGATCGGTTAGAACAGTGCGATCCCAGTACCGTTTGAAACGGTCATTTTCCAGGACAGGTACAGGTAGGTATCGGTAGTTGAGTACGTTGTCTTCAATAGACCACATTAAAGCGCCAGTTGTCGATGGACAATACGGGCAAACGTTGTTGTGGCGCTCAGTGTAGGCTGCTTTGCCCAAAACGGGGCAACCTCCCATAATGTTTTCCATGTTTTCACCTGGTTGATGGCAGTTTCTCTTCGGAATTATCCTGTCCTGGATGGCTATTTTTTAAAGAGGTTAGGAAAGCTCTACCAGCCTTACCTGGGGCGTGTAAACCCAGACGTCGTGTGGGAATCTCACCTACCAAAACCAAATCTTCTACTCGTAGTCTCATTTCTCCAGGGACCACATCTTTCTTCAATCATTCTCCAATCCATTCAAACTATGCCAGCATCCGTTCACCCGTCGAGACGTGAACCGATTAGGAGGCTGCCTCCAATGTAACGCGCGCTCCTTCACAGTCACCATCGCATTTCACTTCCCAGCGGAGCGCCGATTAGGTAGTGTCCTCTAACATGGCGCGCATTCCGTCCCAGCTGCTCTCGTGGGGTACCATCCGTTAGAGCAGCCCTAGCAATTTTTTCTTCTCTATTATAGTGACTTTTAACACATTTCGGCTGGTTCGTCACTTTTACTTCCATTTTTTGGAAGAATGTCGGGAGTGAGAATTGAACTCGTGATCTCTGCGTGAGAGGTATGGATGTTACCACTACGCCAGATCGCCTCCATCTCTAGCAATTGTGAATTGTGATAGCTATTTTGCTTTCGCTGTTTTCCGGATACCACTGATTTTCTTCCATCTATATCACTCGCCGTCTTCCGCGAGGGTGATGCCAATCGGGATCATGCCAGCGATAACGTATACCGCTTCCAACGGGATCGTCCTATACGCGCTCGCAACTCGCATCGCCATGAGCCGAAACGTATGCTCCAGTTTCCTGCTATTCCTATGGGTTTCGAAAGCCACAGACCAGGCTGGCGCTCCGTACCGCAGTATTGACGAGGTATCCTCGACCAGGATACAGTAGCTAGAAGATGCCTTTTGCTACTGCAGGGTCCAGCGTTGTTCGCCATTATCCTCGCTATCGCACTGATGGACTTCTCTCCTTTCTCGCAGGCGTAGTCAACGTGGTTGTTGAAATCATGAATGCAAAGAAGCGGGGGTATAACCCATTGAAGAAAAATCTTCGGTGCCTCTTTTTCAAACGGTATGGCCCATATAAGGCTTACCTAACCCCTGCTTGATCAAATATCTACCGGAATTGATACAATTAGTGGGAGCTCGTGTTATCGACTCATCATCCAAGCACAACTTTTAGCAGTGTAAAACATCTACTCGTCTACAACGTCTACTCGCATTGCTATTTTAACTCACTATAGACCAGGGCCCGTCGTAGGCCTGATTTCGATGGGGATGTTCCGGGTGGTGGATGCCAACAGTTTTTCCTCGGTATTTGGGTATTTCTCGTACGTAGGTGTGTCTTGCGTGGGTGATTGTTCAATAGTTGACCGCGTTTGATAGAATGCAAGACGGAGCAATATCTCGTCAATCTGCGTATGAGGTAGGTGGAGATGATGTTCGAGACCGATGTTTGTTGGAGTTGGTACACCCAAAATTGATTTTTAGCTCATGTTTTGTCATCCCGATTTATGACATTAAATGAGACATAACATAACAGAAAATGTCATGACTCACAAATACTGGTAAGCATTTGTATAATATACATGGTCAGGGATGGTAAAAAATCACATTCAACGATCAATGAATAAGTATATCCCTCTAGTCGGATATTTTTAAATCACCCCCAGCAGGCGATGCTCTTTTATTCTTCATATGTACACAGAGAGAATATTTGGAACGGTGAGCTACCAAGATCTCAAAAAAGCAATATGAAAGCGGAATCCTCACTGCTTGCACTCTCGAAACATTACTTCTACTACTCAAGTTTTATCGTGAGTGCAAGCCACAAACGGTTAATCCCATTCCATAGAGCGGATGATGAGTTCTTGATCGGAAAGTGTAACAAGAGACGAACAACTGAAATCTTACGACACTCATCGAGGGATTTTTAATTCTCTATTGCATTGTCCGCAGTGAGTGGCTGACTCAGTCTCGTGTCGATTTTATTTTTCTGTCGTCTCCCGCCCGATGAACAGCAGACATGTAATGGATGCAAGTGATTAATTTTATTACCAGCAGATTTGGGCGAATCTCATCCCGCCCGAAATCGTTTTTAGATACCAATAATTCTGAACATTCACAGTTCTCTCCAAATAATTTTTCCAATAGTAATTCAATTAGTGACTTCACGAAACACCTTTCGAATTCGATTGAATGTCAGACCCTTTCTTATTTTGTAGATAAAACGGATCGCATATTTGATTAATTCAATTCTGTGTGGTTCCGTTCTTCGTTGCGAATAAATGTAATGAATTAGTATGGACGTATTTTATTCATATATCGTGGACTTCCGACATATCTGGCAGTAGATTTATCGAACGACTAATGTTTTTTATATCCCTTCAAACTTGTTGCATCTCTCAAGTGTACATACTGCTTTGACCGCAGATTTAATCTGGTTAATTTCAGGTATTCAGTCTTCATTTTGTCGAATGAATACTGTTGGAAAAATAGGTATCGCAGCAAATGATTATCAACATCCTACCTTATCATCAAACGGTATGCTAAGAATTTCAGTGAACTGACGGCATTGGAATATATGCTTTGTGGGGACCACACAATTATTATCAGAGCTGATAAACACCCGACTGGAAGTCATGAACATCAATTCAATGTGCCCAAGATAAATTTATCCTTTAAAGGTCTTTAATCTTTCTAAAGATGATCATATGGAATATATTCCAATGTCGTCTGGAATAACCTATCCAACACCTTATGATCGAAATATTGTTTTTGCTATTATTCTGATGTTTCATAACATGGCACTCTATTGATTATTCGCCGAAAATGAATAAAAAATATCCTTGAAGTTAGCCTACGGTTTTAGTAGCAGTGCAATATGGTGAGCCAGTCTCAGGATAAGAAAACATTTAAAAATAAAGGGTTTTTTTTGAATGAATCAATAGTAAAACAAAACGTCAAAAAATTACTTAGCTTTGTGATAGCAGAGAATCATTATCCATTTGAGTTGTATGAGTATTCACCCCCCCCCCCCCCCCACACTAACTGTGGATAGTCTAACTGCATACAAATTATGTAGAGTTTTTACAATCCAAAAATTTTATGAGTAAATATTTACGTGCTTACACAAAAAAAAACACATGTTGACATATTTGCGCTAATTTATGTTTTTTGATTAATTCAAGGTAATCAAGGTCTTTCCTAGCCACCAGTTTACTCGGGCCCGAAAAAAGAGGTCTGTATTTGGGCTGGCGGAAAAATATATCTCGCAAGACCACGTGTTCGATGTCGTAATAGCCTTGGCCAATAACGCATTTACATTAACTCATAAAATTAGTGATTTGAGGGGGATTATTGTTTGTAGTCTCTTGTAGATTAATTTAAATACCATCTGAAAAATCCTCTGTGAAACATTAAACATTAAAGTCGTCCTATCTGCTGTAGCGCATTTTTTTATTTTACCCAGATTCATCGAAGTAAACGCACTCGGAAAGGAAAATTGAACGCCCGGATGAGAGAGCGAGAATCGTACGTCATAGAGACACTCATTCCCATGGAGCAAATTCTTGTTAGGAGTTGTAAACAAAACGAGGACGGAGAGTAACTCAATTATTCGAACTACTTTCAGTCTAGCAATGCTTTGGTCAACTCAGAGTTACCAAGAGAAAATCATTTGGTTATGATGGGTGAGGATTAATAGTTAGTCGCAGTTTGCACAGATTGCGATCTGTGCAGTTTGCGATTAATCGTAAATCACATCATGCTCCCTTGTTTTCCATCCTTGTACATGGTACAGCAATATAAGATTAACACGAGCGAGCGAAACAAAAGACAAATAAGCTTTCTGCATACTTTGCCACATACACGGCCCAGACCGAGATAGATATTGTTCTCCTTCATACGCTCCTTTTTTACTCCTAGAGAACACTTCCCAACTTCATTTTATAATCAGAGGCAATATTATCACTTGGTTGCTGAACAACTCCTGAAGCATCATTAGCCACGTGGATGGCGTGGTCGTGTAACATAGCTTTGCATTCCAGCCGGCCTTGGTTCGATCCCCATTCACGTCGTATGGACTTTTTTTTTTGCACAATCCCAAATGAAATGAAAAAAGAAAACAGAAAGAAATGTCTGCACGCATACATACAAACCGTTTTTAAGCTTTCGAAACAGCTCATTATTCGCGCATTTGACTCTCCAGCTTACTAAATGGCATAATTTCTGCCAAAGATGAAATGTTTTCTGCCAACGCTAGTTAGGGTGTACCAGTGTCGGGGTATAAGCTCCGATGTCGATGGAGGTTGCTTCACGCACTGGGTACTAAGGGGCGAACACGAAATTATTGCGACACATTCAGCAGGGCATAACTTTTTTACCATTGGGTAAAAATCAACCAAATTTTGCACACTTTCTCATTGATGTGTATTGTCTACATGCTGTCAAACTCGAAGTCGTGTTTTTCGATTCAACGAAAATGGAGGTGAACCAACGCGAGTCGAGAGAACAAATTCTTTCCAAACACCTGGAATTTCCTGACCTGTCGCACCGGCAGTTGGGGAAAATGTTGAACATTCGCCATTCAACCGTCTCCAGAGTGTTGAAGCGGTTCCAGGAGCGGTTGACGTTGGACCACGACAAAGGAGCTGGAAGAAAACCGGGACCGGAAAACAAAAAGACGGAGGGAAAGGTGAAGCGGATGATTAAAGCAAATCCCAACGTCCCAAGCCGTGTTTTGGCTAAAAAGATCGGCATGTCGCAGAGCTACGTCCAGAATGCAAAGAAGAGAGCTGGACTACATACATACAAGGTACAGAACTTCCCAAACCGCGATGAGCGGCAACAATCGACGGCTAAAACTTGGGCACGGCAGCTCTACGAGAAGATGCTGACAAAATATGGCTGCTATGTGATGGACGACGAAACGTATATAAAAGCCGATTTAAGCAAATTCCGGGGTTGGAGTTTTTCATCGGCAAGAGCAAGTTCGATGTGGACGACAAATTTAAGAAGAAGAAAATGTAGAAGTTCGCCTCCAAATATCTCGTTTGGCAGACCATCTGCTCTTGCGGACTGAGGAGTGAGCCTTTCGTGACAAAGGGCACAGTAAATGGCGAGATCTACAAATCTGAGTGCCTCGAGAAGTGAATTTCGTGTTCGCCCTTTAGGTGGCTCTCTTCCGAAGCCGGTGTTGGTTTGTTTCAAAAGTCACTAGCGTAATGATGTGCTGCATACATTAAGGCGCAGAACAAATTATTAAAATAAGAGAACCCACCTAGTTAAGACGCTTATTTCTTCACTAAGGAGCCTCTCTTGTTCCTTTTTTTTTATGTCCTATTCCTACGATACTCCATTTTCCTGCATCTGTTCCTACGGCATCATTTGCTAAAACGTACCCCCTCCTAGTTTTGAGTTATGATAAGACCAGACAATAGGGGATCGATTTCGGACCAGTTTCCTGACCGGCTGCTGATTGGTAAATTTTGAAAGGTTGCCAATACTATTTGAAATTACACTTCGACAAAATGTACTCATAATATGTTCTCTCACACGAGTTTTCATGATGAAGCATAACAGAAAAATACAATTTGTTGTGAAATACGCAACAATTTTGCTTCACATCATCCAAATGTATCCAGTTCATAGAATATATAATACGAAAACACGTGAAAAAATAGTCTTCAGAAACTTTCTCTCATTTGGAAACTTGACAGAGTGGTTCGGCATCTCTGTTGCTCGCGCTGGGTCGAAGGGTTAGAGTAAGAAGCCAGTTGTAACGTGTTGTCTTAGGCAGTGGATGCTGGATGCGGAAGAGTGGCCGTACGAATTGTATGCAATAGTGAAAGTAAACAACCACATTGAGTTGTATTGGTGTGGTTACATTGGGCTTGATTCACCCATACACTCCACGGTGGAAACGAAATAAACGGCACGCCATTGAACTACGTTTTAAGAGTTAGTGAAATGTCGAAGATAATAATGAGTTTTCAGGCAGAATGAGCACTTTTCAAATAAAAATCATTAATGAAAATTAACGTCTTTGTATCAAACTGGTGTTCAACGTGAATGGAAAACTTTGTTTTCTTCATGTGATAATCTCATACAAAAATTGTATCTGAAGATAATTTGATATTATAATGATAAATTTTAGTGGGACACTAATTTCATATCCAGATGTCGACACCGTACCGTTGTCATCACGGATACATTTCATTCCGTTTCCATCGTGAAGTGTATTCGAGAATCAGGCTCATTGCTTCCCCCTTGTTTCGTTCGAATTCGCCAGCTTCTATCGAACAACATTGTTTGTTCCTCTCCGTCAGTTATCGTACAATCAAATGTTTGTGCGTACTCCGATCCAATATCACCTTATCTTTAGGCTTTGAGATATTCTATACCTCTAGTAAAGAATGAATTCGAAGGGAATTACATAACCTCCCACTTAGATCTGAATTCTCTATTCCTCATGTGAATGTGCATAGACCTGAACAATTGATAATCTGATGGCCTTAGGTCGGACGAGTACGACGGATGCTTTAATACCTCAAACCCTAATTCATGTGTCTCATTCGTGACTTGCTGAGACAAAAGTCCATATGAAATTCTGATGATGAATAATCCCATTTTTGGAATAAATACTATGAATAACAGATACCTTTTCCGTATGAATTACATATCCTATGTTATGGAATAGTGATGGAAATATCTTGAACGAAAATGTATCCTACAATGAGTTAAACACGTTGAGCCCCGCGTCGGTCCCTAGGAGCCGACATTGAGCTTTTTCCAGGAAAACGCTGACTGAGTGACAGTTACAAAACAGGAACATAAAAAAATATGGCTTTGTTTTCGTGTTACGTGTTACAAAACGTGACTACTTTCTAGTCGAATTTCTGACTATTTTATATTTATACAATAAGTATCTTTGAGAACTGGAACCGACACTATTGTGCAAGCGCTCTCGATACAGGCTGAATGGAAAGTGCAGCAAGAATAATGCGAGGCTCAATGTATTAAATAATAATAATTAATCATGAATGTTGTATGTGAATTGCACTTAAATAGAAAAAGTGATCACGTTTACTTATATTTTTTTCTGAGTGTACTACGAAAAAAGGTTCCCGGCAAGGGTGCCAGATATGAGGACATACTCCATTTTGAAGACATTTGACTTACGCAAGTTGTCTGCATTTAATGCGACATGCCGAGGCACCATTCAGTGTCGCATTGGAGGCGATGTTGACCTGTAATTGGACATTGGCGATGAGAGTGGTACAGTGTCGACGTCTGGTGGCGACTTTCAATGTGGAGCCATAATTTGGGTCCCGAACTCGATGTCTACAAAAATGGGAAAATAATATGTCCAATTAAACGTGTCGCATTACAGGTCTATCCAATTAGCTAAATGTCGCATTAAATGTGACCAACTATATAACATTAGCACAGTAATCGTTCGCTAGGGGCATTCGAATGTAATTTGAAATGTTATGAAAATTGACATTATTTTCGCATGACAAAATTATTGAAACAAATTTCGTCAATTATATTTCATACTTGTTGTCGCACTCAATACGAAACTTCCATTGGAATCCCTTTGTTTATTCAATTTCATGATCAACGCGAATCAAACAATTCGTTGAAGTTCCCCTCGATTTTATTTGACGTTCAACATGCCGGACCAGTTAAAACGCGAATGTCGATAACTGGTCTTCCCTTTTCGCCCAGTTAGTGAATGTTTACTTGTGAAGCATTCATATATTTACTGTAAAAGGTTCCTCAATGTCGTCAGTACAAACCTACAGTGAAATCACCCGACACAGGGAATAAATATTGAGTATGACTTAATATTTATTCTATTGGCGATCTAACGCAAAACATAAACGATCGGTGAGACATCTGGATTCTGTTTTCAACTAAGAAAATGATGATTAGGTAACCTAAAATTGAAAGACAAATCACGTATGTTTTACTTCCGGACTTTTCAAGGTAGCTCTCACATGCAAGAACCATGCATTTTCCAACTTGTTTTTGATGGTGCTCTCGAATTTCCGTCTTTGATTCAACCATTGTCAATATTTATACAATTTTCACTACTGAAAGAGATAAGAAAATAACATGTTATATATAAAAATGCGCAGAATAAAATTTCTTAAAAACTCATCGCAACCAAATAATCTTTTATGATTATAACATTGTAATTTATGGAAAGAACTACAAACCTTCCATAAGCTCACATGGAAAAATTTAAAACCATCATCACCTTCACCGCAGCGCCGCCTAGGTGTAGATTTGTACGTTAGATCGCCAATTATGTCTGTTGTGAGAGGAAATGATGCCCAATGTATGGCTCACTAGTGCTGCCAGTATATAATATCAACATCACTGTTATACTGTCAACTGCGAAGGATAGGACGTTGTGTCTTTCACGCACCTCACATTACTGTGTAGCTTTTTGCTATCGTGGCTGTGAGCCACCATACGACCGGAACGGTAGAGAAGGTTTGGTGGCTGAGAGTAGACATACGATACATACAAGAGTTAAACTCTTCGCCAATAAAAGAAAACAAAAAGAAGAAGTAGAAGATTGTCATCAGAATCTAGCGTTTGCGTCACCGGTTTTATGTAAGCGAAAAGGAAATGAATCATCATCCAATCAAAGAATCTTTTGCTGCCATGCGCTTCAATTGCTTTGCACTGTCAACGCGTCGTGGTGCCCAACCCGTCCTGTCAATTCCAGCTTGATTGTGAAAACATTTTATTATATCAACACATTTTCAAAGTGTGTGTAGACTGTTATTTTTTCAGTTTAAGAAGTGACTTACGAGGTGTTTTTTTAAATTTATCCAAATATGTGTTACTTTCGTTTCGTAAAAATAAATAAACTGGCATCTCTGCTCTCAGCTATTCTGTTTTGGAACGTACAACTGTCAATATGAATTGTGATTCTTTTATGTTCTAGAAAGTTTGAATGGCTAACCATAAACATTGAATTACTAGACGAAGTTGCACAATTTATCTCGTAAACGAAAGATTCTTTCGCTCGGAAATAATCGAAAACTTCAGATTGTCGAATTACTCTCTACGTGTTCTACATACTGTGTAAACCGTGAAAATTGAGTAGTTTCTCACGAGTGTGTATAGTGATTGCAAAGTTACAGAATTGGATTTTCTCCCCGAGAATCATTTAGCATCCTCGATATATTTAGGCAAAACGGTGTGCCGAAACATTGAAAAGGTGTACATTTACGATAGAATCAGCGGGCTTCGTAAAATTTGCGATCCATTTATAGGAGGTTACCAACAAGAGAGTGGTAAAAGGAAACCGTCGGAGGGTCGTCGTTTGCGTTTGGAATGATAATCAGCAGTGATCGATATTGGTGCTGACTCGGGCAAGACGATTGTTTCACACGAATTGAACGGATAAAAACTATTCAAACGTGAATACGCGAAGGTAATCAGCCGCTAATTTGGAGTGAATATTTCTACTCATAATTCGATTGTCAAAAGTTTTCTGTATGTTATTGACATTAAGGTTAGAAATTTTATCGATTGGAAAAGATGGCGTTTGCTAAATGAAAATATCACTCGTTCACAATTTCCATTGTTTTTTTTTAATTCAATTTTAGTGTATCGGAATGATAAACCTAAAAGTGAAAACACTTGATTCCCAGAATCATGACTTCAGCGTGGATGATGATGTAAGTATGACTCAGGCAGAAACTAATCAAATACCGGAAGATAAACATTGCATATCCTTCCATTGAGGCTAGAGCAGTAAATACACTGTCGCCGGGATAATGCGAATGAATCCTATGTGCCTATCAAGTTTTAGTGCCTAAAGAAATTGATACCTCTTTTAAAGAAATCTGTAGGATCAATGTAGGCACAATTAATATCTTGTTCCAAACTGGCGAAAGAGGATTGAAACCAATTTTATTCTTTAACGAAAACATTTCTCGTTCTAGATCACTGTTCGTCAGTTCAAAGAGCACATAGCGGAAAAAATTAACGTTGCAGTGGATATGCAGCGTTTGATTTACTGTGGTAGAGTGTTGAGCGATGACAAAGCATTGAAAGAGTACGATGTCAATGGAAAGGTGGTCCATTTGGTCCAAAGAGCTCCCCCATCTGCTCGTGGGGCTAGTTCCGGTGGAGGTAGTTCCAGCTTAGGGGAGGATGGCGCTCGCAATACGGCAAGGCGATCACGTAGCAGCGACAATGCGGCCCGACCGCAAATATTCCGTGGATTGGATGACTTCAATACGATGTACTTTGGATCGATGACTTCGATACCGCTGAACGTGAATGCCACCGTAAGTGTTCGTTACTTTTGCATGAGAAGTACAATAATTGTTCGATTCATATTTATAGACTCCACCTCAGATCCCTACCGTGAGTCCTTCGTCGACATTGTGCATGAATCGCATTACCGTGGCTCGTCATATGCTCCAATGTGCGGACAATATTGTCAGCTTCTTGGAAGCACCTGAGCGTGGCCTCAATAATACCGCTATGGACATCCTGTCTCAGCAAACAATGGAATCGACTGTATTCGAAGTTGGCATCAGTGCTGTTGGCGATGTCGATATTCCACAAAATCAAATGCAAAATTTTGTTCAAGCGTTTCAAGGTGCTGTTTCTGCGGCATTTCGCCAGAATGGTATATCGAATGTGACAGTCCAGCAGCAGGATACGACGACTCCCTCCGTTCAAGTTTTTGGTACGATTCCTGATTCTGCGATGACCACGCCACCAAACACAAGTGCTACAGCCACACCTGCCCAGGAAAGCTCTGGTGCATCCTCTGGAAGTTCTTCTACCTCGTCTAGCACTTCTGAGTCAAGTGCTGATTCCAGGAGACAAGCTCGCCCGGGTTCTTCGAGGAATCAAACAACCAGCACCCAAACGTTGGCAGAAGTCGTGCAGCAAATGAGAAATGTCCAACGTCGGATGGAACCATTCATGCAACGATACTATGAAATTTTGCAGAATGATCCAACATTCGGAGATGGTGTATGTTTCCCGGTTTTTTTTTTTTTTTTTTTTTTTTTTTTGAGTCGGAAAGGTTGATTTTTTTTCTTTTTATTAGGATGCTACAGCACGTCAGGATGCCCAACGCGTTTTCGACCGCATCTCGGAAGCATTGCATTACATGTCTCATGCTCAGCACGCGATCAGTGATTTGATGCTGGATTTGCAGACATCGACGCCCCGCCATCTTTGCTGTAGACCGATTTTGGTTGAGCAATCTGCCTTTGTTAGCTCTGGAATTGCCGCTGTCCCGGTAAGCTAATGTTTTCAGAAGAGCTTCTCATTTCATATGTCTTATTTCACGTTTTAGAATAACATAAATTTAGCCAACTTATTGAGAGCAACAAACAACAATAATAATACCGAAATGGGCAACAATATCAATGCTCAAATCATAAATCTATCGATCCCTGGAATGACTGGACCTATAGCGGGTCAAGCTGTTCCAGTCCAGCCGCCAACTCCGATTGGTTCGCAAAACAGATCTACCGGAGCCTCTGGATCTACTTCTGGGGCACAAACGGCAGGCGGTGGGGATACTGCAACTGCTAACCAACACAATCAAGGCCAGCAGCAGCAGCAGCAGCAACAAGGTCAGTCTGCTACACCAACTTTGAACAACCTTCCAGACGATATTGTCACTCGTGTGTATATTCCCCTGAACGACTCTGCTACTGTAAGACGAATGCGGAATATTATTCGGACATTTGAAGCTACAGGTTAGAGATTAGCTGAACGCGCCTCCGCAGAGACATGACGATTATTTATTTCACTAATTTATGTCCTGTACCGCAGAAGGTTCCAATCCTACCACCACCAATACGCAAAACAGCGCAAATGCTAGCACTACCAGCAATTCCTTATCTGACGAATTGCAGACAACTTCCTCATCCTCTTCTTCCACCAACTCACGGACGACGAGTGAGTCCGAATCAAACAGCTCGAGCTCTCCCGAACGATTAGCGAACTGTATGTTATTTTGTTTTCTTGCGTTTTCGCTGTTTTTTTTATTAGTTCTGTGTTTTCGCTTTTTTATGTACGTTTTTTTTTTGTTTTGTGCACAGAAATATGATTTATGTCTTTCTAAATTATTTGGTTGATCTATTTTGCTCACTTAAAGCTTATTTTCTTTTTTTCCCACAGTATTAAACTATCGCTGACACCATATGTGTCATTCTGTATCATATAACTAAGATGGTGGATGTAGTTTTTATGGGTTTTTGTTTTCAATCTATGATATGCTGAAATTCAGAGGATTATTACGATAAATAATCGACACCGCTTATTTTGGGTTGGATTCCATAGAACTACCCAGTTGCACAGTACGATAGGTTGATCTGACAATTTCATAACAAACCGGGGAACCTAGAAGAAACCATTAAATATGAAACAACACTATCAATGAACACCAGTGGAAGGAACATCAACATCAGCCTGCCATGAAGTTCATTTTTCATTTCCATCTTCATTTTGGTCATAACATTCGTAACGTCGAAATTGAAGATTACTGCGTGTTAGTAAAAATCAAAGCATAGAATTCAACGTCAACCAATTGAGCGTGAAATCAATTAATGGTAAAGGATAGCCATCCATCACACAAAATTCTTGTTTTTGGCGACTTCGATAATGGAATGTATAGTATAACTCTTGCTATGTTTTATGAATCTACTCCCGATTAGCCGGAAATGGCATACCACTCCAATTATATAGCAAATGGGTGCAAATAACAGACGAGCGGAAAACGAACGTAATCTTGTTTTGATTTCTTGTTTAATGATACTGGCTCTAAATGACCAGCAATAATATAAAACTTTTACGATATGGGTATTGGATGAATGGGCTTCAACAGCAGAAGTTGAATATCGTATTCCGATGTCACTTTGGGAGAGAATGTAGTGGCTTCCGACTCATTAAAAACGGCCCTGAAAGGCCGAAAATGAAGTTAGTGAAGTGGAGTTAGAGAAAGAAAGTGTTAGAAACTATGTTCGTATTAGAGCGAAATAGCGGGTGTAAAAGAGAATAGAAAGCGGAAACGGAAACGAAAACGGATCGTACCTCTCACACTAAAGGTCACGAGTTCAATTCGCACTTCCGACATTCTTCCAAAAATGGAAGTAATGTGACCAACCAGTTGAAAAGTGTTGAAAGTCACAGTATGCACAGTATACAATATAAACAAAGAAAAAGAAACGAAAACGGAACGCTCAACGCCGTTGAAGGCTAAACGTCGCTCAAACGCACAACGGTCAACACTCAACGAAAGCTAATGTTGCCTTTTCCGGATTCCTGGTCCTTTCTTTTTTCTTAATATGGAAATCAAATACGTATTCAATAAAAAATCACTGCAAGCGATAAAGAAGGAAGGAAGGAAGGTCTTGAATTATAGAGACTTTAAACTTTTGCAGTTCATTCGTCTCTAGCCTTGAGAAAGGCCCTTTGAAAACTCTACTCTATTCTACTCCAGCGCTACCACCTCCGCCCTCTTGCCTTGAGAAAGGCACTCGATCCCTCGCCGTCCAGCCCGTCCAGCAACGATGTTGTCCAGTCGGTGTCCACACAAAGAATGAAACGATAAAGATCAACTTAACGTTCGTAATAATCACCTGAAGTTAATGACAGCAAGGAAAATGCAGGTTTTTTCAAATTTCGTTCATGCTGTTTTTGTTCAATATACTAGACAAAGTTTACGCATCTCGACTCTTGTGTTATACTCATTATTTCATCCGACACTGGGGAAAAAGCTAATTCTTTCATTCGTGATTAATTTTTTTATAATTTTTGGCACTGGTCTCGAGGCTATCGAAGTGTTGACCACTGAACAATTCCATGCCAAATCAACTGAAAAACAGCAAATTTTGACGCGACCCTCTTCGATTTTATTGAAATGGAGAAATGGGGTTAAAATGAACACCCTAAGGAATATGCACATTTACTGCGTCCACATACCGCTACCATCTCCGTTTTTTGAAGAAGATTATAGCTTAACTAATTGTTGTTTAAGATATCAAAAGGGTTTTTTTTTAAATAAAAATAGGAGATATATTTTTAAAAGGAAAACAAATGTAAAATCAAACATTTCTTTTAGTGTGAGTTTAAAATGATTACCTGCTGGTGGTAAAATGAACACCTGTACATATCATGTTAAATGGGATAGATTTATACGTTGTTTCACGTCCAAATTTGTTTGCATCATTATTGAGAAAGAAGATATATCCATGAAATAATCTGGGCCTATTCACCTAGAGTAGTAATTAGAATTTTCTCATATGTACATAAATGTAGTGAGAAACTCATAACGCTTCATATATTGAGGTTTGATTTTGTTTGGGATGGCATATTTTATCGGGGTCAAAGCCAAAAAAGGAACACCTTGAAGGGCAATATGTGACAAGGTATATCAGGTCCAAAAAATGACAGTAAGTCGTTATCCGGTGGTGGCTCATTTTCCCCAAACAGCAAAGTAATTTCGAATGCGAATTTTTCAGCGATTGACAAAATATCTGTTTACCACTAATCGAATATATGAACAGTCGTCCCACCTGATAATTTGTCGAAGATATCAGGTCGAATAACTTAAATTTAACGGGAAATTCCTTTAATACGATGCGCGCAAAATTATATCCGAATGGCGTGAGAGAAATTTCTGTTTTATTTATTTTTTTCTACATTTGACAGTTTCACGCATAACAGGGTGTCTTAAATAGTTTCATATGCTTCAAGAAGTATCGATTGGTTTTTAGTTGAACTATCGGAATTTGAGTACCGGTTCATTTTACTAACCCTGTTCATTTTAATTGCATTTCCCGTACATATGATGGAAGCTACCCATAATCACAATTTTCATTATCATATGACCAATTTAAATCACGATTGATTTTTTAAAAGAGAATATTCAAAATTATTGATCTTTCTTTCAATGAAAAGTAACTCAAAATCCAGATGTATGTTATTTGACAAAAAAATTGTTGGAAAATCAACAAACTATGTAGAAAAAAATAACATTTTATAGGCACTGTTAAAAAATCTTATTCAAAATATGAATTGCAAAGTTTCCCACAGTTAAAACTCCGCAGTTGCGATTGGATTTTGATAATAAATAACAAGTAAAATAATTTCGTTTTGTTGTGTGGTCGATAGTTCGCGTTTATATAATCACATCACTTACCTCAATGAATCCTGATTCTTACCTCTTCCCACTAACAACTATCCCTCCCATGATAATCGCTGTGGAACCACGCACTAAAAGCAATCCTTCTGGCCTTCGGGCGGCGAATTTCATACTAACATTCCTTCTCTTTCCCTGGTGACTGTAAGGACATGACCGGCAGCGTTGTTGGCCATTTGAAGCTCGAATCATTGAAATTTGCACAATGTGAATGATTTGCTACTCCCAAGCGTCATTCAGTGTGTTCTTTGTGCAATTTCGCTGGTTTAGGTTTTAGGTTAATCACGGAGAGCAACTACGAAGTATACAGTCTACCCAAGCTCAAGCTTATTCAAAATTAGAATTGGAATCCCTTACAATCCTTTCCAAAAATTTTTTGTATATTTTTTATTGGATTTTATTAATTTAAAAAAAATATATTTCCTTTTTGGTGAGTTTAGCACGGCATTACTGTACCTCATAAAAAACATACATCATACAAAAATACAAGGAATATGCAAAAACATATCGAGTGTGGGGAGGGGGTTTGTTTGGAGATATAAAAGTTTTTTATATTAAATTCATTTTTTCATAACAGTACCTTTAAAATATTGTTTTAATAGTTCATTAATTTTCCAACAACTTCTTCAAACACCATATTTTAATCTGGAACATCTGGATTTTCAGCCGACTTAATTTTTTTTTCCATACCAGCATTGCTACTCAGGCAAGAAGGTCGTGGTGAGATTATATATTTTTTGTGGAATTCCCGAGAAAAATTAACTTTTACTTAAGGTGTCCGTCTTTACCACCCTTCCTAGTTTCCATCATAAGTACCAAGATTCGGAGAGCGTCATGTCAAAGTGATGTGGCATGGAATAACTCCGCTTGCATTATCTCAGGTCACCATAAAATTACACCCGGAGAAACAAATGACAAATGAAGATGTGACTAGTGTCTAGTCTAGGATTGGGCAATTTTGGGTCGATTCTTAGAAAATCGATTTTTTCCTTGCTGATTTTCGATTTTTGGATCGATTCATTGCCCTAAAAAAAAAACGCGAAAATCGATCTCTTTCTTTTGCTTTATTCGAACTTAGAAAAACTTTTTGTGAATTTGTTTTTCAGTGTGCATCGATTTTAATATCACCGAAGACCACCAAACAAATTTCATGATTATAATGTCAACATTTGAATCGATTCATTAGGCTTGCTGACAAAGTCAGTTTGATTCTTTTATAATTTATCTTCAAACAAATACTGACAGGATGTACTGTGACCAGTACAATATATTTTTACAATTATTTTTTTAATTGGGGGAGTGATGTTCGTGGGATCTTTGGGACGTTTTCGGTATAACTGACTGTACCGCGATTAGGTTATCGTAAGACTGATTTAATATTCTCTCTTGGCTTACCAACTAGCTTAGGTGTATGTTTCCATGTTCCCATTTTCCGTCCCAAACTCAAGCCACCAACGATGTTTTCAAAATAAGTTAATGTCAACAAATGTATGTTGCAGCGTGACCAAGTTTATACCCATGCCGAAATTAGGAAGTAGGTCATAAATATCAAATGTGTTCTGCAGCGTGAGCAATTCTATGCCCATGCCGAAAACATGGATTGGGTCATAAACATAATTCGCATGCTGTTTGCGTACAATTATGTAAATACGGAAAGGGTATCGGATAGACTTCGGACCTTGTGTTTTATGGCCTAGTGAAGATTGTCCGATAAGCAGTAATTTTGGATGTGCATGAGTTAAATGAGTGCACGTAATTTTAGAAAAGATGAAGTGTGAGTAGGGATGCTACAGGGGGGACCCCTATCTGGAAGGTCGAAAAATAATGAATCTTCGTGTTTTTTTTTCGGATGTTAGGAATAATGTGAAGTGTTCGGATAGTTTGGTTATTGTTAAAGGTATATTTGAAGATGTGTTTTCCATTTTTGTGTGAACGAATAATAATTATTACGCTGTTATCAGCTGGTTTCATAGATGCTGTCTGAAAATCGGTACCTTGCTGGTGGTATCGGTTCTGAAGCAACGAGGTGTCGCAGATCGAAATCAAATGAATATTTTGAAACTTTAGGACAATACCTAAAGCATTACATAGGAGATTTTAAAAATTCGAAGAATTCGAAAAATTGCCTAAGATTTTGTTTCAAAATGAGTTATTTTTCATGAAAAATTGCTGTTTAGAAGCTCATGAAAAATCGAAAAAATTAGGTATCAAAAACCGGCTATAGAACGCTTTGGAAAATTCATTTTTACATGCAGATAAAAAATTTAAGCCAAATCGGTCGAGTAGATCCTGAGATATCGACACCACCAGTTGAAAAAACATGGTTTCGAGAAAAACGCGTTTAAAAATTCATACAGCAATACTATATCCCTTGAGGTGACTTCATACTTTCAGCTGTAACTTTCCAACGAAATCAGATATCGAAAAATCCTTTTAGGACAACATTTCTGAGGGCATTAGCTTTCCAAAAATGCAAAAAAAAAACAAAAATTCGACTTTTTCGTCCTTCCAGACCGGGGTCCCTCCCCCCCTTGAATGATTCCATGACGGCACAAGATGAATGTGCTGGCAAATGCATTTTTCTGGACTTTGACCTTGCTGAGGAACAAAACAAAATGATGTTGATGTTTGCATAGATATATGAAATTTGTATTCTATGTCCTGAGAAAAGACGGCACTCATGTAGAATAAGTAGATAAATTGAAAAAAAGATTTTGAGGTTTCAAAGATCGATTCCCTTACACCGATTTAATCAGTAAATCGATTTCTTGGTCGTTTAGAAAATCGATTCGTCAAGATCGATCTTTTGAGAAAAAAAAAGTCCAATCCTAGACTAACGACAGTTACTAGTGAATTTTGACGACAAATTCACATCTGGCTGAGATTTCTTGAAACCACCCCTGTTAACGATTTAGGTTGATTAAATTCCTTAGCCAAAGGTGGAAGCATGGGGTTCGTTTTTCAACATCTTTCAATTACTATCACATCTCCTAAAACATTTTTTTCCTTGTTGATTTGTTGACAATCCGACTACGTCTAAAACAGCTAATATGGATAATATCCCGTATTTAGTTGACCATTTCTCGGTAGCATTGATAGAGATCTTTACTTTTTTTCAGTCAACAACGCCAACAACAGTAATAATAGCGCACAAATGCAGGTAGCTCGACTGATTCAGGCGGTTGTGAACGCAGCTCCGGTCCACGCAGATATTCACGTGCAAATTAACGCAGGTGGCAATTCCCCAGCATCAACGTCGAGTAATACCAGCGGTGCAGGTCAGACGGCCAACCCAACTATGACTAACAATACCACTACCAATACGAATGGTGCTGGAAGCGAGAATGGGTCTCAATCACGTTTTGCAACAGTTACACTACCGACAACGTCAACCCAAACAAGATCCACTTCGAGACCTCACGTCCACAGCATGCCTCCGCCGAATATACGCAACGTACGACCTTTGCCGGCTAACATGTTATGCTCATTCGATAGGTTTGATCACTGTACACATTGTTAGTAGACCTGATACATATATTCAATTGTTTACACAGGTTCCTCCCTTGCAATAGTCATCACATTCGCGAGAATATCGACCGTGTTTCCGCTGAAACAGCCACCGCTCGTAATAATCAAACAAATAGCAACAATAACAGTAATGGATCTACACCCACTCCCACTGCGGCTCGTTCGAGAACAGGTAATTACCGAAAATTGATAGATCTTCTCATTACTTAATTATTTAATTAAAACTGTCTTCCACAGATTCGGAGCTTTCTTCTTTGCCGCTCAATTTGTTTGGAATACCGTTTACGTTTGCGGATTTACAGCAAATAGTTCCGCACCCGAATACGCTGAATCGAATACGAGATTCTCTGCAATCATTCGTCGTTGAAACGTTATTCACCGGGCAAGCAATCAGCGATGAGGCAATGGAAAATGTAAATAGATGCTGTTTGACTATGAAACATCCGCTACTACTAACTTTTTGTTCTGTTTTGAAGGCAATGAATCTACTGATCCGACGACTAGAACCGATATTGACGATTGTTTCTAACTACGACCTGCCAGATTACGATACACGGGCCTCGATAGAAAACCTTATACGCAACTCAATCCCGTTTTGCATCAATTTGATACGGGAAGACAGTAGTCAGCAGTTTGGTCCGCGTCTACTCCGATCCCTAGTCACTTTCTTCCGTCGTTTTTTCATGATTTTGATTACATGCATTGGGCACGAGAATGCAGAGTCTTTCTCCGGACAGCTGGTGGATATGGCAATCCACAATACCCAAGGAGCTGGCTTCGTGAGAATGGAGCTTTACGACCTTTTCATGCATGCAATCGAACGACAACTGGATCGAACAAGCCAACAGGACCACCATGAAATTCAAGAATTTCTAGTTATCAGAAGGAATGGACCAAATCAACCCAACAACCAACTTGAACCTATTGTAAGCTTGTTTTCAGTTTCCTTTCTTTACGTAGGACTAGGTCTTTAATTTCTATACTGGGGTGTAAGCTCATAGTTTTGCAAACGAGAGCGTTACATTGGAGAAACAAGATTTCGAGCGTTAATACCTCTTTGCCGGCTGAACGGAAAGGTGTGATAACCACTTCATTCAAAAGATGAAATGTCTACGCGTTATATGCTTGTTACCTATTAATCGAAAAACTTGTTTCAATAGATCAAAAATTGCTTTGAAAGCAAGCTAACTTTTCACAAATTTATGTATATAAGCGGGTACCAGCTCGGAAATCTACTCAGTTATAATTTTACAGCGGTTGGAGCATGTCATCGCCGCTGTGGTGAAGCTTGCTTAGTTCATCAAGAAAGCGTTGATGAACGGTGTCACCAAGAGCCTGTTTGTGTAAACGAAGTGCACTGGTGCGTCGTGTTCCTTCAACCTCCCCCTAAGGTCAAAAAGGAATCCACCGAAGAGTAAAATGGTACCGCTAAGAAGGCAACCAGGATAGCATCGAAAAATGCTTCACTAAAACTTATCATTAGAATATAAAATTATCTTCAGATACAGTTTTTGTAAGAGATTATTTTACCACATGAACAACCAAAGTTTTCCATTCACATTGAATACTAATTTAATACGGAAAAGTTAATTTTCATTCATAATTTCTATTTGAAAAGTGTTCATTCTGCCTGAAACCCCATTATTATCTTTGACGCTTCACTAACTCATAAAACGATGTTCAATGACGTGCCGTTCATTTCGTTTTCACCGTGAAGTGAATACGGGAATATGGCTCGATGTCATCGTCAGTTCTTCTTGGAATTTTGAATTACTTTGAAGCGAAAGAGCTTATTCTGTTTTCCAGTTATAACATAGTATTGCGTTCAATTACATTTAGTTTTGTAATTTTTCGATTAAGTTCAATTAACAGGAGAGCTTCTGAAAATTATTCTTCCCCACCAGTAAATTATATTCGTATTCTATATTCTCTGAGATTGTGTCACATTTACCCGAAAGACATTCACCCAAATTCCAATCATCCAAATTAACAAATACTCGAATGCGACAGGTATCCGAATGATACATCTCCCCGAATGAACATCTACCCGAATGCAATATTTACCCGAAAGCGCCATTTATCCGAATGCAACATTTACCCAGAAAGTAACATTTACCTGAATGTAATATTTACAGCTATATTTAATAAGGAGATATTTTTTTATTTAATCCTGATAAGCGTTTTTCAAATGATAATATTTATATATATATTACGGAATCAGACGACTCCAGATTGCTCCGTCCGAGTGAAGCTTACGATTACTTTTCGGGGGATCTTTGTGTTTTGTAGATTCTTGCGTGGCGCCTGGTTGCCACGCTGATTGATGGTTCGTTGATGGTTTTCGGATCACTGAATCTTGTTGACTTGAATTGATCTGTTTTGTTGTTGAAATTGAACTGTATTGTATGCTTGAACAAATTGAACTAATTTGCCAGACAAAAATTCCGAGTATATATACGCGAAACTCTTACCCAGCCTTTCTCTGTAAGAGAGAGAAAGAAAATATCTCTCTTTTCTACTCAGATAACCGAGACCGCGTCTGGTTATCTGCCTTCTATTTACCAGCCGAAATTCTATCCGCTTGTTTGCGCGGATCTATACCGATTCCGTCATTCGCTCTCGATCAAGGGGTTCAATAAAGAAGGGATTTTACTACCCAAATATTTGCTGATTGCAGGCAATGATATCTAATCTATATTTTCTGTTCTTATCTCTAGCCACACGCGTAGGATCCTAAATAAATATTTTAGCTTATGCGCCCCTTTTACTTCATAGCCCTTTCGCACATTCCCTGCGATAAAAGGTCGAGATCTAAGAAAAACAATTATCACCACTCGGTTGGCCCATGTAGCGCTCTCGTCTTGGGTCTTATCTAATTGTCAGCAATGAAACATAAGTTATAATCCTTCGCCTAGCGCGCTATCGCTTAGCGTTTTATTTTATTTGCCCAACTCTCGTTTGGGTCTTGTTTGGGTCCGGTGCGCTTTCTTCGTGTATCTGCGCTAAACTATGAGTAATAAGATCTATACGAGGGTCACTATTTATATTTCGGGAATAGGAACAAAAACAAATAGTTAAGCTGCGAATATATTTTTATTGTTTTTCAAAGTACTCGCCACGATGATCGATACACTTTTGCATGCGCTTGAACCAATTTTCAAAGCATTTATTCCAATCAACACGAGCCTTTTTTTTGAGCGATTGTCAAATTATGTGGGATCCAACGTGAACATAATTTTCGCACAACTATGTGTTCATGTAAAATCGCATATATGCTGGTGGAACTAATGCTTAGGGATGCCTCAATCTCACAATAGGTTACATGACGATCTTGCTTAAACATTTCGTGCACAGCATCGATGTTTTCTGGCACTACAGTCGATTTTGGACGACCTTCACGAAACTCGTCGGACAACGAACTACGACCACGATTGAATTCACTATACCAGCGATACACAGTGGTTTTTGATGGAGCTTCATCGCCAAAAGTCAAATTAAGTTGATTGACGCACTCTTGTTGTGATAATCCAAGTCGAAAGTCGTAAAAAATCATCGCACGAAAATGTTCACGATTCAGATGGACTCACATGACATCAGTGTTGCCAATTCCCGAAATATAAATAGTGACCCTCGTAGAACGGATCGTGTAGGTCACAAAAAAATGTTATTTTCGTGTATTTCCCTGATCCTACTTTCGCGTGCGTCATAATCATGCGCCGCTTATATGAAGCTATACAAACAAATCGCAAGAAAGGAAACAACTTGGTTTCTTCCCACCGGCTTAATTGGTCCTTTTTATTTGCGCTCGTTGCGCTTCAAATTTCATTTTATTATTTTATGTCCGGCCCTGATATCTAAGCTGGGCCACATTATGAGTTTCGTCAAGCGCGTTGTTGGGCGGCCAGAATAACATCGGAATGCTATACAGCGGTTGTCCGCTAACTGGGCAGAAGGCACCACCCAGTTAGCGAATTTCGCTCGTTAACTGGGCTGACTTTACAAACGCCAAAAAAACACTGAGGGGAACGTCAATGGTTACACTCAGAAAAAATATGTATTGAAAAATATGGAAGCGCAAAATGAAAACTACACTAAGAGAAATAATTTGTAAATATAACGATTTTTTTGATAAATGCATTCAATCTTGTCAAGAGATTTTCAGCAGTTCTTGATGTTTTTTGCGTGATTTGATTACTGTATAAGATGTTTGAAGCGAAGGTTTAGTGTAGTGATTTTATTTTGAGGTTTATATTCACAAACATACAAGTATGACTAATAGAAATTGCATGTATATGGTGCGCCTAGCCAGCCCATACATGCAAACGTGGAGGCGATATACATACATCCCAGCAACAATTAAATCGTATAATTATCGTTTATATAACATCATATACCCTATATACATGTATATTTTCCAATTTCGTATGCATATGCCAGTTATACACATCATAAGTGGCGTCGTCTGGGTAGTGCGGGAGGGGCGGCCCACCCCCGGGTGCAAGGTTTAGGGGTGCAGAATGAACCGAATTTATATGAAGAAATTGGATAATTATGATTTCTGATGGAGTGTGGGGATGTAAATCAACTCTCCCGCCCCGGGTGCAAAAGCTTCACTCGACGTCACTGCACATCATACAAGTAATGTGTCTTGGATGTATGTATATCACCTCCAATTTTAGATTTTTTTACGATTTTATGTTTGCTGGGCATATGCTGGGCAGGCCCGAAGGAAGTTTTAAATTGTTAAAATATGAATGAAATTTTTACTTCATTTTATTTGATTACTTGAAACATTATTTTTAACCATTTCTATATAAATTTTGCGATATTTCCACTAAAACACAATGGGCAACCAGGAATACTGTATCCAGTTACAACTATTTTGTATCATATGTAAGAGCTTTCACTGCCTAGAATCATATTTCAGATAACCGTGCGAGATAGCTGCGGCTTGATAATCCAAACAACCGGAGTTCATATCCCATCGGAGCAATTTTATGACCATAGCCACCACTTATATCAAACATTTATATCCCTAAGAGCCCCCGCAGACTGCAGACTGATTTGTCGGCCGACAGTTTGGTCGGCTATCGCCCAGTTGAAAAGCAGCCCAGTTAGCGAACGAGTGCTGTATTCGTGTTCTGATTGCCATTCTTCTGATTTTAAAGCCTTTTCACCTACGATATAGAGTGGGGGTTTTCTATTATTGCTAGTCATTTAGAACCAGTATAATTAAACCGGAAATCAAAACAAAATTAGGTTAATTTCCCGTTCGTCTATTATTTTCACACATTGCCCATATGATTGGGGGTGTATGTCGTCTACGGAGAGTCGAGAGTAGATTCATAAAACATAGTCAAAGAGTTATACTATACATATTAATGCAAAAGTCACCAGAAACAAGAATTTTATGTGATGAATGACCTTCCCTTACCATTAATCGATTTCACTCTCAATTGGTTGAATTTTATGCTTTGATTTTCACTAACACGCAGTGATTTTCAATTTCGACGTTTCGAATATCATGACGGAAATGAAGATGCAAATGAAAAATGATTATGGCATGTTGATGTTGATGTTCATTCCACTCGAGCAGTAGGATATAAATACAAGGTAGACTGAAACTCGCCGTATTTGAATGTCGTGACGGTGAATATTTTCGATACTGATTATAACAACGAGATTCTAGAGCATTTATGAGAAACAAGGCCACTCGAAAGCCATCCATATGAAACGTTATTTATTGTAACAAACTATTTTGAAAGTGAATGAAAACAAAATGAAAAACGTAAAATCGTTCGTATCGCGAAAATTATCTAATTTCGAGCGATTATTGCTCAGTTGCTGGGGGCTTCGAACTCAGAGAGTTTATTCGCCTCTAGTTAGTCTTTCAAATTTCTAAAGCCAGCCACACCTGTTACTGATTCATTAACCGACAAGAAATATATAAAAGCGACGGTATAATGGCGAGGAGCATTCAGTATGTTTCGAACCGTGAAGGAGATCGACCGTCGCTTCCGACGGTGTCTCGCATGATGTTTTTCTCGCGCCACAATATTTGTAGCCTACTACAATTTTTCCAAGCGGTTGTTCCTGTTGAAGTTGTTTACTACAGGGATTTAATCTAAAAATCACATCAAGTAGCAAATACGAGGGCGGTCCGATAAGTACAGTGGAACCTCGCGAGCGGTTCCACTGTACCACCGATGCGGATTATCCGCGAAAGCGAGTTTCATAGTAACTCTCGTGACCTTCTCGAAATTCGTCAGTGAGTGGCATGCTATTGCTATTTAGTTTTTGTGTTAGGTCCCACATTACCTGAAATGTGATGTACCTGTGCTTATAGATGGATACTTTAATGATTTCTGTATTGATAAAACATAGTTTTCATGCTGAATTATTTTTTTTCGTGTTTGAATCTCATTTTTAGTACTTTATTGCGTTATCCGCACTGATTTTGCCAGACTATTCCGCGGATAATCGGGGTTCTACTGTACTTAGATCCATTGCCCGATGGTGTCAGTATCGCAAGAGAGATTACTATCGTGTAGTACATTCTCGTAAACGGCTACTGTCAAAATTTCTGCCAAATCGCACTCGTGATTTTGTTGTGACTGTCTGTGGAAGCGGGCGTGTCCGCGGATTTTAGAAAAATGGGAAAAGAGCAACATCGGTCGGTGATTCGATTCTTGTTTTTGGAAGGGAAATCGTGCAGCGGAATCAAAGAGCGCTTGGATGCTGTATACGGTGACTCTTCTCCTTCGATGGTGACCGTCATAAATTGGTATATAAATTTTCAACGTGATCGCACGTCGGTTTTTTATGAGCCACACCCAGGTGCCCCGAAAACGAAACGACTACCACGGAGGATAACGTGACAAAAATTCACGATCTCGTATTGGCAGACCGCCGATTGAGAGTGAGCGAGATGGTTGAAACAGTAGGCATCTCAAAAGACCGCGTGGTTCATATCCTGCATGAAATTTTGGGCATGAGAAAATTTTCGGCGCGATGGGTTTGGCCACGGCCAAATTGGTCGAATTGCACTACGAACTGCTGCCCTATCCACCGTATTCTCAAAATTTGGCCCCGTTTGACTTTTTTTTTGTTTCCAGACTTCAAAAAGTCACTTGCCGGGCAGAAATTTGAGTCGAATGAGGAGGTCATCGCCGCCACGGTGGTCTACTTTGCAGACCTCGAAAAAAAATATTTTTCAGATGGATTAAAGAAGGTGGAGATCGCTGGGTCAAGTGAATCGAGCTAAAAGAAGACTATGTTGAGAAATAAATCTCCACTTCTCCAAAATTTTTGTTTTTTTTGTAGGCTTATTGGACTGCCTTCGTAATTCCACATACTGATTATTTCCTTCAGCTCCTCCATACGAAATAGTACGAACCGCCATCACCTAAGGTTATTATAGACAAAAATGTAACTTTTCAACAATAATTGTTTAATTATTTGATGCTTACCAACATTCACAATTGAAAATGCAAAATTAAAAGAGTATACCTTCCATTTTCACACAAACCAGAATGCGCTGCGGAGATTAGATGTGTTGGTATTAATTCAGCAGCCTTCGTTATGGTAAACGTTCAATTTTTCGAACACTCAAATTTCCCGGTTGTTATTTTCCTGTAGAAAGCTCAATCGAAAGATTTTTGCCCTGAATCACAAAGTGTGTTCTTTTATCAAAGTAATACTACAGAAAAGTTCACATATTTTTGTATTTTATTTGTTTTTTTAAATAAAATTGAAAACGCCTTCCAGACATACTTGCTTTAAATCGAATTTATTGCCCAGTATAGTTATATAAAATCGAATGGATTGACGGTAAATGGTAGCTAATAAATTAAGCTATCATTTCATGCCAAAACATTACCATACGGTTGCTTTCCAAAGACATGAATAATTATCAAAGTGGTTGTTCGATTTTTCAAACGTTTGGCGCAAAATGGATTGAAGATTTCCCCTAAGGCCAAAAAGGAATCGACCAGGAAAAAGTAATACACCTGTTGCCGCCGGTACAGCTGTAGCAAAGAAAACAACTAAACCATCGAAAACCTATGCGCAGAAGCCGAAAACACTGATGCCACAGAAAGCAATAAAGCGGTTCTGAGCCGGAGCACAGAACGAGGGATTTTGTTTTCAGCAGATCAAATCCAGTTCTTAGAACTAAAAATTACTTTGTAGTGAAAGTGTTTATTTTGTTTCCCATTTATGATATAATACTGCGACCAAATACACTTTGTTTTGTATTTTTTTTCAATCAAGTGCGATCAACATGAGATTACACCTTTCGGCAATTTATTAGGGGTACGATGAATCTTAAGGGGGGACCCCTGTCTGGAAGGTCGAAATATAATGAATTTTCGAGTTTTTTCGGATGCTAGGAATAAAGTGAAGTATTATGTTAATTTGGTTATTGCACGAATAATGATTGTTCTGCTGTTGACAGTTGGATGCGTATATGCTGTCTGAAAATCGGTACCTTGCTAGTGGTATCAGTTCTGAAGCGACGAGATGTCATAGAACGAATTTGGATGAATCTTTTGAAACATTAGGACAATGCCTAAAGCGTTGCATAGGGGTTTTTGAAAATTTCAAAAATTGTCAAAATTGCGGCTATTTTATAAAAAAAATAAGTTGTTTTTCACGAAAAATCGCTCATAAAAGATCTAAAAAACGAGACATCAAAGAACGGCTATATAACTAAAGCGTTACATGCTGATAAAAAAAAATTCAGCCAAATCGGTCGAGTTGATTCTGAGATATCGATACCACCAGCTGAAAAAACATGGTTTCGAGAAAAACGCGTTAAAAAATGCATACAGCATTTCTAGGGTGTTGAAAGAGTGAAACTTAGTGACAAGCAATGTATTATGTAGAGGGCAAACATGAGAAAGCGGAGAACCACTTTTGGGTGATTGCTTTTTTTGTTGAATATTTTGCCTTCGCTACATACAAGTTGTTCGACGACGTTGTGCACAAAGCGAACGACAATCTTGCTTCGCTAGCCGTATCATCACCATCATCATCACCCGCATATTGATCATGACTGAGAAGAAATTTCAAGCAGGTATCCATATTTATAGATTTTGTGATTTCAACAATTTGTTATTGCTATCTTGAATTATAAAGGCTTAAAACTTCTTCAATTCATTCGATTCTATTGATAGTTTACCTTTAAAGCACTCGTAGACATTTCATCTTTCGGATGAAGTAGTAATCATGTCATTTCGTTCAGTCGACGAAGAGGTATCGAGGCTCAACAGCTTGTGCCTCCAACGTAACGCTCTCGTTTTCGAAATCCTCCCCAGATATTAATTCATCCATTCATTGAGAATTGATTCCGATGCAACCTCAAACAAATGATCACTAAACCTATGGTAGTCCTACGTCAACCTTGCGGTTATACCACAGATATAACCCACTTCCAGTTTTTGTGTTGGATTTCAATGATGTACAATGTTCCTTAGTTTCTGTTACAGCCAATGGAGGTCGACGAACCGGAATCTACCACTCCAGAGCTTGTGTCAGATATCGCTGAAATTTCGATATCTATTGAACCACCAATCGTCAACATTGAACAATGTGCCGCAATAGTGATTTCCGCTGGGCCTGCATCTGCGGCAGTCCAACCATTAGTGACAGCGACAATCACTCCACAATCGACGTCTTCACCGGCTCCCACCATTGAGAACAGCGAGGATGTGACAATGTCAACACCGATTGCAATAGTTGACCCACAAGTACCCCCTCCGTTAGAGAAAAAAGATGAAGAGCAAGATATACCACCTGTTGTCGTTGGTTCTGAATCGTGGCATTCGCACTTACCGTCTACTTGGCTACCGGTCATCACACGTGATATCGCCCGACAGAGAAGACAGGTGAGTTCTGCATACCTTATGTCGACTCCTAGATACTTAATTTTGCGTGTGTCTCTAACGACTTTTCAGAATCCACACAGTCCCTTCTCCGACGCGTATATTTCCGGTATGTCATCGAAACGGCGCAAATTGATTGCCGAAACGAAACCTCCGTCTGACATTCCATCGTTAATATCGGATGGTGTGAGGCATGCTTTCCAAAGCACTGGCATCAATCCGGCTAGTGTCAACGGTAGTAATTCTAGCACAGCCGCGAACAATGCCGCCGGGAGCAGACTAACGGCGTTGGACGAGTTGGCTAGTTCAATATCGGACGATACTGCCGTTCAAGGTTCCTACTGTGAAGCGATGAAGGCAAGCATTCGTGAAAGACTAGCTAAAGATTCGGACTATGACGCGGGACGGTTTCCGAATTGCTCGAAATATTTCGAGAAATAGTTGCTATTTAGCCATTAGCACATAGCCGATGTGAAGGGGGAGTTTTTTGAATAGACAGCAGAAAATTTCTATGAACAAATGGAAGTGGTATAACAAAATCATCTTAAATCAGAGTATGTATTTCAGTCAGTGGTACAACTGTACAATAAAACAACTGAAGGTATGAGACACTTCCGATAAAAAAACATACCATCACTAACCAAATCCAGGAAATGAAAAAATGTGGGCTTGCTATAAAAAAAAGTCGTAGAAATTAATTACGAATTTTCTGACGAAAATTTGCTAGTGTAAATGTGACTGGTAAATATTCTGTTTACGCAAATTTATTTTGTGTATATTATTTTATGACGCTTTAATAAATTTCTAGAAATTTGCGCTGCAATTTAGCTACAAAAATATACGAGGAAATTTGCTTTTCTCTTTTGTTGTGAAAACAAATATTCTTGATCTTTTAGTTCGTTTAGTTCGTGGATCATTTTCTAATTTGAATACGGTGTAAATAGAGTCAAACTTTCTTTCAGCGATAAAAATAATTAAAAGTTATATACGACATGCGTTTTTACTTATAGAGAAAGAAAAAATTGCCAATCTTCGCACGTTTTCGAGTCTCGAGTCGGTAGCTCCAAGAAAAATTGAATCTTATCGAGATGTGATAAGAACAAAGAAATGCCGTTTTCCAGTATCTTCAATAAGCGGATAAAAATTTTATAATTTTTAGTCACTCATAATCCGGAATCATTGCTCATTTGATAGCAGCACCAAGACCCGAAATCCTTGAAGGTGAAAAATGAAGACCGACTCTACTCTCAGTAGCTTCGTTTCGACTAGAACTGCTTCGGCAGTCAACTAAGGCCCTGATTCTCGAATTCACTTCACGGAGGAAACGAAATACGTTTTACGAGTTAGTGAATTGTCGAAGATAATAATGAGTTTTCAGGCCGAATAAGCACTTTTCGAATAAAAATCATTAATGAAAATTGACTTCTTCGTATCAAACTGTTGTTCAATGTAAATGGAAATCTTTGTTCTCCTCATGTGGTATAGTAATCTCATACAAAAATTTTATCTGAAGATAATTTGATATTATAATGATAAGTTTTAGTGGGAAACTAATTTCATATCCAGTTGTCGACACCGTACCGTTGTCATCGCGGATACATTTCATTTCGTTTCCACCGTGAAGTGTATTCGAGAATCAGGCCCAAAGAGTGACTTGACTAGAAAATAAATTGACTTAGTTGACTAGTGAGGATGACTGTTGAGCTAGTCCAGTCAGTGATTATTCTAACTGACGCGACTAATGAATACAAATCTGCCTCTTCAACTTACTTTAATCCACATTTCTACACTCCTAGGAACGAAATTGTTACCGGCGTACGCAATCTTATTTTTACGTCCATATAAAGAGAAACGAAGACTTGATTTCTGATGCAGAAAAAGTAGTTACCCAATCAACGGACGGTTTATTGTCTACCCATCGTGAACTCAAACCAACGAACTTAGACATTTATCAAGAATGCTATAAAGGTCCTCGCGTTAGTATTAGTAAATAGCGTGCAAAATAGCGCACACACACTAGACGCTATTTTATACGTGTGAGTAATGTTTGTGTGCGATACAAAACAATCTAGCTCACCTGTAGCGACTGTCAAACCATGTTGAATTAAAACATCGATGCATGCATACGATATACATGGGAGAGAGAGAGGAACGAATTCGTTTTGGAGGAAGTCACTTCAAAATACAATTCGCGATGACGGCGGAATGGTGTCGACAACTGGATACGACATTAGTTTGGATGAGGTTTTTATGAATTTTTTTCTTGGCGTTATTTACCTACGAAAAGTACGTTGTTATGACCCTAATTGAAACTGTTTTGTATGAATTTTCAGATCACCAAAACTTACCATTATAATATAAAATTATCTTGAGACACAATTTTTATATGATATTTTTTCACTACTTACAATCAAAAGTGATTTTCATTTACATAGAGTACTAATTTGATTTGGGGAAAATAATTTTTCTTTTAAAAGTGTGTTCATTTCTTCTGCAAACCCATATTGTCATGCCTACTCCCCCATTTCGTAATACGAAGCTCAATGCCGTCAACGCGGATGAAGACAGTTTGACTGGGAAGAATGAAATGATATAGTCGAGTCGGTAGAGGGAGATAGCGACTAAACGCCCGACTGACTGTTTAGTCGTTTTGGCGCAGAAACAGCGTGAAGAAGCCAAAAGTCATTTCCAATTGAATACGGATATATTCAGTCAGATAGTCAGCTATCCTCAGTTGACTATGACCAAGATGTGTGGAATAAAGGTGTGACCGTGTCGTCAATAAGTGCGCGAGGGGAAACGGTATAAATATTCAGAGGACTGTGGAAAGGGATTTTACTGCAAATAGAGATGTCTAAATTTTTCGTTTATTCAATTGTCGATTAATCGTGGGGTCATTTTTAAATATTCGATTCATTCGAATGATTGTTTTTCAGTATTCGATTAACCGAGTGAATATTTATTTCTTGTAATCAAAAACAGGTAGTGGGTTATATGTATGGTATAACCGCAAGGGTGACGTAGGACTATCGTTGATTTAGAGATCATTTGTTTGAAGTTGAATCTAAATCCATTCTGAATGAATGAATAAATGAATATTTGGGGGACTTCGAAAACGAGAGCGTTACGTTGGAGGCACAAGGTTTTATGCATCCAATATAGGATACGAAAAACCTTGTTCTGAAGAATAATCTTCAGAAGCTAACCTACTAACTGTACTTTATTGACAAATCACAAACCCAAATGTATTATATGGATATTTTATGGATAAAAAACATTAAAATAAACTCTTTCGCTTGAATGTAATTTTCAATTCCCAGAGGAACTGGCAGATTATTTTCAGTAACGATTAAATATTTCCACATTTTCCTCGATACTGAAAGCCCACCAGTGGTTAATACTAACTCGATAACCACCTGTTAATAGTACTTGATTGAAAAATATTTGGTCACAGTGTTACATGGATAGAAAACATTCAAATAAACTCTTTCACATGAATGTATTTTTAAATTCCCAGAGGAACTGGCAGATCATTTTCCAGCAATGATTAGATCTTTCCGGAACTTTCTCGATGCTGAATGGCATCCAAACGGCAAGAATTCTGCGCGTGTATGTGTCGATCCTTCGCCGTCCACCTCCTCCAGCACGTTAGGCAACGATGTTGTCTTGTCGATGTCCTCACGAAAAATGAATGTGTCTCACCACCAGAATATCGCTTAAGTATGCTTTTTGTGTGTGATTGAATCGAGAGAAGGTGTGGTTTACGATGGCAATTTGGAAGGCAAACTAGAGGGGAATGCACTCTCTGAGCTCGGAACTTTTGGCGACTGAGCAATAATCGATTGCGGGCGCATACAATATTGGATACGGAAATATCCTACTGATGGGGAAGAATAATCTTCAGAAGCTATCCTGTTAATTGCGATTGATTGAAAAATCACAAAACCAAATGTATTTGGCCACAGTGTTACATGGATAGAAAACATTCAAATAAACTCTTTCACATGAATGTAATTTTAAATTCCCAGAGGAACTGGCAGATTATTTTCAGTAACGATTAGATATTTCCACATTTTCCTCGATACTGGAAGCCCACCAGTGGTTAATACTAATTTGATAACCACCTGTTAATAGCACTTGATTGAAACATATTTGGTCACAGTGTTACATGGATAGAAAACATTCAAATAAACTCTTTCACATGAATGTATTTTTGAATTCCCAGAGGAACTGGCAGATTATTTTCCAGAAATGATTAGATCTTTCCGGAACTTTCTCAATGCTGAATGGCATCCAAACGGAAAGAATTCCGCGCGTGTATGTGTGTGTAGCTTCCCGGGGAACCGTTTGTGGCATCACTCTCCTCCTGATGGATTCCCTTCTGGCCTAGGGTGCACAAACAGGCTCTTGGTGACACCGTTCATCCGCGCTTTCATGATAAACGAAGAGCTTCACCACAACAGCGACAACATGCTCCAATCGCTGTTCAATTAGAACTGAGTGGATTTCCGAGCGGCGCTCGCTTATATATCGATTGGTGATTTCAATAGCCTGTTTTGAAAGCAATTTTAAGACTATTGAAACAAGTTTTTGGATCAAAAAGTAACAAGTATAGAACGCGTAGATATTTTATCTTTCGAATGAAGTGTTTATCATACCATTTCGTTCAGTTGTTTAGGAGCTATTAACGCTCACAATCTCGGTCTCCGGCGTAACGCTTTCGTTTTCGAAACTTTGATTTTACACCCCGGTATAGAAATGAAAGACGTAGTCCTACGTCAAAAGAAAAGACATATTTGTAATAAAAAAGTATGATGTCATAATTTTAAAAGTTACATTAAATATAATTTCGAAATAAACATGGTGCAGAATAATTGTTTTTGAATGAAATGGTATTTTAGTATATTGGTAAATTTACCATTTCATGATTTTTTGAGGACGATTGAAAAAAAAGTACACAATGAGAATGATGCACAATATTATTATTGTACCAACATAAAAAATTTTCTGTTCAAAATTACTTGTTCATTGAATGAAATAGCTGATTTGTTTGAATATTTCTGCTTGGTCCTTATAGCTACTAGTTCAAAAGAGGTACATTTATAGAATCATTGACCACTAGTATGGTATATTTTCCTCGGCACTCTGAATTTGAATACTACTATTTTAGAACGGGAGCTGAGACCACCTTCTTTAAATCCGCATTTTACTCCTGCAGACCCTAAATTCTTCTTCCCAGTCTCCTCCACCACCAGGGAATCATTTTTATGGTTCAACCGTTAATGATTTAACATATCCGAAGAATTTCGACGAAACACCATGACGGTTAACACTCCTATACTCGCGCATAGGTCTGAGAGACCAAGAAATCAATAATTCGTTCATTTCTCAGAAAACATCAACACTACGACATTGCGATTCTCTCTAGCTTCGTCATTCGTTGTTCATCATCGTTTAGCGTATCGTATAAGTTGGTACGAAGGGGACGTATATCACTTTTTCACCACCTTCGGTCTGAGACACCGACGCGCGTACAGGAGTAACTTTTTTGGACAAGTGACTTTTTCTTTCCTATTTTAGAATATTGTTCAATGAAATGTATAAATAATGTCAGTGGCGTGGAATATTTATTAAATATAATGCATAATATCATTTTCGAACTATTGTTATTTGATTTTAGTCCTTTTGTTACCGGATTGAACGGATTATTCGTCGATATACTCGTCGTTAGATTCATACGTGCAAAAATAAAGTACAAATGTTTGACATTCGTATAGTTGTTCACTAAATATAATGGTCACGCATATACACACTTGTGATATAAAGGCACTTGCGGAAGAATTGTAAACTGTAAATTATGAATTAATCAGTGGCTTATGGTTAATTTTACAGTTACATCTTCGGGTTTTTTTCTATAATATATGAGCTGAACAATATCGACGATAAAACAAGTCGCAGGAAGTTCCTAGAAATCCTTTTATATCATCTTTTTATGCCCCATCAAAAACAGGCATTAAGTTTATGTTAACCAAGAACACAGTAACAAAGAATATTAAATATAGGAAAACTTGAAATTCCAGAAACCTTACAATCGAATAATTAACCGACGTCTCTAACTGCAAAACGCGGGAAAAATTCCTCCATCACCGACCGACTCCGAAAGTCGATTTTTTCTCTTGAGCTGAAACATATAAGATAGAGTATATTACAAACCTATCTTTAACCGTAAAAAACTTACCTTTCAACTTTCCAATGCTCTTATTCCCACCAAAACAATACCACACACAAAGAGCAAAAAAAAAGATATTGCAAAATATTGCAGATTGTTTACATACAAAATCCAAGATGACTGAAAGGCCTTTCTCATAAGTCGCGCTACCGTATTGTATCTATCGTGGCCGAGCCCTGAGCAGCAAGTAAGTTTAGTAATGTTTTGACATCAGTTGGTTTTTTTAACACGTTGAGTGCCACTGTTTCATAGCAATTCTATGGAAATTTTTAAAAGAATTAGGGCCATCGTTTCTTATCGTAGCGGAAGGTATTTTTGTTCGAAAAGGAATGCTTATAAGCTTATATGTTTGTATTAGTTACCTTTATTATCACCTTTAGAGCCCCCGCAGACTGCAGACTGAATTTTCGGCCGATAGTTTGGTCGGCTTCTTAATCAGTACGGAGAGGTATGCATGTGCGCACATTACACCGATTCAGTTGGGTCGTTTTTGCACCAGAAGGCCAACCCGTCCAAACTGTTGGTTGACAGAAAGTCTGTAGTATGCGGGGGCTCTTATTGTCATATGTTAGTGTTTCTTTTTCAGTGCTGAAAATTTCGTTATAATGCGATATGTTTTTCAAAGTTTGTGAGTGATTGAAGTCGAGAGAAGAAAATCGATTTTGGACACCCACGACGAAACGAAGTTAGACAAGTATAAAAATCACTTCAAATTAAAGTAAAACGCAAATAAATGATGATGATTGCCATGGATTTGGTTTTAAACGTATAATAGGGCCCATATAGTGGGGGAATTGTTGTTCAAGATAAAGAATGACACGTTTATATATAGGGGATATAGGGGAGAATATAAGTTTACAGTACAGTGCAAATTCAATTTAAATAAATTCATCGGTTACACTGTTAATAATAGGTCAAATTCGGTTCCCGGAATAAATCGCCGCAGTAAACGACTGCAACAGGAACAACCACTCAGAAAAAGAGTAGCAGGCTAGAAATATTGTGGCGCGGTACTATATATCAAAACAAAAGTTAACCGGGCAAACGTATGCCGTCCGATGCTGACATTTAACCCCTTGCCGTACGATTTAATTTCCAACAATAGGGCTCAAATACGAGCACAGTGAGCCATTACGATACTCTGCTGAGTCTGTGTATCCTACTTGCGATTGTAGCAGTCCCGCAGCATCACAAGTATCTATTTCACATCAATAGACGACGAGTGAGGTACGATGTTGTACGTACTGGCACAGTCTAGTCGCCACGATTGTGGTTCGACGTTATACGTGAAAGAGTTAAAAAAAAGATCAACGATGTTTTGGAAAAATGAGTTTTGGAGTTTTCTTTTCTAAACCGTATGAAGAAATAACGAATAGTTTGAAGCAAATATAAGTTTCGTTCAAAGTTTGGTTTATATTGGAGGTAGATTTTTCTTTCGTACCGGGTTTTGTGAGGTACTTCGCCATCTCAACTAATGTGTTCCGGATCACCGAAGGAAACTACGGAGTATAATAAAACAGCGTGTGACTTGTTTGGGAGTGGAAGTCAGAAAGAACTTTATTTCAACCGGGGCCCTGGCAACCCTTCCCCAACCAATGTAAATTGAGCGTAGGCAGCATAAAGCAGGGCTCGCGCTCAGGGGGCTCACGTATTGTTTAATGTTTGGAGTCATATATGTTAATATTTGATTACGTTGGATAGTTTCCTTCGGCAAGCGATGTTTGGACACCCATCCGGAAGCTTTCTTGGCGATTTGCCATTTAAATCACTATTGGAGAATAGCGCGGAGTACTTCATTTTTAATTATAGGTTATGATTTCTATGCTCATGATTTTCTATGCTGGCTACAAAAAGGCCATCTTAGCAATCCCTTCAACTTTATTTTACTTTGACTGCAGTATGTTTATCCCACCGAATGCTGAATACACGAATAGTTGAAGTTATCTAAAGTGTCTATACTCATTTGATAGATGTTCGAATACACTCTAAAATTCAACTAATCTAAATTGTAATTCAATATACAATAGCTCTTCCTCCTTACAAAAATCCAGAAATAAGAACAATAATTCAAAAATATTCATATTCACTTTCTTTTCTATTCTTGGCTTCTTCACTCTCTTCGAACGCCTTGATAGGCCAGTTAGCACTACCGATTCAGGCTGATACTTTCTCTTTATGTTTCCATTCACTCCATTCATTTCCATTCAGGTGTTTGCCGAACATCATTTCTCTCCTCTACGGTTGGCATCTCGGTTTCAGAGGTGGGTGGGCTGACCCGATGTTTCTTGTGTATCCCTAACGACTCTGACCTGGATTGGATGAACGGTAGTCGTCGTCTCGTTTTCAACCGTAATCTGTAATAACTTTTTAGAGAATCGTTTTAAAAATGATGCTTTGAAACATTTTTCACGTAAATGCAGAATGTTATACTTGTCCCCACGATATACTTGTACCCCAGACATCTGCGTATCAAAAGGATCATGTTGATAATTTTTATTATTAGATTTAGATGCATCATCGAGCGCATGTGGTACCAGCGTTTGCTTACAATTCTTCTTTAAGTTGATCAAATCGATCAACATATTTGGTGTATAACTAAATATCCTTTCAGAAGGGAAACTACCATCTGATGTCATGTTATTATTTCTATAATTTAATAAAAAAGGATTACTCTGCTCCTCTAAGCTTAAAATCAGCATACCAGGCTCTAGCAAAAACTTTGAGTATTGGAACAATTGCCATGCTTGCACAAACATCACAAGCAGCAACAAGATTTTCAATGTCATACAAAATCTGATCCATTTGTTGCTAGAAGATAGTACCTGAGGAAGCGCACTGTAGCAGTCTATTATATGTAAAATATTCTTTAATTGCGTTAAACACCATAAATTTTCGTGAGCGTTCAGATATAGATAGGTGTGTATACGCTCCCTCTAAATACAACGCACAAAAACGCTACTTCCAGCTAATCTAGCAATGAGATCCTGAGCAAATTGCAATGGATAGGCATTCGGTATAATTACCTTGTTAATAGAAACTTTGTAGTCAATTACTAATATTGGATCATTGTTTTTCTTGACAACTTCAACCACAGGTGATGCCCACTCACTAGTTAGAATAGGAATTTTAACGTTATCTCTCTTTAATTTACCTTAACAATTTAAAACCTTCTCCCCTGAAAGATAGGGAACATCATTTGCCTTCCTAAAAATTGTAATGTCCCTTTTTATAACCAAATCGGCTCCAAAATTATTTATTTGAGCAGAAAAATCCTTGACAAAAACGTCAGAAAACTTTAATTCTATTCCAGCAATTAGTGCGTTGTTTTGTTTTTCTGTAATTGATTATAATTGATTGGTATTTAATCACCAAAAAAATGTTCCCAATTGGAAACAATTCATCCAACCATGATCTACCCAGCAAAGGAACGAACTGGTAATCACAGTCAATAACCAAAAGATTCAATTTCACTTTCTTCCATTTCTATTCAACAATAACTTCAACTTTCCCAGAAACCTTTAACCTGGAACCGTAAATCACAACTAATTGTTTTTAACTTTTCACCAAGGGAATGTTGAATTTGTTTCAAAATTCAACATTCCCTTGGTGAAAAGTTTTCACAATTTTCACTCATCACTGATACAGATGAGTCACTATCAATCTTTACATTTTTACAGGATCATTTTCAATAGATACATTTAACAAGCAGGGACTACTAATTTTATTTATAGAAGAAAAATTCATGCACTCAAGTCAAAATATGAAAGTCAGTCAAAATAAGCTGCTTGCTCGAAAATGCTCGAATGTCTGTTTTGAATTTCTCTTAGTTGTCTATAAATCAAATGATACAACTCACCAAACCACCTGCCACACTCATGCGATGCCAAAAGCGAGCACCAACCGATTTTCAGCAAAATTTCCTCCGCGATGTCAATGGCAAACACCAGCAAACATCTAGGTCGATAAAAATGATTGTCGCCGGTTAACTTTCCGATTGTTCACGAGCGCTTCCAAACTCATAAGAAAAAGAAAAACCACTTTTAATAACCTAAACAATGAAAACTTTTTCTTCAAAAGCACTTCCTAAAAGAACAGAAGGTTTAGTTGTGGTGATTGTATTCCTTTGTTAGAAATACGTCCGCGAAAAGCAAATGGCGCATTGGTTTACAAAAGCGTTTATCTCCACTGAACAATGGTCGCACAATACCTTACCAAAAATTTATTTGGCTCACAATTGTTTTGTTATCTTTTACCGTGTTATATTTTCCCGGATCAAAGTGACTGATTAGGAAACTGCCGCTGCTTCTTCAAAACGGTCGTTTCGCGTTGATCCTCGTCGCCACTGTGTTCCACACACATGTGTTCCGGATCACCGAGGGAAATCCGAGGGCAACTACTAAATGATACTTAAATAAATTCTGCGGAGTATAATAAAAACGCGTGTGACTCGTTTGGGAGTCGAATTCGGAAAGAACTTTATTTCAACAACTACTTTGACAGCAGTATTTTTATCCCGCCGAATGCTGAATACACGAATAATTGAAGTTATCTAAAGTGTCTGTACAATATACTCATTTGATAGATGTTCGAATACACTCTAAAATTCAACTAATTGAAATTGTAATTCAATATAAAATATCAACGTAGTATTACTTGCGTCATTTTTGTTAGTACTTAGTTGAGATTTCTATGCCAAAAAATCACACCTTGAATGCAATCTGAGTGGCAAGCTCTAGAATACGCTTGACCACAGTGGAAGTCGGAGGAAGTTTCTTTGACGAAAAATTACCCGGACCAGATCGGGTATCGAACCCGAAACCCCGGCATGTTATGTGTGACGCTAACCACTCGGCCACGAGAGCACCAGTGTGCCGGTCGGTGTATGTTATTACACTAGAACCCCGATTACCTGCGTAATTGAGTGGCTAGGTCACCGCGGATAACGAGAATGATTTCGGATCATCCACTCACAGATAATCATGTTTCTACTTTATTCTGACATACAGGCAAACCTGTTTTTGTGCGGTCCCTTTCCGCGTGATTCCTCGTTTGTGCAACTCTTTTTGTGCGATTTTATTATGACATCGGGTCTTAAATCACACAAACTAATCGCACAAATAATAATATCGCACTTAAACAGTCACACAAATGAGAAATGGCACAAAAAGCAACCGCACAAAAACAGGTTTTCCTGTATCATTATTGGTTTTAATTTTTGTTTTGATCCGATATATGATTCACAATTGTTCGAGAAATTTGATTTCAAATAATCAAACATTATGAGGAATATGGTATGATGAAAATAAACTGTCATCGTAAACCGTTCATAAAATAGAAATTACTGTTAAATACTAGAGCGATTAATGTTAAGAGCGTCGGTTTAAAAAATATTACTCACTCCATCACTAGAACTTCACCGGAGCAAATAATTTTATAAGAATTAAAATTAACAGTCGATTATTACATAAAAAAGATGTGTTCAACAATTTATGTTCCTCATTTTGAATGTATTCCATTGAAATCTTCAAAATGATGTTGAATAAAAAATGAATTCTAATGTATTATTTTTAAATTACAACGAGCTTCCACGTGATATAGAGTAAATTATCACTCGTTCTGTTTGGAATTTGATATCAAAAATCTATTCCATCATTTCACCATCGGCGTCATTTAGTCTATTTTGGAAAACGGCTCCATCGACGCTTCCAGTATATTTGGCTTCCTAGACGGTTGGAAATTAACATTCCTTCTATTTTTGTTGTTTGCCGGGCAGAAAAATAGAGGCAAAATCATTACACTTCAGTCACGAAAATTGATGACGTTGTGCGCGTTGGAATCATTTGGATTTTCGCGTGCACTTGAACTTATTGATATAAACTCGTCGCTATCATCAAAACATATTTTGCCTGGGCAATTCACTTTGGAATGTCTGCTTGGTCTGGGCAATGCAGCGGAATTTCCTTTCGGAATTTTAATTTCATCTTGATTCTGGAAATTGAAATTGTTGCTTCGGACTTCAGTTTTCGTTGATGCGGATAATCAGCATTTTGCATTTATTGATTAGTTCTGAAAACAAGACTGGGTTTGATTTATATTTTTTTTTTTCGTTACATATTTCTCGAATATGAGATATGTGTTTCTAGTGATTAACGCTTTGCGGTCGTATCAAATTTTTGTATGGGTATCATACTGGTCGGAATTAATTTCCCTTGAAGGAGCATATATCACTGCATGTATCATGTAAGATAATGAAAGCTAAATAAGATCTGTTTATTTCTTGAGAAATTTTAAATATGCATTTACTGAACAATGTGTTTAATTGTGTTTTTATAAGACAATTATATTTTATAATTTTCCTTCGTGTATATCCCACGAGAGTAACCAACAAGTCTGACGCCAGACTACCGCTGAAATTTTCTCGAATAAATGCAACGAACCTGAGTCATTCCACCATCTTTCGTACAAATTTTTGTACTCCTCCCCTATTCATATCGTAGTTTTAAATATAATTTGGTAGACGGTGGCGCCTCGTTTCATTCTTTTTACTATAACTGTTGTGTCCGATGTATCGTAGCTATTCAGCATCGTGACCACGTTTCCACGCTAATAATCTTTGGTTTATACTGAGTACCGTTATCCATTATTCATAGAAGCACCATATTAACTCGTGAGCAGGTTCACCAGAAATTAAGGTGAAGGAGGAAGGAAGCCACAAATGGCTGCCACAATGGCGCTCATTTCTTTCATCTCCCTCCCTCACCCCTCGCCCGATATGCAAAAAAATTCAATAATTTTGCGAAACAGTGTGAAGAAAATGATCGTTTTTGCACACTTTCCATCAAGCAATATCAACCAAACTCTAATCGATTACTCACAAGATATTAAATTTTCTATTGCCGTCGCAATGTATAATAAAAATCGTCGAAAAACTCGAGCTAGTGCTTTAATATTCATTTTTCAATTATCCGCAATGCACAATGGTCCAGGAGATGCATTCAAGTGGAAATTAGCATTTAGAGCTCGACAGTTATTCTCTAGACAAAAACTGCCTTAGACAAAGTTGTTACTCATGATAGAGCGCTCGTTTTTATGTTGTCAAGAATAGGGTGACCAAAATTGTCGATGAAATAAAAAATATAACTTTCTTATCTTTATAGATAGAGGTAAACATAGCACATCATGTAGAGTGAAATATGATCTTTCAATTGCCACTAATAAACTTTATTTACGTTTGCCCCAGAAAGAATGACAAACAAATGAAAATAGCCTGTTTTTTGGGAAGAAATATCAATAACTTTGAGTTAAGTTGAGATATTGACAAGTTCTGCATCGAAAAATGTTTGTATTAGTAAGCTCTAAAAGTCTTTCCAAGACAGTTTGCATGTAAAATTTGAAATATAAAAGTAAGAGAAAAAAACAGTTTTTTTCATGGTGACCCTAACGTAACTTAGGAAAAAGGCGCTTTATCGGTTATTTTAAGAGATAAAGAAAAACTTTGTTCTACAAGGTGTCTCAAATAATTGGAGCTACAACATTGTCGAACTATGTTTACCTCTATCTATGAAGATAAGAAAGTTATATTTTTTATTTCACCGATAATTTTGGCACCCTATTTTTGACAACATAAAAACGAGCGCTCTATCTTGAGTAACAACTTCGTCTAAGACCGTTTTTGTCTAGAGAATAACTGTCAAGCTCTAAATGCTAATTTCCACTTAAATGCATCTCCTGGACCATTGTGCAATGGTTTTGTTTGTATTGGTGAAAGCATCGTTATTTTTTCGACACTGATACCAGACAACATCATCGAAACAGCTATAAAAACCAATCAATAAAATGTTACTCCTGAGTCATAGCGTTTCATGCAATGAAAATGAATAAAAGAAAATTATGTTAATATCAATACAATTATTATTTTAACGTTAAATGAGTCTATAATGTAAGTTTTAGCAACTTTTACAATGATTAAGAAAATTGTATTGCAGAGCTCGGAACACTGCCACGGCCGCCTCTGCTATAAAAAATAGTAAACGGAAAAGTATTATATTCAATCATAATGCCTCTAAAGCTCTCCAACGTGAATATGTGAAAAAAATAGATCAACGAAGGAAAATATCAAGGAATTATCAACATCGAGTTACTGTGCGGAAGAACTTGTTAATACCAAAAGAGCCCCAATTCGCATCTGTTATAAATTTGCTCATGTTGCACTCGCGTATAATCAGAATTTTACTTCATATGCAAATACACCTTCTATATATATATTTATATTTGCAATTGTTCATCGGAACACATAGTTCATACATTTTACTTCAGTATTCAATTGTGGTTTTTTTTTTCAAATGTATTCTAAGACTCGTGTCAGTGAAACGCCACGCAGTCTGATAAGTGAATTGATCTGTTTACGTACCAACACCAAAACAAACGGTGTGTTTTGCTCTTCTCTCACAAACACTATTACCCAAAGAAGAACACGTGGTTTTACTTATACTACAGGTCGGACTCGATTATATATAATTACAATTTCACTTTCAACTTTAATTTTCGAATCCAATACATAATCGAATCACAAAAAAGTTATTTTTCTATTAATGTTTGACATTCATACATTAATGAAAAAATTGTTTTCTTGAGATTCAATTATGTATAGGATTTGAAAATAATTGTTGAAAAAAAATGGTCGACTATATATAATCGAGTCCGACCTGTACTACAATGGTTCGTTCCACCTTCACCTTAAGATTCGAAGTCTAAATTGATACATGGCTGAAAAAATCGTACTCATATTATTAAGATTCCTTGTTGTGGCGGCTGAGAGCTGACAAACGACCAGAACGGTAAAAAAGATCTGGTGGCCAACAAAAAATAATATAATTGGACGAATTCCCCATAAAACATAATTTTATTCACCATGTTATAAAAATGTATAAAAAAAAATATATTCCAGCAGTTACCCGGGAATTTCACAATTGCTCGCAAAAACATACTCTTTTGGGCATGTTTTTCAGTTCATTTTTAGCTTTATTCATGAGTTCATACTTCGCCACGAAATCGCAGGGGTAGATCCTCTGCTTCAGAAATTCTCAATGAGACGCAGCTGGGGGATTTCCGGAGGGTTTTTTTTATCCAATCTGTTTATTTTATTAGGCGCATTTAGAAATTCAGCAGTAACAAAGCCGAATTTGTTCGTTTACATGATATCTCTCGATAATTTGTAGTATATTGCACAGTAGCCAGTTGGGCGTAAGAACTTTCCTGTTGTTAGTATGTTCATAGTTGGATCAAACACAGCGGGACTGTTGATATGAGTCTTTCTTTGTTGTGTTATTAATAGTACGTATTGCCGATGCAGCTGACCGTAATGTGAGCATGATTATTGTTGCATGGACGTAGTATCTAGAATAACACACAAAAGATGGTCAGTTGGGGCCCTGAGTTATTAGCTTATGAGCGTTCGCTTAGTAGCGGATACGTAATCAATTAGGCTACAAAGACCCCCGTCCTTCAACAATTTAAAACTTCGGAGGATTGGCGGACTTCGGAACCACTTCTATTTTCAAGAGGTTCATCTCCTCCAGCGACTACTTCGCGGCCAAAGTACCACATCCTCGTCCGGATTATATTTTTGAAGAAGAAGAACGGCTTTGGCGTTACCTTTTCGAGTTTCTAGGGCACAGCTTACTGTTTCGATACGGTCGGTCATGACTTACGTTTCCGTATGATGTCGTCCATCTCCGCTAGGTATTTTTTACTGTCTTGTCAGTTGCTTCGATCTCCCAATCCAAAGCCCGAAACGATGTAGCCATCGTTCCCTTCGTCTTTTGCTTCAACTTCAGCTGTAGTTCACGATCGCGTAGCACCGTTTTGATTAAAATGATTAAAAAAATGGTGACAAATTGTAGAACATCCCATCAGAAGCGTTTGACTATGCAATAATCCTAGATATCCTAGATAGATGGCGAAAATTCGTTTTCCGGTAGGTATTTACTCTATCTTCTATTCTTGAAACTCTTCAAGAATTCATTCAATATCATCTTTTTTTTAATATTTAATTTCAACGTGAAATTTATGCATCCTCTGCTTTAAAAAAAACTGTTCATACCGACGGTGTCTAAAATATTATTTTATGAAAATTTCGTAGATATAAATTCTGTTAAAAACGTTCAAAAACTATATTGTCAAAATATACTCGCGTGTCAAATATACTCGTGCTCGACGGTACGCACAGAAACCCTGTAATCAGGGTTGCCAACTATAATTTAGAAAAATCAGGAGAATGAAAATAGAAATCAGGTTAGCTCATATTGAAATGCCGATTTTTGGGAGAACAAAAATATTATTTTTATAGGCAGACATACAAAGCATAGAAAATAGCACAGTTTGTTTCACAATCTTTCGCCATTTTCAAGGCGATTGTGTCACATTTACCCGAACGACAACTACCCGAAAGACAATCACCCGAATGTAACAAATACCTGAATGCGACATGTACCAGAATGGAACATTGATCCGAATGTGACATTTACCTGAATCTGTACATTAACTGGTTTTATGAAACTCGTCTATTGCGTGGGTAGAGCTAAAACGATAAAGAGCGGCGTTGTACTATATTTTACAGAGTTATAAAAAAGTGGTATAGCTTCACTTTTATTTTGATTGAATTATAAATTTTGTAAAAACGATGGTCAGCCAGGATATTTATTTATTAGGAAAAATAGGAAAAATCAGGATCATTCCAGAAAAATCAGGCAAAATTGAGTGTTTGTCAGTATATCAGGATACGAACCAATACATTTAATACTGAAAACAATATACTGGAAAAAACAAGCAAAATCTCTCAAAATCGTTTATCAAACACGCGCATCAGCTGAGGAAATAGCGTAAATAGCCCTAATTGGGTTGTTCTCAAGTGTTTGACCTGACATATCTTTGCTTGTTGGTAATCTTTCTGAGTGACCAATAGAACGAAGGAAACAAACCTATAAAACTGTCAAAATAAGCCGTCCGAGTGTGAAAATTTCGGAATAAATTATTTATTTATCGCCTCTTTGGAGGAATTCTCCGCGAAGAGACAGTTTTTTGCTCTGGTTTATACCGATTCTGTATCCTGTCCTCTCTCACGGCATCCATCCGCAAATCCGGCGTCGATCTTTATCCAGTAGTTGCAGTCCGTTGGTTCGGAATGCCATGTCGTGCTCGTGACTAGTGGTTCGTTTTATTTATTAAATTGTTTGCATATTTCGAATTTTTCATGCTTTTATACGTACTCCCCCAAACCGGCATTCCAGGTTAATTTTAGCACTGATTTTATAGGAACGGTTTATTTTGGTATATGAAAATAAACTTTCGCTATTATTACACATAACCGAAAAAGCCGATGCGAATCCAAAAATGTCAAGGTATCTGAATATAAATTATTGCGGAGCGAATTATGAACGCTTAATTGCTGATTCACGTGAAGTGGCGCCAGAGATGTCACACGGGTCACAGCACCTCGTTAATCATCGCACAGCGGGGAGCCCTGTGTGAATCGCTCTACGTGAAACTCGAAGATGCTACCGGAGTTGAACAACAAAACGAAAGTTATACGTTGTAAACATGATAACCTGTGTAGCGTAAATCACTCGCCAAAATTATGAGTTTTTTTTTGTTACCAGAACATGTGTTCAGAGACCATTCGACTGAGAAGAGGAGTAAGCGGACGCTTTCGGATGAATGTTGGATGAATCCTCTCAAACCCATGTATACGCGACACCATCTAAATTATTATTTTCTAACATTGAAATAGAAGTTCAGTGCTCGTCGCTAATATCGTCTCATCCGAAGACGATGTACGAGAGCGAATGAAGGTGTTGTAAACACTTGTCGCTACCACATACTCGAGGTGTGCACATTGCACATTTATCAGACGGTTATTAAACATTCCAGTCAAAGATAATTAATTCGCATACCGAAATGACATGGCGCCTAAAATTTCTGCTTCGTGAGGCTGATACTGGTTGGCGCTCGTATGGCTGGATGCTGCGATTCGATACGATGGCAGGTGGTATCGCGCAGCATGTCTCCAGCAACTTATTTATCACATTTTCTTGTTTTATCGATCGACGGTATATTAGTTCTCGTTTTGTTACAATTCTTTTAACAACGGCCTATACTTCGGTGCCGTCCTATCAGTAGGAACATTGATCGCGGCTGCATTGCAACATACGAAACGCATTAGTTAGTAATTTCAGGAAACATGCAAATCATAACTGTGGGTTGGTTGATCTTTCTGACTGAATATATTTCGTTAATTCCAATATAATCAACCGCTTTTTTGGTGGAACTAATCACCGATTGAGGATATCTTGCCAGTTTTGTGGAATTCAGTAATCAAATTTCGAATGCTAATCGAAATTTGTGTTTGGAACAAATAAGCTTATGACTCCCATTTAGCTTGTGTGCGCGAGTTGTGTGACCGTGCGTCCACTGATGACACAGTTTTAATATGTGGTGATCACAATCAACCTCATATTGCGTGGGAACCGCATGTCGATTCTGTTGTTGACCTGAACCCCTCGTTGACTACCGCTGCGAGTGCTGCTCTATTAGATGGAGACACCTTTCTCGATCTCCAGCAACGCAACTTCATTCGCAATTTTCGTGGCCGCACATTGGATCTGGTTTTCTGCGCACCCGACACTAACATAGCTATTAGCAAATCCGCCACTGTTACCGGTGGATCTGTACCATCCACCATTAGAACTGTCGTTATCAGCCACAGGTGGAGTAGTGTCGGCTACTGAGGATCGTAACGAAGCTGAAAAACCGTTGAATTACTCTAAAATTGATTTCGCTGCATTCAATGAGTTTCTGTGTAGCTACGATTGGAGTGTCCTTGGTCAGGATGTTAACAATATGGCGACGCGTTTTGGCGAAATTGTCTGTAGCTGGCTAGTAACAAATACTCCACGAAAAGAACCTCCAGCATGGAGTACTCCACTCCTACGCGTTCTAAGGCGCGACAATAATTCCTGCCAACGCAGGTTGCATCGTCGACGAACTTTTGAAACAAAACACAACTTTCAACTCGCTAGCAATGCATACCGCAGTCTTGACCCAACTCTCTACAAATCATACGTACTTCGTGTCCAGACGAATATGCGCAGGAATTTCTGGAAGTTTGTGAAACCCAAGCGGAAAACTGCAGATATCCCGTCTAAGGTGTTCTTGGGATATCGAGAGTCGTCCTCGGTTCCTGAAACGTGTGATTTATTCTCAAAACACATTGCTTCAGTGTTTGTAGCTGATGCAGCAACCCCGTCGGAAGCCGAATGTGCTGCAGCTAATGTTCCGGAGGCTTTAATAGACTTGTGGTCATTCACTGTTACTCCACAGACGATTGAGAGAAGCGTAAAAGTTGAAACGGTCAACAGTTCCTGGCCCAGATGGCATTCCAGCAAAAGTTTTCTGTCGCTGTGCTTCAGTTTTGGCTTTGCCACTCTCCCGTATCTACACAGGATCGCTGGATCAAGAAATCTTTCCAGATGTGTGGGAGCACTCCTATATGTTTCCCGTCTTCAAAAAAGGAGATAAGTGCAAGGTGATCAACTATCGCGGGATAACCAGCCTTTCTGCCGCATCTAAGCTATTTGAGATGATCGTGAACGATGTTGTCTTCTTCGAAGTGAAGAGCTATATCTCACCAATACAACATGGTTTTATGCCAGGACGCTCGGTTAGCACAAATCTTCTAGAGTTCTCATCGTTTTGTGTCAACCGCCTAGAAGAACGAGCTCAAGTTGATGCTATTTATACCGACATAAAAGCCGCTTTCAACTGAATTGACCTCCGCATCCTGTTGAGTAAACTATCTCGTCTTGGTGCTTCTGAAAGATTCATCTACTGGCTGAGGTCATACCTTTCTAGAAGGACGCTCCGTGTTAAGCTCCAGTCTCACATTTCATATCCGTTTGCCGTTTGTTCGGGAGTTCCACAAGGCAGTTCCACATCTAGGGCCACTGCTGTTCGCGATATTCTACAACGATGTGTCGCTTATTCTCGCATCCGGCGGTGTATCGATCTACGCAGACGATTTGAAGATCTATCTGGCTATCAAAACTCTCGAGGATTGTCTTCGGTTGCAGAGCTTGCTTGGCCAGTTCGTATGCTCGTTCCGGCTGAACAAACTTACCATCAGCATTACTACGTGTGTGATCTTGAGTTTTTATCGAAAAAGACAGCCAATTATATTTGATGGATATCATCTTGGAGAGAGTAAGTCAGGTAAACGACTTGGGTGTAGCGTTCGACTCTAAACTCACCTTCAACGCACACCGCTCTACGCTGATCACTAAAGCCAATCGTCAGCTTGGGTTCATTTCAAGAATATCTAGAGACTTCACCGATCTTTACTGCCAGAAGTCACTCTACTGTTCTCTTGTAAGGTTAATTCTTAAAACCGCATCGGTAGTTTGGAACCCTTCCCAATCCATGTGGAGCATCAGGATTGAAAGAATTCAGAAACGCTTCATCCGTAGAGCGCTCAGGCATCTACCTTGGCGTGATCCACGGAATCTGCCGCCATATATAGCTAGATGTCGATTACTGAATCTGGATACGCTTGAACGTCGTAGGCGTATTCAACAAGCCACTTCCGTTGCCAAACTAATTTGTGGTGAATTAGATGCACCTAACTTGCTAGAGATGGTTAACTTTCACGCTCCCAGCCAAATCCTACGATCCTTGTATTTGCTGCAACCGTTCCCGCATCGTTCAACGTTTGGTCATCATGAATCGATAACGGGAATGATAAGGACATTTTCATTAGTAGAACATTTTTTTGATTTCGGAGAACCGTAACAACGCTTCAGAAACAGGATCGAGAATTCTAATGTGCTTAATGTCATGTACAGGGTGGGCCATTTAAAGTGGAAGCATCTGGCAACCCCATAACTTTTGACAGAGATGTCAGATTAACAAATGTCATACCGCGTTGGAAGCGTCATTTCAGTACAATTTTAACCATGGAACAATACACACCTAAACAACGCGCTGAAATTGTTCAGCTGTACATTCAAAATAACTTCTCAATTGTGTTAACTAAACGTGCGTGGAAAAATAAAAATAAAGTTAAAACATCGCCTGGAGACAACACTATACGTCGATTATATGCCAAATTTATATCGTCTGGTAGTGTTGGTAATGCCAGTCATCTGTCCAGACAACGACCAAGACGTTTCGACGAGAATATTGATGCCGTTCGAGCCAGTGTTGCAGAGACTCCATCGACATCAGGTCGCCATCGTTCGCAAGAGTTAGCCAAAAAAGAACGTGGCTTTTGGCAAAAAATCATAATGTCTGATGAGGCGCATTTCAACTTGAATGGAGGAGTGAATAAACAAAATTGTCGGTTTTATGCTACTGAAAACCCTCAATTCATCGAAACGCAACCTCTTTACGACCAAAAAGTTACTGTGTGGTGTGGCATTTATGCCGATAAAGTCATCGGCCCGTACTTCTTTGAAAACGAAAATGGAGCAACGGTAACCGTGAATGGGGAGCGTTATCGGACAATGATAACCGATTTTTTATTGCCATTTGTTCGTGAAAATGAATTGGACAATTACTGGTTCCAACAGGACGGCGCTACATGCCATACAGCGGCTGCCACGACCAAATTATTGCGCGAAATGTTCCCCGGAAGATTAATATCGAAAAACGGCGATTATGACTGGCCTCCGAGATCACCTGATTTGACGCCTCCTGACTTTTTTTTTATGGGGATATTTAAAATCCAAGGTATACACTGGTAAACCAAGGACCCTGGCTGCGCTGAAAGACAATATCCGACAAGAAATTGCTGCCATATCGGCCGAAACATTGGGCAAAGTGATGGAAAATGCCGAAAAAAGGGCACATTTTGCGGTCAAGGCCAGAGGCGGTCATTTACGAGATATCATAATCAAAAAGTAGTTAGAACAAATCTCCTTGGACCAAAATAAATGCATCTCAAAAAAAAAAAATTTAAATTCCACTTCTTTACTTTGCTATTGCAAAAACAAATCCTTCCACTTTAAATGGCCCACCCTGTATTAATGTGTTTTTAACTAGTTATAAGTATTTTATTTCATTAAGACGATGTTGTCAGATGAATTTAAACTCAAACAAATAAACAAATAAACTTCCAATTTTGAACACGAAACTGATATTTTGAGCACGAAAACTTCAAGAGCACTAAAGACAGCTAGATTACATTTTACGAGAAAGTTGCCGAATACACACTAAAACTCTTCGTGGTTGATGAACTGATTGTATGAGCAAGCGAAACAAGAGACACATTGCAAAAAAAAGTCTTCGCATACTTTGCCACATACACGGCCCAAACCGAAAAGGATATAGGTTCATGTTTATGCTTCATTCTTAAGTTAATTTTATGACGAGGTGTAATATTATCACGCGTTTATGCAACAGCACCATTGGCTATGTGGATAGCGTTGTCGTGTAAAACAGCCTTTCATTCCAGCCGGCCTTGATTCGATCCCCTTTGACATAGTTTGGATTTTTTTTGCACATTCCCAAACTGATGTTCAGTTTGAGAGAAAGAGATGTCTGATGTTCACTCTGAGAGAAAGAGATGTCTGCTCCCACAAATACAATAATTTTAAAGCTTTTGAAAAAAGGAGCTTTTTTTTGTTCATTTCACCCTTCAGCACACGAAAAAGCATGTTTTCTGCCGAAGATGAAATGTTTTCTGCCAACACTATTTCAGGTGTACTAACAGGATGATTGTTTGTTTCGAAAGCAACGGTCCACAATTCGGTCAAACTGCTTAGCTTTTCAATCGTGGTATTTATCTTTGGCTGTCTATGGAGTCATGTCCACATTTATACCAAATTGCGTACATACACCCAAACTATCATTGGCTGAAAACGTTGCATCTTTGACAGAAATGATGCCATTTCGTGTGCTGGAGGGTCAGATGCGCAAATAATGAGCTGTTCTAAAAGCTTAAAAATGGTTTGTATGTATGCGAGCAGACATCTCTTTCTGTTTTCTTTTCTCATTTCTTTAGAATGCAAAGCTATTTAACACGACCACGCTATCCATATAGCTGCCGGTGCTGTTACATAGAAGCGTGATAATAGTACACCTCATCATAAAATGAAGTTGGAAAATGTTTTCTAAGAGGAGAAAGAAGAATATGAACGAGAATATATCTTTCTCTGTCTGGGCCGTGTATTTAACAAACTATAAGAAAAGCTTTCATATGCTTTCGTTTAAATGTGTCTCCTGTTTCGCTCGCTCATATTGGCTCTAGCATATATATTATACAAATGATAAAAATGGGGGGTATTGGGGAGTAGAACATTTTCTGTTATTTTTCAGCTCATTTAATGTAATAAATCGGGATGCCATAACATGTGCTTTGGGTGTAGTAGTATACAGTACTCATGAAACAAGGTACAAAACTTCATTAGATTTGATTCACTTAAGAACTGGTCCTAGTGATCGTTTCTGGAATGTTTTGATAGCATATTGTTTAAAAGGTGATTCTCTATTAGTAGGTAGAGCTTTATTATCATTATGATAACCAGTTGAGAAAATTGTGACAAGTGAAAGCAAAAGTATTTAATGAATATATCTGACATAAAACCCATTGATGGCGAAAAGCAGTTTAAGGCAATATTCTAGTCTAGAATGTCGAATTTTCGAATTTTAGTATAATAAATATCTGTGGAAGCGGGGATCGACACTGATATTGTGCAATTACTCTTGATGCGGGTCGAATGGAAGGCGCACCAAGAATAATGCGGGGCTCAACGTGTTAACTCCAAACGCGTTTTTCTCGAAACTAATTTTATCAAACTGACGTACACGATATCGCAAGTTTTTTTTTTTTTTTTCCCAAAATATATTTTTTATTAAGGCACATGGGGCGTTAGCCTGACGGGGCCGGGAGTCCAATATTTTGACAATTTTTGTCTTACAACTATGTTAGTAATATGTAACCGATTACTCGCGGTTGGCTCGAGGTTAGTACTACAAGTGTTCTCATAATTGGTATGTTGCAGTCTTCGATGCTCTATACGTGTGCCCGACACGGGCTACTTCCTATTGGGATGCAGCTGACCATTAATCAGCAACGCTCCCTAGTCTGTACCCCATATCTAGCGTGGTGCGTCTTTCTCGACTCGAGGAATCCAGGATAGAATGGTCACTAGCCGGCGCAATCATCAGCTCGTGTAGAGTTGTCATGAGCGGTACAACCTTTGGCTCTTGTTGAATGATCAGTGGACTGCACAACCTTCGGCCCGTGCATCTGTAAAGAGTGTGTGTATGTATTGCCGCGACTAAGTAAAAGTTTATCGATCGGATAGGAGGGATATGAAACGGGGACACAACGAAGGAAACATCATTAAACGTTGACATCGGCATTTCTGAGGAACAGGTATAGATGAAGCAGAAGATCAGGATCCCGCGATATCGCAAGTTGTACTAAACCAATTAATGTCTAATTTATATGAATATCTGTATGCACCATGACGAAGCGGCAGCGTATTCGTCATTTGTCCCACGCGCAAAACGATATTTCAACCGCCATGGTGAACCGAGAAAAGAGTCTTAGGCCGAAAAAAGAAAGGAACTATCCGCGAAGGTGGTCAAAGGTCGTCCGAAGTAGCTTAGATTCCGAGGTTTATCGCTGCCATTAAAAGGAAAATTCGGGCGAATCCAGTGCGTTCAATGGGAAAAATGGCGAAGGAACACGGGATCAGCGAATTTACGGCACGGAAGATCATAAACGAACATTACGGGGCGAAGTCAAGGACACGGAAAACACTCACATGATTACTAACCACATCCGGGAGTTACGGATTCCCCCTTTAGAAAAAAAAAATCGAAACCGAAATATTTGAGGGTTTTTATTGTTAATTATCACGCAAATTGTACTAATTGAACTTTCAAAAGGAAAATAATTTGATTTTTGTATGAGGTATGGGAATACAGACATTTTAAGAAGAACTTCAATAATATTAGGCTGTCAAAATAGTCCTGCGGTATTTCCGCGAGGTGTCGTTGTAAGCGCGTAGTTCTAGTTGTATTCATTGTATCGAGTCATACTATAGCTTATTGGAAAGGTATTTTTGCGCGCTATAATATAGTCCTTGACAGTGTTTTGTTTGGTTAAGTCGTTCGTGAGTTATAGTGTCGCAAATATGGAGCAAAATAAAGAGAAAATCCGACATATTTTTCAGTACTACTATGACAAAGGCAAAAATGCATCTCAAGCTGTCAATAAAATTTGTGCAGTTTATGGACCCGATACAGTTTCTATTTCCACCGCACAACGATGATTTCAACGTTTTCGTTCTGGTGTAGAGGTCGTCGAAGATGCGCCACGCTCCGGAAGGCCTATCGTCGAAAATTGCGACAAAATCGCTGAATTAGCCGAGAAAGACCGGCATAGTAGCAGCCGTAGCATCGGCCAAGAGCTGGGGATAAGTCATCAAACCGTTATTAACCATTTGAAGTAGCTTGGATTCACAAAGAAGCTCGATGTATGGGTGCCACAACGTTGACGCAAAAAAACATCTTTGACCGTATCGACGCATGTGAATCGCTACTGAATCGCAACAAAATCGACCCGTTTCTGAAGCGGATGGTGACTGGCGATGAAAAGTGGGTCACTTACGACAACGTGAAGCGCAAACGGTTGTGGTCGAAGCCCGCTGAAGCGGCTCAGAAGGCCAGGAAGGTTCTGCTGTGTGTTTGGTGGGATTGTCAAGGAATAATCTATTATGAGCTGCTTCCCTATGGCCAAACGCTCTATTCGGACCTGTACTGCCAACAACTGGACCGCTTGAAGGTAGCACTCATGAAGAAGAGGCCATCTTTGATAAACAGAGGCCGCATTGTCTACCATCAGGACAACGCCAGGCCACACACTTCTTTGGTGACGCGCCAGAAGCTCCGGGAGCTCGGATGGGAGGTTCTTTTGCATCCGCCGTATAGTCCGGACCTTGCACCAAGTGACTACCACCTGTTTTTGTCCATGGCGAACGAGCTAAGTAGTCAGAAGTTAGCCACAAAAGAGGCCTGTGAAAATTGGCTATCCGAGTTTTTTGCCAATAAGGAAGCGAGCTTCTATAACATGGGTATTATGAAGTTGGCATCTCGTTGGGAACAAGTCATCGAACAAAACGGCGCATATTTGACTTCAAACAGATGATAGTAACTAATTTTATGAACAAATGAAAATTCAAAAAAAAATACCACACGACTTTTTTGACAGTCTAATATTTGAAACTTAAGTTTTCTTCAAACTTCAATGCACTTTCTTGCAATTCAACACACTGTTCTTCGAATTGATCGGCCAAATATTTTACGAAAAAGGATTTTTCAATGATTTTTACAGAAATTGAAACTGACCGGAAAGTAGAACAATTGCCAACAGTGACCAGCCAGGGTGGATGACGTGGTGTTTATTACACAAGAGAAGCAGGAGCCTCACATAAGAATGGGACTATGTAAATCGAATCACGTCAGTACCCATACCATCAGGACCATTCATGTTGAACTTTTTTTCGTCAGTGGAGATAACCTATACATTGAACAACTTTTCGTTATGGTATATAGGAAAATTTAATCTTTCGGAAACAATCTTTGTCATAATATATCGATATTAAAGGGTGTGTCACATCAAATTGCATCACGGAAAAAACGCTGTAGAAATTTAATTTTTAGGAATTATATCTTCAGCTTTCGCTTATAATCAGATAAGAGTGTATAGATCACGTTGGCCATGCTTCACTGTCAATTTTTCGTAAATTTGGAAAAATGTCGTCGAACGAAAAAGAGCGTCGTGAATTAATCCTGCGCACTCATTTCGAGAATCCGGAGTTGGCACATCGGGACATCGGTAAGATGCTGAGAATCGTCCAATCCACGGTCAGCAGACTACTAAAATGATACTTCGAGAACCTAACCATCGACCGGAAGGTGAAGAACGGCAAAAATGGATGCTCCGTCAGTGAAAAAGATCACAAGCGCGTAGTTAAGCAGTTTAGACGTGATCCGAGAAGTTCGGTCCGGGATGTCGCCAATAAGCTGAATTTGTCAAGTTCATTCGTCCAGCGGACCAAGCAGCGGGAGGGCCTGCGTACATACAAGGTTCAGGAGGCTCCTAACAGCGACGATAGGCAAAACATGGTGGGGAAGACGCGAGCCCGGAAGCTGTACACCGAAATGCTGACGAAGCCGCATTGCCTGGTAATGGACGACGAAACCTACGTCAAAGCGGACTTTCGTCAGCCTGTTGTTCTTCTCCGCAGAGGACAAATTTAGCGTTCCGGAGGAGATTCGCAAGCAGAAACTCTCCAAGTTTGCCAAAAAGTACATGGTGTGGCAAGCGATCTGCTCTTGCGGAAAGCGAAGCGCCCCCTTCGTGATGACCGGCACGGTAAACGGGCAGGTTTACCTTAAGGAGTGCCTACAGAAGCGCTTACTACCACTATTGAAGCAGCACGAGGGCCCGACCATCTTCTGGCCGGATCTCGCTTCGTGCCACTATTCAAAGGACGTGTTGGAGTGGTACGAAGCCAACGGGGTCACCTTCGTACCAAAGGAAATGAGCCCGCCCAACGCGCCGGAGCTTCGCCCAATAGAGAAATATAGGGCGATTATGAAGCAGGCCCTCCGAAAGAACCCAAAAGTTGTCAAATCAGAGGCGGACTTCAAGAGAAAATGGAAAAACTGACGTTGTACAGAACCTTATGGACGGGGTAAAGAGGAAGGTGCGAGCATACGGGCTTGGGCTCGAAGTATGAATAAAAAGAAAATGCCAAAAGTTGTTTAATAGTTTTTATTTTACTGTCTAAAATTTTCAAAAGGATCGGTCTACTGGGCGAATTTCTACAGCGTTTTTTCCGTGATGCAATTTGATGTGACACACCCTTTAGAGTAGTGCGGGGCAAAGGTGCGCATTGGCCTTATTGAAACAAACGAGCACGAAAAATCGGCAACAGGGTATTCATTTGACACATTTGTGTTCAATCAATTTTTTAACGGGACCCTAAAGAAGAAAACTAATTTGAAGAAATGCACTCCAGGAATGCTCGAAATGGCCCGATAGAGACTTCGGCAGAGAATCTTGAAGCCTCGGATTGCGGCAGTCCTCGGTATTTCTGAATCAGCTCTGAGGAAGAGGCTCATATTTTATCGATATTTTTACTTTTGCTGGGATGTGCCAGCGAGCACCTAGTGAACCATTGCAGAGCACTGGACAAAGCTTTCTATGGTATGATTCTCAAAGACTTACGGCGCCTGATGTTTGGTTTACGGAAGCCAACAACCTCCAGCACGAATTCAACCAAGTTGCAAAACTGGAAAGAAGGGATTGGGCTTCTAGCTTCATGAGGAAACGTCGTCTATCTCTTCGAATCCCACAACAGCGCTCCAAGGCAAGAACCGAAATCCAAAAATCAAAAATTAATTTCAAATGAAAAATGTTTTTATTTTCAATTCAATAACGCTTATGTTTCGTTAATGTTTATGTTTTCACAATGAACTTCAAATAAATTTTTTTTTCAACAATGAGTTTCAAACAAATCAGGGTAAGGTAACTATGTATTTATGAACTTGATTTGTTAATAAAAATAATTCTGTTTCAAATGTTGAACATTTTCAGATATCTTCTTCTCTCTCCGAAAATTTCCACGTGGTATGTGGGTGGCCCTATATCATATTTCTGGGTGCCAAGAATCAATCAACACATAACAAAATCACGTTCGACAATAACAACCACCCTTCTCCACCCATAAAACATCATACAACACCCCTTCCTCTCCACTGAATGGTACCTACACACTCTAGTAATGATGCTTCCCCCTCTGATTATGATAAAGCATTATTTTTTGTTACGAGCTATCTCAGAAGTTAAATTCAATAAGTGCGCACTTTTGCCCCCACTATGAAGCAAAAGTTCGCATTTGTCATTTTGTATTATAATAGATGTTTGTCCAAATATAAACAAAACTCGAGAAATTCTTATACAGTTCGGACTCGATTATCCGGAGACTTGATTATCCGGGATTCCATTATCCGGAATTTTAGACTCGATTATCCGGAGTATTTAATTTTTGATTTTTGGAAATTTTGAATAATTTGTATAATAATTCTATATTGAATAGCTTATATGGGTATCAAAAGAAAGGGCTTGATTAGTAGAATGCAGTTATTTATGAAAAATGCAAATCCAAGATGGCGGCCACTACAAAATGACGGATTACACATTTTCTCAGAACTCCATCAATATGGGTATCAAATGAAATGGCTTGACTGGTAGAACACAGTTATTTATGAAAAATGCAAATCCAAGATGGCGGCCACTACAAAATGGCGGATTTCATATTTTCTCAGAACCCCATCAATATGGGTATCAAATGAAAGGGCTTGACTAGTAGAATACAGTTATTTATGAATCCAAAATGGCCGCCACCGCAAGATGGTGCCATCTACATTTTTTTCACAACCCCATTTTTTTTATATTTCAAATATGGCTTATTTCATGAAGAACTGTAACCTTTCAACGTTAAGGTGAAGTTTAAGTGGCTATTACATGTACAGTGGGGTAAAAATCGTGATTTTTGAAGAGTTTGCCAGATTTTCACCAGGAATTGTTTATATCGATATTTCAGACAAATTAAGAAAGATAGAAGTTGTGCGTCAAAGAACAAATTGTGGAGCGGTTGAAAAACTTCATTTTAATTGATAGAAACAATCTAGTTTAATATAAATTTTTAGGATGAAATTAATAATAACACATTAAAAATTTCCAAAAATGTTATTAAAATTCATCAATTTAGTTGTTCCACTACTATATCTTGTACCAAATTTTCTCATTTCGAGACCTCCCCCCCCCCCGCTCCCCTTTTCGCGTTACGTAATTTGTGCACGACGCCTACAGGAATAGTGGATGTTTGACTTGACAATATTCACATCCGCTTATTGGAACCGCGATTTTTATTATCCGCGGAGATTTTCCAGATAATCAGCTTTCTACTGTATATAGAAACATACTCCTGAGTTGGCATTTATTTTAATTCGTCAATCGTAAAAATTGTATGCCTGCAGAATGATGCCTTTGCATGACATTTGCTCTTTAATTATTAAAATGCACATCAAAATGTTGTTACTGCAGCGCGAAAATTCCAACTCGCACGGCCGGTTAGGAAACTCGGAATCAACTGCCACCACCGCTATAAAAGTGTTCGGGGAACATGCATCGACAGCCAGACCATTTGGCTCAGCTAGATTTGCTCGGAAAAATTGCGTTATCGAATGTAAATTTGTAGTAAACTGTTCTAGTAAAGAAAAAATTAAACATGCAATAATGTTTAGAACACTTAACAACAATCCTGAGTAAAAATAGAAAGTAGAAAACGAAAAAACAAAAACAAAGGAAGGCCTTGGAACGGAGTTTTTGTTGGTTTCAAATGATTACCTACTGTTATGTTTTAATAAAATATTTTTCTTTCTTTACATTTGTTGTGTTTTCTACTACAGGGTGGGTCATTTAAAGTGGAAGGATTTGTTTTTGCAATAGCAAAGTAAAGAAGTGGAATTTAAAAATTTTTTTTTTTTGAGATGCATTTATTTTGGTCCAAGGAGATTTGTTCTAACTACCATTTGATTATGATATCTCGTAAATGACCGCCTCTGGCCTTGACCGCAAAATGTGCCCCTTTTTCGGCATTTTCCATCACTTTGCCCAATGTTTCGGCCGATATGGCAGCAATTTCTTGTCGGATATTGTCTTTCAGCGCAGCCAGGGTCCTTGGTTTACCAGTGTATACCTTGGATTTTAAATATCCCCATAAAAAAAAGTCAGGAGGCGTCAAATCAGGTGATCTCGGTGGCCAGTCATAATCGCCGTTTTTCGATATTAATCTTCCGGGGAACATTTCGCGCAATAATAAGTCGACGTGGTAAGTCAGATGGGTTATGTTGTTGAGCCATTTGAATTTTATACGGAAACATTTTCAAATCAACACGAATTATGCGTCGGAGAGTGGTTCGAGCGATGCCTAACTCTTGCGAACGATGGCGACCTGATGTCGATGGAGTCTCTGCAACACTGGCTCGAACGGCATCAATATTCTCGTCGAAACGTCTTGGTCGTTGTCTGGACAGATGACTGGCATTACCAACACTACCAGACGATATAAATTTGGCATATAATCGACGTATAGTGTTGTCTCCAGGCGATGTTTTAACTTTATTTTTATTTTTCCACGCACGTTTAGTTACCACAATTGAGAAGTTATTTTGAATGTACAGCTGAACAATTTCAGCGCGTTGTTTAGGTGTTTATTGTTCCATGGTTAAAATTGTACTGAAATGACGCTTCCAACGCGGTATGACATTTGTTAATCTGACATCTCTGTCAAAAGTTATGGGGTTGCCAGATGCTTCCACTTTAAATGGCCCACCCTGTATATACCGTTCTGAATCATATTTCGGACAACATCATATTTCGGACACTTTGTTCTAATATCTTGAATTGCTTGATGCACTGATGATATAACTATAAAATTAATATCACAATTGCTTCTTTAGAGTAATCCCTTGGTTTCACTATCACTTCATTTAAGAATTACATTTGAATTATTACATAGTAGGAAAAAATCCATCCAAAATCCTTTAATTATCGTTTGTGTTTGACGTTTGCTTAGCGTGAGCACGTAGAATTTACCCCTTCACCAATATTTAAATTTCTCTCGTGTTTCATCAGTTCTCATCATCGTTAACAGGTGACTGTGATTGCTTGATAAGTGTTTCGCAGTTGACTATAGAATATAATCAAGTGTATTGTAATTTTCGTTCGAAAAATTACAAAATAAAGTGTCCGAAGTTTTAATTTAATCTGTCCGAAATTTGTTTTTTTTATAAATGATGTCCGAAGTTTGATTTGAAAAGCATTTTATTCGATGATTTTTTAATGTTTTCAATCAAATAAGTACCGAAATAGAAAGCTTAAATGCATATTGAACTAATTTATTAAAAATATCAACCAAAAAATACCTGTGCATAGAGATCTGAGATCTGTTTTCTGCATCATATGCCTTAAGCGTCCGAAATATGATTCAGAACGGTATGCCTGCATTTTGTTCTTCGAAAAAAAAGGACGCAAAATTACGGCAAAGGATTAATTGACCAACAAAAACTCTCTTAGGTTTTTTTTCGTTATTCCAAACACATCAGATTTCTTTGCGTGTGTCCATTCAACCCACCGGATGTATCCTTATTTAAGTGGAATTCAACACGGTTTTCTATATATGCGCATTTCATGTGTCCGATCTCAAAGTGACCCCTATTCAAATGAAAACACGACTTAATATTTATCGGTCCAGGTAAATATTCATTGGTGGGTCCGAACACCCAATAGCCGCCCACTACCACCCAACGACAGCCCATTTGCTCTCCCATTCAACAATTCATTCTTCTGCTTTTACCCTCGTCAGGTCTATTATAACGAGAATGATCGACCGGAGAAAGATCAGGAGAACGCAGCCTCTCATTAGTACACCTTTCTTCCTTAGTAGATTCCCTTCTGTGGAATCTTGGAAGGAGAAGAGAATTCGTTTCTCATGTTTCTCTCATTATCTCCCAGCTCACACATTGGGGAGTACATATGCAACAGAAGCAGCGGCAGCAGCATCCCCAGGAAGCTAACGTTTTTAAAAGGAACATATTCAAATATTGTGCTCTCAGTTAAATTTTGACCGCGCTGCGATGCAGACATCGCTTGGAGAACAACTAGTCACAGTCACAGCGATAGTGGATTTTAACGAATAGTGACTGCTGCTATCACGCACCAGAACTGTTGAGTTCAAGAAGTGTTTGTGATTTTGTTTTTTGATAATTACATCTAATGTTGATTGGTGAAGGGCCTCTGTTGATAGTGAAACGCTACTAGAAAGTTTTCAGTGATAGTGATAAGGAAATCTGCTTGAGAAGTAGCTGCTTGGAAATGTAAATAACAGAATCACATTCTACGGGATTAGCTAGAACTAAGTATCCTAGAGGCTGATACAAGGGAGGAGGTCTTCCATAACCGTTATCAACAGTTTCCTGATAGTGCGACAAGTGCGTGTTTATGTACATTACCATCAGCTGACAAAGGTTTTGAAATTCGAATAGTCAGAGGCTAACCTTAACCCACTAGTATCCCATTACCGAGCCAACGGGATAGGGGTACTCCCCTTCCCAACAACCTATTGAACGCGACCTGAAATTTCTAAAAAGGAGTCAAAACAAAAACATGAAACACCGCGCTGGCAAACAGCAAATACTAAAAGGCAGAAAGTAAAGTGAGCTAACATTAATAAAAACAGAAACAGAGAAGTCTTATCGCAAAGTTCGTTCTGAAAGTGTGAGTGATTTGTTCTAGTAGAAAATTGTTCTGGTCGTTGACAAGAAAGAAATGGCAACTTTATTGTATACGATCATCGGAATGACGGCCAGTGCGTCACTGAACTGTGCCGTCCGACGGGAGATCTCACCATGTACCTGTTCACCTCATGGCTTTTTCGCCAATACAATCGAGGTCAAGTGCGAACAGATGGAGTCTTTCCATCAGGTAGTGGATGCGCTACAGGATCGATTCACCCCCGATTACAATATTTGGCTCACCATATCACACTCGCAATTACTCGACCTGGCTACGCAATCGTTCTATGAGATGAACATGAACATTAAATCGCTCAAGATGAACTTTGATAATTTGAGGTAGGTGATACGACTCCACGCTGGTGAATGTCTTCTCGGTTATCTCACACATTCAGGCTATTCGTCATAACCCCGTTTATATTGATAACTGTACTCGCCTCAGACAGCAGATGATTGTTTTCGGCGTCTGACGCTTGTTGGAATTTCTATTATCTGTGGGATTGGCACGAGCCCCGCGGTTCAAACTTTCTAGCTTCTACAACAGACCTAGTAGCAGCGAGTTCTTGGAGGCTGATGGAACGTATCAATGTTGAAGTTGCGTTTGTTTACTGCATGATAATACGAAGTGATTAATGTGAAATAAGACTGCTTGATCGAATTGTTAAAATGTTCCAGCGCCGGCGGAAAGTTCCAGGGGAAAGCATGCTTCAAATCGAATGTTTTTTCTATTTTTACAGTTAAGTTCTGAATACCTGGGAAAAAAAACTGTGGCGAATAAATATTCCATCATAACAAATTATTCGTGATTGTGTCCATGTATTAGATTCCATATCATTTGATTAATACGAATGCTTCTTGTTCCAATCGTGAAAATAAGCACTGCACGATCCTTGAAATCAAAACTGAATTACGAAATAGACGAAATGACGAAATAGAAACAGCTAATCCTGCTGATACCAAACAGATTTATATCAAAGGCAAAATGAATTGTTGCCTCAAGGAGGACCTTGACCTGGAGGACAATTCGTAGGTTTATGATATTTTGTCATGTCAATTGAGATTCAGTCAAGTGTTCGAATCTCTTGTTGTGTGTTTCAGATATGTTCCAAGATGTATTTAAAATTAATTATTGTTAAAAATATTTTTTGTCAAAGCGCTAGTAATTTGCGCACATTGGCGGAACATTTATCCCAGAAACTATAAGGCCGATTTAGCTGGAATTTCGCTAGAAAAATTGCCTTTTTTTTAATTTTTTAGCAAATATCATTTTAATTTAATATTCACTGTGATGCGTTGTAATGAATGACCTCATATAACTCGCTGCTACTTTGTAAAGTAACCAAATATCGAAAAGTTATTTGAACACAGTATTGTTGAGGCTCTAAGATCAATTTGTTGTTGGTTGAGATAATTATGCCAGGGCCTTGTTTTTCAACCCTAAACTCGATCGTACCTTATATCAATAGGAATTCGTGTTGCCCTCACTCACTGACCTGTGGATAATGTATAGAAGCGAGAGATGTTTGCCACATGTAAAACTACAGTGTTTATGCTGATTTACGGCATTCGAAATGGTAATTTGCAAACATAACATATCAGAAGCAAACATAACATATCAGAAGAAGTATATTGCAAAATAAAACTTTTTTATGCGTACGAAGCCTGTACATTGAATAAAATTGTTTGCTACTGTTTGCTTGCACTTTTTGCTCAAATGTATCATGGTGTACTTTCATAGTTTGTTGACATGTTTGTTTAATAATCCGCGATGATGAATGTATAATGTCGTCATCTGGTTACGACATCCGTGTTTTCGAGCCAAACCACTCTCTACCAGATTAACAGGACTAAGGACAGTTTTAAAATAAAAAAAAAACGATTTTTTTTTTAATTCCGCGATATTCCAATATATAATATTCGGCTAGCCAATGGCAACAACTTCTCAAATTGCAATGAAACTTAGTAGGTGTAAAAACATTAAGCTACTTTGTATAGTTGAAATCTCCTTTTCGGATAATAAGACAATTTTTAGTGAAAGGCCAGTTTTTTCCTTATTTTTTTTCAAAAAAAAAATCAAACCAAAAACTAAAAGAACTACATAATTTTGATCCTAAAATGAAATGTAGGTGATTGTTTCAATTTTCATTAGAAAAATATCAAACAAATTGAAAAAAGTGCAGGGGTTGTATCCAAGACATGACTGCACACACTCGGCCATATGCGATTAAAAATATATTCCACCAGCACCCACCGTCATTACACATTACTTAACCACCTCAATTATGAGAAGAGGTACTTGACGCTAGCAGGGGACCTGGTACTTACGCCGCTCACCAAGGAGCTAAGCGATGAAGTCAAATATATCTCCCACACCAAGTTCCCGGAGAAGGTCCTTCTGTGGTTGACGATCTGCGAGAAGGGAACGTCCAGACCACTGTTTTATCCATCGGGACTTGCGGTGAACGATGAGATGTACAGTTGAGTTTTAAGTGTTATTTTCGGAATTAAATAAAAATAAAACATTTTTTTAACAGTGCGTGCTTTCTCCGTATAGTTCCAATAATAACCTAAAACATTGCGTAAGACACCAGCTCAATTGGACCAACCGTTTCTAAGTCATATTTTTTGAAAATTACCAAGCAATCTTTGATAAGAGTCAAAAAAAAATACAAAAATAAAATTTATGAAAGGAATCGTCATTTGCGACGGAACAGTTCAACTGTAAAAATTCAAAGAAAACTGGAGATTTTTGGCAGCTGTTTCACTGACATGTTAAAAAATACTGGCAATATCCCTGAAAAACTGGAAGGTTGGCGACTTCGTATAAGAGGTACAATGTTGACGTCAAAAGTTACATTATCGAAAGTTTGCCGAATACACTATGTACCTATTTGACTTAAACCAACTAAACCGACAAGAGAGAGCTATTGATACGAGCAACTAAGTATAGTTTGTGCATCACTTGTACTCTACAGGATGTCACGTATCGTCAGGCATAGGTCCGCAGTCGTTTATACCTTCAATAAAAGTTTTGGGTTTTTATTTCATTTTGTTCTCGAGTTATGAATTTTATAGGTATAGAACAAAATGTTTTCTTATTTAAAATAAAAAGTGAGTCAAATTGCATCCGTTCATAACATTAACAACACATGAAATTTTGTTACAATCTCTCACGCCAGCCAAATGGTTTTTTGCTCTTGTTTGGCATTTTCTTCGGTTTTGCAAGTGAAAATAACAGAGATGGTGAACAACGCTAGATGTCAATTTTGAAACCTTATATATATTCTTAGCATATGTATCACATATACTCTGGATAGTAACAGTTGGTTGGTGTATTCAGGACAACGTGTTTTAAATATTAATTATTCATAGAACAATAATTTTCATTCTAATTTTGACTAATTTCTAACCACTAACCATCGCTTCGGGATGCATTCTCATATATGCACTGGCGTTTGACTGATCCTGTAATGGAATCATGGAAGATTATGTTATACGTAGTCCTACAGTGTTGGACAAAATATAAAGATCACTGCTGAAGCAAAACAGAAAGTGACAAAACTTTGAGAAAATTGATCCAATCCAGTGCAATCCATTTATAATAATTTATTTGCATTGTTCGAAAAAATATATAACAGCTGTAGTTATGGTCATTCATTGGAAAATGCGTTTTAAGCATACTTAACAACTAAAATTACGCAACAAAAATTAAAACCAGTTTTAAAATTAATGGTAGAAAAAATAAAAACAAGAAAAAAGTTGATGAGTCTGAGCCTAGGGGCACGGACGGGATCTTGACATAGGACTGTGATTGTGTGTAGTAATTGCATTTAAATTCAATAAGTTTTTCATTGTTCAAAATCTGTATTTCTGATACATCAAATGGATGCCCTGGAAAACCGTTTCCTGTATGTGCTTGTATCCTTTAAACGGGTTAGATGACATAACGTGGTAGAATTCGGTACCGCATTCTGTTCAAAAATGTACACAAAAATACCATTAAAGCCATTACTACCCTTTTCTTCTGTTTATTCAATCATGCAGAAGAAGACAAACAGTCGTCATGTATCATTTTTGAACACAAGTATAAATAGTTAAGACTTACTTAAAAATAGGACTGAGTCAAATCAATCTATGAATACAAAAATATATTATAGATAAAAATAGCATTATCTCCTTCGTTACCACGTTGCCCGGAACATTGTTTGTAATAGCTTTACAGCCCTGTCAGATCGCGACTACTCAAGCTATCATAATCTGATTTACGTTGGTATACCCTTTCGATCTTCTAAATCAGCAGCCATTCAAATTAATTTATTGCATTTTTACATAACCAAACAACATATTCGATATTATGACATCCTGGACCACATTTACAAACATTATTAGTAGTGAGACCTACACGATAAAAACATGAATTGAGCACAAATTGATTGGACAACATACAATATAATATAAAATTAATGCCTATTATCGGTAAATGGAGAATAATTCATTTTACGCATCAACTCACATTACGAGCTAACGCCCGAATTTAGGCAAAAAGATTGCTGGTTGCGTTGGATAGTGCAATCGAAAGAAAACATACCCAATTAAATCGTCAAATTGTTAACTTTTTTACTGTATTCACTGTTCATGTTTCAAGCAAAAAAAAGTGGATAAATTTCCTGTCTAATGATATATTAGGCTGTCAAAAAAGTCCTGTGGTATTTTTTTTGAATTTCATTTGTTCATAAAATTAGTTACAATCATCTATTTTAAAGACGGCGCCAGTGGTTGTATGGTTAGCGTAACAGCCTCACAATCCGATCGGCCTGGGTTCAATCCCAGCTGGCGTCGTTGGGATTTTCTGAGGCGAAAAATCTCTGGTTACGTCTTCCTTCGGAGCGGAAGTAAAAGAAGTTGGCCCGGCTCATGAGTTGTTGAGTCTGATAGGTAGGAACAGGTGGAGTCGCCTCCCTGATGTCGGTGATTGGCACTAAAGTGGCGGAAATAGGCCGACGAAAAATAAGCGAAGATAAAAAAAAAAAAAAAAAAAAATCTATTTTAAGTCAAATATGCGCCGTTTTGTTCGATGACTTGTTCCCAACGAGATGCCAACTTCATAATACCCATGTTATAGAAGTTCGCTTCCTTATTGGCAAAAAACTCGGATAGCCAATTTTCACAGGCCTCTTTTGTGGCTAACTTCTGACTACTTAGCTCGTTCGCCATGGACAAAAACAGGTGGTAGTCACTTGGTGCAAAGTCCGGACTATACGGCGGATGCAAAAGAACCTCCCATCCGAGCTCCCGGAGCTTCTGGCGCGTCACCAAAGAAGTGTGTGGCCTGGCGTTGTCCTGATGGAAGACAATGCGGCCTCTGTTTATCAAAGATGGCCTCTTCTTCATGAGTGCTACCTTCAAGCGGTCCAGTTGTTGGCAGTACAGGTCCGAATTGAGCGTTTGGCCATAGGGAAGCAGCTCATAATAGATTATTCCTTGACAATCCCACCAAACACACAGCAGAACCTTCCTGGCCTTCTGAGCCGCTTCAGCGGGCTTCGACCACGACCGTTTGCGCTTCATGTTGTCGTAAGTGACCCACTTTTCATCGCCAGTCACCATCCGCTTCAGAAACGGGTCGATTTTGTTGCGATTCAGCAGCGATTCGCATGCGTCGATACGGTCAATGATGTTTTTTGCGTCAACGTGTGTGGCACCCATACATCGAGCTTCTTTGTGAATCCAAGCTTCTTCAAATGGTTAATAAAGGTTTGATGACTTATCCCCAGCTCTTGGCCGATGCTACGGATGCTACTATGCCGGTCTTTCTCGGCTAATTCAGCGATTTTGTCGCAATTTTCGACAACAGGCCTTCCGGAGCGTGGCGCATCTTCGACGACCTCTACACCAGAACGAAAACGTTGAAACCATCGTTGTGCGGTGGAAATAGAAACTGTATCGGGTCCATAAACTGCACAAATTTTATTGACAGCTTGAGATGCATTTTTGCCTTTGTCATAGTAGTACTGAAAAATATGTCGGATTTTCTCTTTATTTTGCTCCATATTTGCGACACTATAACTCACGAACGACTTAACCAAACAAAACACTGTCAAGGACTATATTATCGCGCAAAAATACCTTTCCAACAAGCTATAGTATGACTTGATACAATGAATACAACTAGAACTACGCGCTTACAACGACACCTCGCGGAAATACCGCAGGACTTTTTTGACAGCCTAATATAACACAACATATGTCGCAATAACAATTTTGAGTAATATGCGTTTGAAAACTCTTAATAAATCGTTACATTTTTCGTAGAGTGACCCCCCTATATAGAAATCAAAGACATAGTCCTATGTCAAAAGGCTTCTAGGATTAGTACTTGGTAGTGTAACATTTGTTACGCAACACTTCACGCACCCGTTTGGGCATGGATTCCACCAGCTTCTGGCACGTGGTGACCGCGATGGCGTACCAACAAACTTGGATCCTATCCCACAGTTGCTGCTTATTCTTCGGCTTCTCCGTGTACACCGACCTTTTCACGATCTCCCGTAGGTTCTCTATAGGGTTCGGACAAGTTAAGTTCGCCCCGGATCTTTTTAGATGCTTTGAAGGGATCTTTCTTGTAGGCTCGCTTTATGGCAGAGCATTTCTAATGAATGACTATTGTTTCGACAGGGATGTTAAAAATTTCTTCGAACAATGCAAATAAATTATTTTAAATGCATTGAAGCACTGGATTGAAATAATTGTCAAAGTTTTGTCACATTCTTTTTTTGCTTGAGCAGTGGTCTTAATGTTTTGTCCGACACTGTACATTAGACGCGGAAGTAAAAGTTCTTAAGAACAATATGTTCAGAAAATAGTCAACGCTGAAGACGTGGGCACTATCGAGAACTATTTGCGACGCTAGCAGACAATAAAATCTATTGCCTTGCGGATGTCTTATGCGAGTCTCGGCGAGACTCGCATGATGCGAGTTCCATCAGAGATCCGCATGCAACACCACACAATAGTACGGAATCCGTTTGTTTACCGATTCTGTGGTCTGTTACTCTCATCATGTGCCATTTTAAAAATGTTGATACACCAGGGATTTCAGGCAATTCGCTTTTTATTTTCGCAATTCTCAATGTTCGAAATGCCGAGGCTATGTGAAAGTCACATTAAAACAGTTTTCAGTGGTTTTGCATTAAAATTGATAATAAATAAATAAAAAATATTTTCTTCGTTTCAACGAGACACGCTTGTGTGGATTTATGCGTCAGTTTTTCACAGAGATCGCCCTCACTCTAATGTATTACATCAACACAACAAATGAAATTAATCAAGCCCAGAGCATAGACAACGGTAATAAACGGCATAACTGCAGTGAAACGTGTTGAATCACCAGGAAGGATCAAATTTAAATCCACCCACACGGATACACATTACTCGTCGCCACTCTACGTCCCTTGCCGCCGACCCTATCAACTCCTCCAGCATTTTAATACTTGAATGAACCTTTACCCTCAAATCACGATGAGTGTGGGGAAGTGAGCCCTTCGTGACGGAGATGCCATGAGAAAGTGCACGCGATAGAACATGAAATTGCAATAATCAGGAATTGTAATTACGTCGTCACATTGCGTCAACTGATTTCATATCGAGGCAACCAGAAGAAATGCGCAGCAATAAACGGACAGTATCCTCTGTCTTGTTCTGTGTGTTGATTTGTTTTCTTTTTTCATGAAATTTATAAACACTGTTGAATATCACATGACGCCGTACAATTTTTTCATTCAACGGTTATTCCCAATTAACATATTCTGTGAAGTGACAACATGAAAATTCCTATCGGCCTCTCAGTAAATCTATGATCGACATTCGCCCCATTACTCGGCTTGTAACGAGCCGGTGTTTTTGTAATGTACATCCTTTATCAGCTGTTTGCAACCAAATAAACATTCTCTCTGCCGTTTATTTATTTCCGACTGTTCGTATTGTAACCAAAATATACAATCGCATGGAGGCACACAGGGAAATCAGCAAAGGACTATCTCGCGCTGACGCGCTCCTTCCAGCGATCGTTGGCAATTTACTAACAAAGTATGGTAACAGCCACCACAAGGCACGAGAAGAAATTTGTTTTTATTCTGTTGGAAGCGCCATGCGCCTGTTTGGCGGTTCTCATGCATGGCTGCCTGTTACTGATAAGGGACAGATTGGTAATTAATTAAATTTTGACGTTATTTGTAAAACACATACTGGAAAATATGCTCCAGTGGTGAGCGACGCCTGAGAAGTTGAGCCCGATTTAGTGTGTTGGCCGCTATTTGGGATGATGCGGACATGGCGCTCTGTCGGCGGGAACTTGTGCTGCTTTCGTCGTATATTCAGGCAATGAGTGCTTGCATCTAGAGGCGACATAATTGATGATATCACGTCTCAGGTGACTGACCTATTTTTGACTAGTCAAAAATGGCAATCAGTTTTTACGCCAAACGATAACATAATTCTGATTTCAGATTTCAGATCAAATAGATACTAGATACAAACGCTTTCCCGCATATTTCTCAGCATAGTTTACAATACCCAATCGTTCATCATTGCGTAAAACATCCAGAACACATGGCGCTCTTTTACTCTCACTGTCCTGTCCGGCATGTAATCAAAATCACTCATTCATAAAAAGTGCACATTTCCACTTGTGACCTTTTTCATTGCTTACATTCAAATAACAATCAGCATGCAAGCAGAGAAAATATGAATGAGTGATAACAATTATCGTCACTGTTGTTTACAATCCTTTCGAAGTGACGACAATCGATGGGAGGAACTCCTGTAGCCCGATGTGATTCAGTGAATGTGCAATGCTACTGCTCCACGTGATTGCAGATAGATGTCAGGTTGTTTATTACACTGAAAATTTTATGTTTCGAATAAACCTTTCAACGCTCCAAAACATCAATGTTTATTCGAGCAAATCGCTCATTTGTCCCCTATAGGTGAACACCATGAATTCCCAATTTCAACTCAACCCCGGGGAGATGGAATCAATCAAGTACAAAAAAAACGGCACGCGACTGTTAAGTGGTGGCGCTAAACTTATGCTTTCATAATCATCATCATTATCATAAATATGCGGACGACTCTTTTTTGTGCTCTCATTCTCGACAACGTCGTTTATCATCATCATCTCCACCATCGCGACGACCAACCCTGCCTCCCTGCGTGTCTCGGTGGTGGCAAAATCCAAATCCAGTAGCTGAGCACAAATCTGATGCTTTAAGTGTATGACTTATATTTTTCCATTTCTTGATGGCTCTCCCATTAATCTTCGTACCAATAAAATAATAATAAATTCCTTTCAGCATTCTTTCGCCCCGGCGCTTCATGGGTCTCCGATATTTTCATCATTTCATTCGCTTGCTTCCATCATGTTTGCTAAATGAAATTACATAGTTTCATAAATTAATGATTCCGCATCTTAAACTGTTCACTGACAAACGTCTCTGAATGGTTCCGTTCTTTTCTCCGAGCGATTATGCTTTTGTGGTTGCTTCTGTTTGAATGCTTCGTGGGTCTAATGGCGCCATATCAGATGCTCCGATAAGCATCGAGATTGCTTCAATTAATTCGAAGAAAATTTTAATTCGATTAAAATTCTTCGCATATTTGTTATGCGTCGGCACCGGGTATCCTGGAATGGAATTTATGTTTTATAGCACAATCTCAGTCACGCTTCGGCAAGGAAGTTGAGTGTTGGAACAAAATAATTGCAACGGTAATCTTTATTGTTTTGTGTTCATATTGGTTGATTGTGCTTCATTTACAATAAATATCCTTATACTAATTCAAGCGATACTTATTAGGGGAGAACTGTGTGTAAGATTGAAAGGTGTGAATTTAAATGGTTAACTACTGAACTCCACTTTTACATCGATGCTTTCTACATGTTATCAAGTATGTGCACAGACAAACTGATCCCGAAAAAAACTCCCAGTAAAAATTAGTTTCAATTGATTATTCATCATGATCCGCAGTCACCTGTTTCGAACCATTTTCCCATATTTTGGTAATACCTTTCACATTATTTTCCATTCATTTCGATTTTCTCAGGTCCTTCACGATTTGCCAGTATTACTCGACGTATTTCTGGGTTGCGTGGAGGATTGCACTTGTTCGGCACAATGTTGAAGTTTTTTTCCGCATAGGATTTATGAGCTTTTCATCCGTATTGGCAAGACCTAGACGACCTTTTTCCTCAAAACTTTTTAAACTTCGTACTTCCAAACTTATCAGCATGCAACAAAAGTTGTTCTCACTCCAAACATTTAGAATCAATTATCCTATATCTTGTTCCATGGCGTTGATAAAAAACAACCGTTTCTGTAAAAAAAACTATAAAATAAAATAAAAAAATACTTTTGTGCCGTGCACAAATTACGTAATGCTAAAACTGCGATTTGTTGAACACTTGCAACAACCACACATCCCCCTCCCCTCCCCTTATGTAACAAAAAGTGACGCAAGACAAAACCCCCACCCCCTTATGTTACGTAACGCTAATCTTTACACAAAGTCAAAGTCGTACGTACAACATAAAAAAAATTAGATATCAGCCCAGGTCGGAACTACGGATGTTCCTTATATGCAAATAGTGACATCGGAAGAACTTTCGACAAGTTCATAGAATTTTGATCAAACATAGACGGAAAATTAATTCTGACATCAATTGGGATTGGTGCTTTCAGCCCTTTTGGCGTTAAGCTGAGAGGAACATATAAACACTACTCCTTGGTTGAATGCACCAGTTCCTGTTGTTACATTTCACTACTTGCAAAAGGCCCTGGGATGTCCTAACGTGACGAGCAAACCACTCAGCTTCATATCGTACTAATTCCGCTTCATCGATTTTGCAGTTACCGAACTCAATATATTCTGCTTTAAGGGAATATCCGCCGATCGCTATATTATTCCACACATCAGCTAACGAGTCTACTGCATACTCAAAATGTTTCGTTTTCAGTTGAGATCCCTCATGATCCTGAGGAAGTATTGAACCTACTAACTCCCGGGGATGAGGAGTCATCCGATGTTCAACGATTGAAAGCACTGCGTACTGGAGTATCTATAGTAACACGTATTGTATCAACATTCAGTTGATTAAAATGATAAACCGAAAGTATCTATGACCTTTGTAAAACGGGTTCTCGTCTGGTCCTCCATCCACATTATTTATGATTACTGGCTTGATTATTCCTTGAAGATGAATAATCTCGAATTCAGGCAGCTCACTCACCCTTCTAAAATAGAGCCCATGAGAAAATGCGTTCAAAGAACAGTGCCTTCCTGTACGAATTGCAACGTACGTTGAACCACTGTATTAAACTGCTTCAGCATGATCAAGGTGCCCTAGCATCCTGCGATAACAGATGGAATTAGCAGCCATGACAAAATCTAGATCTGTGTTTTTGGTCTGAAAAAATCTTTTTATCTTACCTTTTTCTTAAAAAATCTGTATTAAAATCTGTATTTGGTTTATAAGTCCAATTTTTGAGCATAATTTTAGCTTTGGTATCATTGATTGGCATAGAAATTATTGGTTAGAAGATATTGACGGTATCCACGTAATGCCAGGAAACATATACACTGTTTAAAATACATTGTTTTATTGAGGTGCAATGAAAATTTATTCAGTTACCAGGGGATGCGTGTTCACATTGGGTAACGTAAATACCTTCATTATAATATACAGGAATTTTTAATTCTAAACAAATTAATTGGGTATGTTTTTATTCAATCTTTAGTCGTCCAATACGGATTGGATACGTTTTCAAAATGGAATTAAATTTTTATATTTATATTTTTTATTCAAACTTTAGTCGTCCAATACGGATTGGATACGTAAAATTTTTAAAATGGAATTTAATTTGCAACAATATCGTTATTCGTGAACATTTGGCTAAAAACGACACCAATACCATTCAGCAACCCCTGTATTCACCTGATTTGGCTCACTGCGACTTATTCCTATTTGAGCGATACGTTTCAGTACCCGAGATGAGATAATGGAAAAATCGAAGATCACGCTGATGGCCATACCGCAAATTGAATATAATAAATATTTCGAAAATTGGATCAAGCATAAGTGCGTTGCAATCGATGGGGAGTACTTTGAAGGGGACAATATCGATATTGATGTATTATCTTGTATTTTTCATTTTCTGAATAAATTCCGGGAACTTTTTGATCAAGGTAGTATTTGGGTGTTTATTGGATTCATTCCTTTTCTGATGCGGTGGAATTGTTATGTTATATATACCGTTCTTGTTGAAGCTTATTTGCTAAATATTCATTTATGGTTTTGAAAGATTCATCAAGGAGAGATTTTTTTGAGGGAGAGGAACAAATAATAATCGGATGGAGCAGAGTCTGGGGAGTAGGGTAGGGCGGGGCTAGTTGGTCATTTTTGTAAAAAAATTGGCAATAATTTTGTAGTACGAAGTTTTGCAATAGAATGTTATGTACCAAAATGAGGCTTACCTTTTACCCTTTCAATGAAAAATAACCAGAGAATCATTAATATGACATTTTTCTTTTATTTAACGTCTTTATATTTAAGATTAAATTGACCAACTAACCCCACACACGGGATAAGTTGGATAATATACAGGGCATGTCTATCATACACTCGATAAAAGAAAACAGCGGAACAGACTATGAGTCGGAAATTTTAAGTGATATTTGACATGCTGTAACTTCGTGAAAAATCAATGCATATCGATGGGATGTACATCATTTTGAAGCTACAACTATCAAGTATCATCATATTATACCATTTTCATTGGCACCCTAATGTACATGTAACGGAGGGAAACTTTTGTATCCGCATGCATTCATGCACACCGGAATGTATTTTGCTTACACAAACTACTGAATCGAGTAATCTCACGAAATCGTCATTGATGATACAATGGAAATAGGTTTTTTTCAAGATCGCGAGTTTAGAATTTTTACTTTCATTTAAAACTTCTATAATTCAAGACATCACCATCATCATCATCACCGAAACATCCTCGTTAAATAATCGTTTAGGTCCAGGGTCTTAAAAAAACAAACCCAGAAGGAGTAGGAGAAGTCAAAAGAAAGTGAGAAATTGTGTAGAAATAAAATAGAAACTCATCAGAGTCCAACGAGAAACGAATCCAACAACCTTAGTGCAAAAGCCATCATCCACCAACACCATCGACAGAACCAAAGGTTCTTTTCAGAACCACCAAAACTCATGAAGATTTCAGATCACTTTACGCACATTTAGAAAAAAACAAACAAATGAAAATGGAACAATGGAGGTCTTCGTAGCCACATTGGATGCACGTTTGCTTACTAAGTGATCGATCGTGAGTTCAAAACTCAGGGCCATTGACCATCTTTGTGTTGTAGTTGAATAACTACGTCCACGCAACAATCATCAGCGATGGAGATCGATCCACGGTCGAATAAAGATCGATTCATCCATACAACTGCTCTGTTCTGCAAGAAACATCGGGCTGTGGCTATTAATAACTCAACAATATTATGATCAACATCAACTGTCTCGGCTGCCCGGACTGCTGAACAATGGAAGGACAGAAAGAATACCCTTACGCCTAAATGGCTACTACTGTGTAATTTACTATAATGTAAGTGAACAAAAGTAAAAACGCCTAAATGGCTACTATACTGTGTAATATACAATTTACAGAAACCATAAAAACATGTAACATATACACGATTAAAACCCAGCTCTGTTACAGCTAAAATGCTAATGAGCCAAAATAAATGAAAAAATAGAATTAAAACAATAAAACAATGTATTCAAATTGTTAGCACTTGATGTAGTGCTAGGTCTCTTCGGTCATGTCCACGACATTACCAACATGTCTTTTTTACGTCTTTTAAGAACATATTAAGGGTACAAAAAACTAAATCTTGGTCGCAAAAATTGTCCATTTCTTGACGGATTTACGATTTTTTGCACCGATCGTTTAGAACAATCCCTAACAATCTATTGCAATATAGATAATTATTAAAGTTTCGAAAGTTAATAGAAAGTGGTCGAGTGAGGCATATTTTGTTCAAAGATATCAAAATCAACATGCAACAAATATCGTAAAGTAATCCAACGTAGCTATGTGGTCATGTCTCGGACACATCCGTCCATTGTTTTCATGAAAGCGCCATCAATAAACTTTATTCTGGCTCCTCTACCGTTTTTATTTCATCAGATCTATGCCGAATTATTATATATTATATTTCATTAAATGAATCTATATATATATATATATATATATATATATATATATATATATATATATATATATATATATATATATATATATATATATATATATATATATATATATATATATATATATATATATATATATATATATATATATATATATATATATATATATATAATGGATTTCTGACTGTCTGTCTGTCTGTCTGTCTGTCTGTGGCTGCCATGCAAATGAAATCAAATTTGGCATGTGAAGGTTTTAGGGTGCAATAAATATTTCTATGGTGGTTAGACTCTCCAACCCCCTTTCTAAGGGTGGGCTGCCATAGAAATGAAACATAAATTACGACATTACTCGAGAATTAATCAAGCAAATGAAACCAAATTAGGCATGTGGAAGTTTTAGAGTGCAATAAATGTTCTTACGGTAGTTGGATACTCTTCCCTCCTCTCTTAGGGGAGCTGCCATACAAATGAAATACAACTTTCTGCATTACTCGAGAATTAATCAAACAAATGAAACCAAATTTGATATATGAAGGTTTTAGGGTACAATAAATGTTTCTATGTTGGATAGATACTCCTCCCCCCTCTCTAAGGAGGGGAGGGATCTACCATACAAATGAAACACAAATTTCAGCATAACTTGAGAATTAATCAAGAGTGATTGTTTCTATGGTAGTTTGACAATTTTCCTGACTACCCCAAACACTATTCAGTGTGTTCTTTGTGCAATTTCGCTGGTTCAGAGCAACTACGATGTTTACAGTCTACCCAAGCCCAAGCGCATGCTCAAGCTAAAAGGATGAACTCTTCTCGACAGAAGCCGATAGGAAAAAGAAGTGGCTTACGATGGCCAATACTCTGAATAATGTTTGAATTGATTTAATTATTCAAATAAATGTGTTTTTCATGCCAAAATCGAACGAATTAAGTTGCACGCCCTATAGAATGATATTAAAGTTTTCATGTCCCGTTTTTATTTCTAAACTGACCAAATAGCCTACTCAAATTACAATAATTATGCTATACAGGACTTTTCGCAGAACGAAACAGGAAATCCGAAATCGATTGTGTTATTGATCGAATTTTCACTTTCAGTTTTCAATTGATTCTCTCACCGCTGTAAAAAAATGAAATTGAAATTCTATGCACTTTGACGCCACTTAATACCAGGAAGCAATGCACGAATTCGAAAAACAATTGATGGCAGAAAAATCGTCAATGAGCCTACAACACTCCCAAATTCCAACAATTCCTCTCTCGGCAAACAAATTATAGAAATCAATTCACCTTTTGTTATTCCGGACATTACTTTAAAACTCATCGAACTTTTTGAAATAACTCTTTAATGAGCATGTTTGTGGCTCTAAAAATTGGCGACCATTCTGCTGAAGGAGAATTCGTGCTGTCGTCCGGTCGCTATATGGATAACAGAATGAGACAATTACACCGGAGTCTCTTTTTACGCGGAGGATACATGCCGCGTTAACAAATACCACGTAAAAAACCGCGTAAATACCAAAATATGCGTGAAAAAACCGCATAAATTCCAAAATCCTCGTAAAAATAAACCGGGTAAATTTGAAAATCCGTGTAAAAATCTAACAAACAGTTAATTATTAGTTTAAAATGCAACTCATATTCTAACTATTTTTTTTTTTTTGCATGCTAAAATCATGATTTCTGTTCCTTTTATTTCTGAGCCACTAATCAGTGATACAATACTAATTTATTTCGTGAAAAGTCACATGAATTAGCACATTAAATTTTTAGGCGGTTGATACGTGCCTCGTGAAAAAAACCGCGAGAATTTTGAAATCCGCGTAAATTTCGAAATCCGCTTAAAAAACGCGTAGAATTCCAAAATCCGCATAAAAATAAACCGCGCAAATTCTGAAGATCGCGTAAAAAGCCGCGTAAAAGGCGAATTCAGTGTATATCTTGTTCCACCACCATTATTCCGCAATGAATTGCGATGTGGTGTGTCAATCGAATGATATTGCGTCACTGTGTGTGTTAGAACATTAACGCGATTGCGGAGGCTCCCAGCTAATGTTGTTGCTTTTGTTGCTTCCATCGTGGTATTACCTACTTCCCGGATAGCAAATGATTGATCGCTTCCTCTTGAACGAACGAACGTGATAAATTATAGAGGTTTCAAACTTTTCAGTTCATTCGCCTCTAACTTCCTCTTGAAAGAATGTATGCACGGTTTGTTTGCCTTTTTTGTTTTGTAGGCACCAAGGCTATTAAGGTCAGTTCATTTTGAGAAGCACAAATTGGGCCAATCACAACGAAGGATTCAGCGTTAAGGATTGTTTATCTCCAAAATATATACAGCGCGGACTCGATTATATACAGTCTCCGATTTCTTTTCACTGTATATAATCAAATCCTGTATATAATCGAGTCAAAAAAAATTTTTTTCATTCGTTTTTTTTGCATATATTTTTTATTTTTGAGTATAAAAGAAGAATTTAATCTTTGATTCATCCCCTTAAAGTCAGGAAATACCTTTCTCACATGAAGAAAATAAATTTATCCAGAATTCCTCAGGAGGTGATAGACGATCATTTTTGATGAAAAAAATCCTTCTACGCATATGTTGGAATTTTAACAATGACAGAGTTATAGAACTTTTTATTTGTATCGGACTCTGTTGCCTCAAACTGGCTCTATATTAAAAAGTACGCTTCTGAATACGATTCTGTTGCTTCCATTTGAAAGATGAGAAAATTTAGAACAGGATATAGTAGTGAAACATCTAAATTAATGGATTTTACAACATTTTGGAAGTCAAAACTGAAAAGTTAGTAATTTTTAATGTGTTATTATTAATTTTATCCTAAAAATTCACATTTAACTTGATGGTTTGTATCAATTAAATTAAAACTTTCTAACGGCTCTACAATTTGTTCTTTGACACCCAACTTCTATCTTTCTTAATTTCGCTGCAGTATCGATATAAACAGTTCCTGGTGAAAATTCAAGTAAAATCATAAAAAATCACGATTTTTACCCAACTGAACATATAATAGCCACTTAAATTTCACCTTAACGTTGGAAGGTTACATTTTTACTTGAAATAAGCCATATTTAAAACGTAGAAAAAAAAAATTTAAACTGCATATAATTGAGTCCAAAATTGTATGTAATCGAATCACATATGATCGAGTCTGTATATAATCGAGCCCGACCTGTAATTTTCTTTTTCATGTTAGATGCTTAGAAATATGTTCAACCAATTGATGCAAACGTCTTTACGATCTATTAAGACATGGTAGATCTATAAGCATTCAAAATATTGCATAGGGTGCCAATGAAAATGGTCATCTCGAAATTCAAAAAGTTACCCCATGAAAAATGTTCACCACTTTGAAAAAACACCCTATGCAAAATATCAGCTCAATCGGACTTAATCTATTAAGAAATGGTAGAGTTATAAGCATTCAAAATATTGCACAGGGTGCCAACGAAAATGGTCATCTCGAATTACAAAAAGTTACCCCATAAAAAATATTCCTCACCTCGAAAAAACACCCTGTGCAAAATATACAGAGTGCCGATTTTTGACAAAAAACATTTCGAGATGACAATAGATCTCGACATTTCATGCCATTTTAAGACTTTTGGCATCAAAAATTTTTTTTCGGAAACCCTGATTTCCTCTACTCTCCCCTTGGTGATTTTTCGATTTTCAAAGAAACTCAAACTTTGACCGCTTTGCGTCACTCTCCCTTAAGTCCGATTGTGCTGAAATTTGGCATAAGTTGTTTTTTCGAGGTGGTGAACATTTTGTATAGGGTATCTTTTCGAAATTTTAGGGTCGATTTTTTTCCCATGCATTCATTGGCACCCTAATATTGCATTATTCCTCACATGTTCAGTGTTTAGATTATCATTTTATCATTTTCACCTATGTCGTAGTACTTAACAGTCTCAAAATCATAATAGAGCTACAAACCTGCTAATTTCATTTAGTTTGATGAATGAAATAATCTCCTGTTTGTACATGCTATGCTCAGACGTTAAATATGTGTCATATCGCTCCGAAGCATGATTGATTGTATCATCAATATGAAAAGCTTAAGCCATCGCTTAAGAATTCAAATTTATTTCTTGATCATAAAATTTCGCATCTGTATCTGCTGCAGTATTGACTTCCCACAACACCCCACACAGGAATGGCTGTGCGAGATTATGACCCTTGATTATTTAGTTGAAGCCAACCCCCATTCACGTGATCAGCAATCACATTCAACTTTGAAATCGTTCAAATCGTTAGCTGATTCGAATAATATCACGGCAGCTTCTTTCAATTCTGTTATATCACCCATTCTAAGCATTCCCACCGTCTGAGATGCGTAGCAAAATTTGCTGGCGTTATTGTTCGGAATAAATGTTTTCCAATTGACTCGGTTCACCTTTGACTCGTCTGGCCTGAACTCGATTGATCGTTCGAAGCCTGTATATTAAACTAATTGAATTATTCTCTGAACTGTTTCTTTCTTCCATTCCAGTCATCTACCGGTATCAACGTTTCAAAATTTACCAAGGTTGGAGTATTTCAGTGCTGCGGAGAATCGTTTGGAGGAAATTCCGGCGGATATGTTCCTACACATGCCGAACGTAGGGACGTTGGATTTCGCCAAAGGGAATTTGCGCTTCATCAACGGGAACACGTTCAAGCAGCTGCAAAATTTAAGACATTTGGTGGTGGCTTCTAACATACTACAACGAATCGACGTCGAGTCAATGCCACGTACACTCATCTCGTTACACTATGGGCACAACAATCTCACTACACTAAACGGCACTTTGAGACACTTGGACGAACTGAAGCTACTTTTCATCAACGATAATCATTTGACTTCACTTGATGATGAACTTCCGTTAGCCTCGCCGAATCTGATGACCGTCTTCGCACAGAATAATCGAATTGACCATCTTCCGATCGAAATCAAATATCTGAAAAACCTCGACTCACTGTTTATTCATGGGAATCAGCTAAAATCCTTTGATGGACTTCTAGCGCGATCGGCTCATCTCACAAAACTCATTGCTTTCGACAATAAGATTAACCAGCTAAGAAAAGATGAATTTACAGAAACCGAACGATTAGAGGAAGTGCAACTGGCCGGAAACAAATTAAACAGCCTGAATGGATCACTGCTCAATATGAAAGGCCTCATTATGGCCAACTTCAGCAACAATTTGTTGAACGAGTTCTCCTTGCAAGAAGTAACGGGACTGCGAAAATTGCGAATTTTGGATTTGTCTTACAATAAAATCGAGAGGCTCACCGGACGAATGGAAAACTTAGTGGACTCAGGATCGATCATTTATGAACTGCGATTGCAGCACAATTTACTGAAATCTCTGGATGGAACGATGATGGGCTTGAATAATTTAAAGATCTTAAACGTAGCTCACAATCGTCTAGAGATGATCACGCCGGATGATTTAATTGGCATGGAAAATCTCGAACATTTAGATTTATCTTTCAACAAACTGAAGACACTGGAGGAACTATCTAAGGTATCGTATCCCAGGGAACAAAGATTTGATTTTGCAGATAACTATATCGCCTATATTTTAGACCTTCCTTCCGTCACTTCAATCTGTCAACGCTTCATATAACTTGTTAACGACAATGGACAAAGATTTCCATGGTCTACCGGTACTCTGTACAGCGGATCTGTCGAATAACATGATTCGTGTTCTAACGGTAGAGCTTGTATCGCAGACACGATGCAGTAACCACGGCGTTCCGAATAAACTGGAAATTTTCCTTCAAGGTAAATATAGTTTCCGAAAAAAAAATTGAGGGAAACTTGAATCAATACTTCTTTCACTTCTAGAAAATCCCGTTCTTTGCGACGAATCTCTACCAGAGTTAGTGTCCCAAATGGAATCGTATCATACTCGATTGATTGGCATTGCGCACTGCATAGTCCCGCAGCAAATACCTATTGACTCACCCATATTTATGCAACCTCCAATTCCATTGTTGAAACCATTACTCAAACCGCAGCTTCCGATGGTTCCATCGCCCGTAATGATCCAGCAACCGTCGATTGTTCAAATTCTAGTACCGGCACCATTGGTAGTCCAAGCGCCTGCGTTTGCCGAAGCAGCGGCTGGAATGATGCAAACTATCCCTTCAGTGCAGGGAATCCAGGACCTGCAGCAGCAGGCAATCATCTCGCCACCCCAAATTGCTCATCTACCACAACAACAGCAGTATGATGAGCTCAAATATGATGCACACCCGGAAACGGTTGCCGAGTCTGAAACTATGGCTCCGCCGCCGGAAGAAAATGATATTGCTAAAATTCTCGCACCCACCAGTACGACAATGAAAACGATTCTTGAATTCAAGAATGTCATCCATGACACTTATTCGGCGATATCACCGAAGGTTCTGCCGATTCCTTACGACAAGGCACAAGGAATCGCGACGGAGCCGGAAGAACCACCGGAAACACAGCAAGATCAAGGCTTAGATGTAGTTGAGCATTGAACGCAAAAAGTTATAATCACTCATCTTAGTTAATAGTTCTTTCGAGTTAGACTGCAAAACAAGCAAATTGAAAATATAATTCCACGCTTTGAATACTTTCATTATAAGAAAAGTGTCCATCTAGATGATATGTGTAGAGTTGAGTTGGATGTTTTTTTGAAATCTAAACAGAACCTTTAACATCAATGAAAACATGCGGAAAAAAGATTGCAATGACAAGAATCTTACCAAAAAAATATCTTCTGCAGAATGGACTGGAAATCAGTGTTAGATTGATTGCTGAAAAGAAGAGGGCGTACACTAATAACTGGGTACTGATTTTAGTGATATAAATGGTATGTCCACACAATAAGAAGCAAAACTAATATTTGGAAGTTTCTGAATAAAATATGATTTCAAGAAACTGAAAACAATTTATGGCAATATTGGAATGCCAGATAGTAATAATCTTTATGCTCCGATCAATACTATGGACATGAACAGGTGATTTATGTACACTTTATACAAAAGAAATGTGTTGTTTTAAAATATCCCTAGAATAGTAGATAGTGACAAATTCTTGTTGATCGAAGAATTTTTTTGTAGTGTAGAATCATGAAACGTGCCATTTAAACTGTAAAGTCCTAATTGGGACATGTAAATCCATCTCCCGACAAGTTCACTTCTTAACACATTTTCAACTATGTATTTATTCTTAACAACTGCACGTTAGGTATTTTCCTAGATGAATATTTTGAAAGGAATCCGTTATTACATCATAGAGTTACTTTTAACAATGTACGGAAAGTATTTTACCTGCTAAACTGCAACAAAAAAACTGAGAATGATACTTGTGTCTTGAACAACTGTTAGTTCCGCAAACATTCAAAATCAACATTTTAAATAATAATACATATGAAACATATTCGTTCAGCTTCCAAAAACTAAACTAACATTCATTCAAACTGATAAAATGCGGAAGAACTCTCTACGATATAATGCAAGTCCCATCAATAAATAAAAAGGCAGAAAATATTGATTGTAATTTTTGTTCATTCATGTGAAGTCCATGTAAAGACTTTATTTTTTTATCTACAGTGATGCTACATGCCCTGCCCATTACACTCGTTCAGCCTTGGCGACTCTCTGTATGCTGGGTTCGCTGTCGAGTTGCGCCAGTTCGTGGTTCATTCTCCTTCTCCATACTTCGTTTTCCTGTACACCACCGTATATTGCGTTAGAAAACCCCAAGTGCTTGTGAGTCCTCTTCGAGCATTGGTCATGCTTCGTGCCCATAGAGAATAACCGGTCGAATTGGGGATTTATACATGGTACATTCCGTAAGGAGTAGAAGTTTGTTGGACCTTAAGGATTTGCGGAGCCCATAGTGAGCGCGTCTTCCATTGACTATGCGTCTTCGAATTTCGCGACTATTGTTGTTGTTAGTTGTTATCAACGAACCAAGGTAAACAAATTCCTCTACCACCTCGAGCTCGTCGCCGTCGATCACAACACTTCTACCAAGAAAAAATCTGCTGCGATCAGTCCCTCCTGCTATTTAGTCTTAGACGCATAGATCCCATGACCAATCAACTCTGCTTCGTGTTTCAGTCGGATATACAAGTCCCCTACCATCACATGTGTTCTTCCGATTATGTGCACGCCATCGGCGAAGCAGATAAAGTGACTAGACTTATTGAAAATCGTGCCCCGCATGTTGAAGCTACTCTCCGCATAAGACCTTCCAGCGCCACGTTGAACAGCAGACAGGAAAGTCCATCGCCTTGTCGAAGTCCCCTGTAAGTCTCAAACGATTTCGACATATCCCCTGAGATCCGCACACTGTTCAGTGTTACTTGAATCAGTATGTGTTCGTGTTCGTCCATGATTCTCCAAAGCTGTCGTCGACCGATTGTATCATATGTGGTTTTGAAATCGACAAACATGTGGTGCGTAAGGACCTGACACTCGCGGCACTTTTAGAGGATCTGTCGCAATGTTAAAATCTGGTCCGTTGTCGAGCAGCCGGGCATGAATACGGCCTGATAACTTCCTACAAATCTACTCCCTATTGGCGATAGGCGGCGAAAGAGGATCAGAGACAGTATTTGTAGGCACCATTCAGGATCGTGATTACACGGTAGTTTCCACAATCCAGTTTGTCACCTTTTTGACGTAGAACTACGTCTTTCATTAAGGGTGCCAAATCAGAAAACAGGTCACGTTTTTTTATGAAATAAACATAAAGTTAATAACTATATTTGCTGCGAACGGATTTTGGCGATTTGCATATCAAACGAATCAGAAATTCCCTAAGATTTGTTTGTTATGCTCCATATTACAATCCCGTGGTGTGTAAACAGTGTAAATTGATGAAAACTAGAAGAATTTCCATTTTCCCATACATTTGTTCTGTTCATTTGTGAGCTTCCCTACCCGTGCAGTCAATAATGAGCAACTCATCGACGAGCAACGAAGGGGTTTCAGTCTCCGTGAATAAAGAAAAGAAGAAGATTCTAGATACGAAGCAATGAACATCGCTTGTTCTTCTATGTTTTGCGTCATCACATGTCTTCGTTTCGGATTGAGCTGTGGACGCGACCATATTATTTACTCGCTGATATCTCTGGCATTGCAATCTTTACATCAAACGGCGACCATTCCATTAAGGTTCTGATCCACACAATTGTGTTGGAAATCATCAAACTAGGCTAACATTGGCTCACCAAGAAAATAATTGTTAAGAAATTTTGTGTTTGATTTGGTTTCGCATGACAATAACAAAACTATCTCCACCAAGGATGAAAGCTAAGCTAAACGAGATCGGAAATATTAATAGAAAGGACTCCAATTGAGAAGAGCGCAAAGCGGAGATAAGTGTTGCTTCAAGCCATCGATATATGGCTTTGTGTGCGTACGTGCGTGCTTCATAACCCGTATGTACAAATAGCATCTTCGCTACGCTGAAACCCCATTTGTATGTGTTTCCGTGAGTATTGGCCCTGTCTCGATGCAACAACCACCTAATATTTTGATGATATGATGAGCGATTGTTTAGTGGTGCAAATTATGCAGCTGCGATAATAAATATAAACAAAGAAGGAGGTAGCGGAAGAGGAATATTTGCGCTAAGGTTTGAATAATGGATCTCTGCTGAGGCAAATATTCAGACTTTCTCTTTATCCGAAGCAGTTTATATCGCTTGTTTTCCGTTATCATAAGGGTCTCGTTGGTGCCTTTGACATTGGATCAATGCATCGAACTGGCGCTGCCAATTGCGAAAAAGACCAAACGAATAACGTTCGAGATAAATTTTCAATGCATTGACATGAGACGAAGTGCGATCAGCTGGTGTATTGTTCTGCGAGAGCAAGAATGAATCATCAATCAATTATCATCAACTGATTCTACAATAAAAAAAAACCATTTCAGAGCAACCAACCATTCTACTAAACAGTTATTTCTAAAATTTCGCAGCATTTTAAAATAATATCCGAAGTTATTAACGAGCGACTGGCGGCCTTTCCTGAAAAACGTGTCACGCCAGGGGTGACATTGCGCATTTCGAAACGAGTGATTTTTGTTCATTTCGACCATTTTCACATGCCTTTGACCAGCTTTGTTTACGAACCCAAAAATTTTACAGTTCTCTACGAGACAAATTTTGCTCTAAATCTAGTGCACCGAAAATATGAACTTGAAAAAGATACATAATACTAAACCAATTCGATTTGAGTTCGAATTTTCTCGAAACGAGTTACTCGTCTCGAAATGCGCAATGCCACCCCAGGTGTACGACCGTTTTCCCATGTCGGCATCATCCGTTCATCATCAAAACAGAACGAAACCATGTCAAACGCTGGGTGGCTGGGAGCAATACAACTTGGAGCGATCAGTTCCTTAACTATGGAATCAAGTTCGTCATAAGGAGATGGGAGCAATCAATCAGTCTCGAACGCAGTCCGAAGAGGTTGTCAAGACAGTTCTTTGTGAAGCCGAGTGAATTATAAACTCAAGACCTTGACATACATCCTTTTGGAGTCGTCGCAGCAGGAAGCACTTACGCCCAACAATTTTATTCTGCTCAGCTCTAATGCAGTGAAACAATCTGAGTGGTCACCAAATGATGCGAAAGCTAGTCTACGGAGTGGGTGGAACCAATGCCAGCATATGCTGGATTGGTTCTGTGCAAGATGGGTTCAAAAATATCTACCAACAACTATCAGAACGACGTGGTTCGTTGAGGTACGACCGGTACAAGAAGATGGCGTTCTATTGATCGTAGACGAAGGAGTAAGGAATCGATGGATAGGCGGGAGAATCGCGAAGGTGATACCTGGGAAGGATGGGCGTATCGGACAGGCGGACGTAAAACCTGCTACTTGAGTGCTACACAGACCGGTGGCTGAGATAGCAATTCTGGTCGTTGCTGATCTTTGTAAACCTTTGCAGGTTTACGGGCCCGGGAATGTTGCGGCAGGCGTTACGATCAATGTAGTACCGTCAAACATTACCGATGGGCAGTGATCTAAAGTACACAAGAATGTTTTGGCCATTGAATTTGGAGCTTTTTCGATTTTGACGTAGGATTACGTCTTTCGGGAACAAATTGGGGTTCAAATTGAAAATCGAAAATCGAGCGCATCGTGTAAATTGTCCAATTTCAAACGCTTATTGCTCAGTCATTTCATAACGGATTGATGAAATTTTTGCGTCAATCGATTTCGGCACTCCATAACAATTTTTTTATATTGAAGAAAATAATATATGTCATAAAACTAACTAACGAATAATTGAAAAATCTCAACCCCTATCCTAACGGAAATACCCACATCTGATTGGTCGAAATTGACGACACATGCGGCGGGTCCCTAACAGAGCCATCAAAACCAAGCGGTCTGGCGAAAATCGGCATTGCAAATACATGAAACGATTTATTTCAATTTTCATAAATAAAAACCAAGGTGTGTTCCCGCTCGAGAATGGGTCGTTTGGTTTAAGCTGTCTATTTTGTTGTGTTCATTTTCACCCAAGGAAAGTTTATACGGCGAGAAAAATTGGAAAGGTGAAGAAATGTGAGAAAAAGGGATTGCTCTACATATAGTATTAGGTATTGTTAGTCCAATTGAAATTCGCATTGGGTTGAATAAATACTTAAAGTAAAAAATATAAAAGAAAATTACCTTTCCCATTTCAAATATGTTTTCTCTATATTAAAGTAACATGTTTTTACTGATGAGAAAAAATGATAATTGTGTTCGGTATTGTTAATTATCTTATATGACATTGGTGACTTTTTCTTTATTTCATTCATACATAATACAGGAGGCTTCTCGTCTAGGATCACAGAGGGCGGTTTCCATCATATCTTGTTCCATTTCGGTATCTCTTATCTGATACGCACCATCCAACGACTTTTTACCAGCCTTCTGTCATCATCACTCGGTAAACACTGGTAGAGTGAACAAACAATACCCAACAACCAAACAAAGCGGAGGCCACCAAATCATTATCAAAGAGTTTAACGATGTAATTCTTCAAACATATCCAAAATCAAGAGATAGCCTAACGGAATCCTACGTCAACTATGCGGTCGTGTCTCGGACACAACCCTCCTGTGACTTTTTTTCTAAACTATATACGTAAAAGGAAGAAGTGAAGTAAAATGTTGGAAAAACAGTTTTCCGGATGACTTGCATTTTTTGGACTTGAAACAATAATTCCATTTTTGTAAATAAATCTAAATAATCATCGATACTAAATACTAAAAAAAAACTTTGCAATTAGGTACGAACAATAAACAGTTGCAATTAGAAAGAAGATGTGTGAGAGGGAAGGAGCAACTGTGAAAGGAAAGGTCACTAAAATATAAGTTACGGTCCGGTTTTGCAAGCTGTCACTACAGTCCAAAGGTGCTTCAGTAGTACCGTGACAATGGGACCGATTACATTGAAAAATACCTCAAACTTCCCAATTGTCCCCAATTCCGTCCAACTGAAAAATATTTGACAATTGTCAAGCGGAAATTGAAGAAGGGTACCAAAGTGACTCGGGGTGCTGCAGACATGAAGAGATCGTAGAATAAAACTACCGCTAAAGTTGACCAACAGAGAGAACAAACTTTGATGAAGAGTAGCCGAAGAATAGTATGAAAATTCATCAAAACTGTAACGAAATAATTTTTCTTATATTTTTGACATAGGACTACGTCCCTTTAGAGATGAACCAGCCTTTGGCTGAAAATCTCTTTAATAAAGAAAGAAAAAAAAATAGGACTACGTCTTTCATTAAGGGTGCCAAATCAGATAACAGGTCACGTTTTTATGAAATAAAGCTAACGTTAATAACTATTTTTGCTGCGAACGGATTATAACGATTTGCATACCAATCGAATCGGAAATTTTCTAAGATTTGTTAGATATGCTATACATTACAATCCCATAGTCTATATATGGTTTAAATTGATTAAAATTGGGAGCCTTCCCATTTCCCCATACATTTGTTCTGTCCATTTGTGTGCTTTCCCGAACAGAGCTGTCGATAACAGGCAACTTATGCAGCCGCTAGAATAGAAACAACGAAAGGGGATAGCGAAAAGAGGATATTTGCAAAGTAAACTCCACCCTTGCATAGTATGTAAGCTGTCGCTAGCTTATAAGTATTGCATCATTTCTGAGGAAAATTCTCAGAATCTTTCTGTGCCCGAAACAACAAAGCTCGCTTATTTTGTTCGTTTTGTGTTTTATTTTTCCCCTCGAGCTGTGAACGCTAGCGAATATTTCATTTGAAGTGCATCTGGCATTGCAATTAACACAACCATCCGTGGCAAAGCAGGCGAAAAAAGAGAATAGTGCAAATCGCTTCTAGCCATCAGCTTTGTGTTTTCTAGCCATAGCTTTGTGTGTGTTGCTTGTTTCCGTTGCGCGAAACATAGAACTTGTTCATTTCCTGTATATGTGAATAGCACACCCTCGATACTTTTAGTTGCCATTCGTATTTGCTCTCGTGCGTATCGGGTCTGTTCTAATGCAACAATCTCCTAGCTTTGTTGACGCTTTTGACCGAGAGTCGAGAAACGATTTTTCATAAACGGTCCTTCTCACGATGTTCGAGAACCATCAAATACGCCTCTAACAGATGCACACAATTGCAGCGCATCTGTTAGAGGCGTGTTTGATGCTTGTTGAATGGCGATGCACGGAAGATGCCTCTTGTTAAATACTCAGTGCAATGCGATGTTTTCCTGCAAGGAACAATAAAATTTTTTTTCTAAGGAACAATAAATTATCTGCATTCTGACTTAAAAACATTTTGTGCACCTTTAACCACTCTTGAGACACAACAAGTTTGTGATGAAGGAAGGAAGGGAAGGTATTGAATTAGAGAGACTTTAAACTCTGAGAATTCATTCGTCTCTTTTGTGATGAATCAAGCTTTATTTTATGTGAAATCAAGCTTTATATGGTTGTTTATTCCTTAAATGTTGTTGCAAACAATAAATTGTTCACACCGTTTTGTTAAATCGAATTCAGCATATTCGTTTTACCCGAAAGGCGCAATGATACAATTTTTCAGTACTAACCAATTTTGCACTCACCCTTATTCTGTATTTCGATCGATTTGAAATATTTCGAACGACTTGATGAAATTCCATTCTGTATTTCGTTCGAGTTGTTTTTGCATTTCGTTCGATCTGTTTCTCTTCGAACATTAAATGGACAAAACGTTCGAAATAGGGAATGCGAAATTATAACTCGAACGAAATAACGGTTTCGAACGAAATAGAAATCCATCGCAATACAGAATAGTGCTGACTATCTTCTTTTCAGAGACGAATGAACTCCCAGAGTTTAAAATCTCTTTAACATATTGCGGACCGCTCACGAGTTTTCTCGCTCGTGTTTTCTACACTTGAAGGTAAAATCCTTGCTTTACCAAGAAACTAACAAAGCCTACCGATGGCTCGCCTTCGTCTCATCCACATCGAAGGAAACGATCTTATTCGTGGAATCCGAACAAATGAAGCGTTCAAGTTTGCCCCAAAACGTGCAGTCCTTAATATGTTAATTCAATACCTTCCTTCTCATCTTCTTCTCTAATCAGGGTTCCCAACTATAATTTTCGAAAATCAGGAAGAAGCAAAATAAAAATCAGGAAAGTTCATATTGGGATGTCTGAAAAGATCGTGTCGTTTTTCGGGAAAAAATGAGCATCATTTTTATAGGCAGATAGACTTTATTTTAATTTATATACATAGTTTCGTTCGACAACCTTTCGCCATCTCTTACGTAGCTCAAAAATTCTATCCTCCCAGAACATGTTTGCTTTCTCTTTGAAAACTGTTGAAGGTGTTTTTTATGCTCTCCATAGAATCGAAGTTCTCGCTCTTGAGGGAATTTTACCTGTATGTTAAATAATAAATAATAATTTGTCGTGTTGTTAAATAGACATTCCATGACAAATCGATATAATGGTTCTCAGATTTCCGCAAAAAACGGTAGTTCTGTTTTTCATCGCAAAATATTAGACCCGTATTTTTCAATTTTTTTTTATTAGGGTGCCCATTTCCATTTTAGGGTGGTCCAAAAAATCGATTCTTCCCCTTTTTCCCGAAAATAACTTTTTTTTCAAAAATTCATAACTTTTAAACAATTTGACCGATTTGGATGATCAATATATCAAATTGAAGTCAATTAGCTTGTCTTTTCTTTTTTTTAATACAATACTTGCGAAAAATTTCGTTTTGGTTTTGTAATTATAAATTATTTTTAGTTTTCATAGTTTACATGGTCTCGGGACCAAGGGCACTATACTTTTTCATATCTTTTTCCTGAAAGCTTAGGCTTAGTCCCGAAACCGTGTAAACTATGAAAAACCATTACAACCAAAAATTAGGAAAACAAAATTCTATTTTCTCCCCAAGTGTGATATTTTTCTAAACAAGAATATCTCGTTGGCTTTTATTTGATATGTCGATCGTTTGAATCGGTTCAGTAGTTCAATAGTTATAAATTTTTGTGGTGGAAAAAAAGGGATCAAAATTGATGTTTCGGACCATCAGTTAATTTTGAAAAATCATAACTCAAGAACAAAGAATAACACCTTTCCGATTTTTAGATGTGTTTCCAAAAAAATATTTTAAAAATATAGCGCCCTTGGTCCCGAGACCATATAAACTATGAAAAACAAATCCCATCAATAATTATAAAAACAAAATTCATTCTTTTTTGCATGTGTAAAATTTTTTTCAAGAAGACTGGTTGATGTATTGATTATCGGAATCGATTCAGTACTTCAAAACTTTTATGAAAAACAAAATCATTTTTGGGAAAAAAGAAAAAAAGGTGATTTTTCAGACCTCCCTAAATTAGAAATAGTCACCCTAATGACAAAATAGATAAATACGGATCTATTATTTTGCGGTAAACAACAAAATTACCACTTGTGGAGGCGATCTGGCGTAGTGGTAACATCCATGCCTCTCACGCTAAAGGTCACGAGTTCAATTCTCACTCCCGACATTCTTCCAAAAATGGAAGTAAAAGTGACGAACCAGCCAAATGAGTTGAAAGTCACTATAATACAGATAAAAAAAAAAAAAAAAAAAATTACCACTAACCACGAAAACCTGAGAACCACTATATCGGTTTGACATGGAATGGCTGCAAAGTGACATGAGCTTTGGCGTTGTCCCGGTGGTACACGACGCCCATCATATCCATTGCTTCTAGAAGTTTGTCCTCTATCACTGTCTTTTATTTTTCCAGTTGCGTCCAGTACTTGAGGGAATTTATCAACTGGTTGTTTGATAGATGCTCACAATACAGAGTTCCTTACCAATCCCACCACGAACATATCAGGAAATGTACAGACAAATGGTTAGGTAAGAGTCTGGATTACATGAAGTAATTATTTTCATTCAAAATATAACGATGGCTTCGGAGGTGTTATAGAATAATAATAGAGACACCTACTTCAAGCTTCTATAAATGTCGAGACTGTAGCTTCTATAACATAAATCGCTTCAGGATAGATAGATAATAAACGAGCGAAAAAGAAGCATTATACAAGTGCAGACGGACAACTTTTTATGCTATTATGACAGTTTTCTTTTTCAACCAGGAAAATTTTGACAGGGATCCCCGTATATTTATTTTTAATCTGATAAAGTAAAAAGTACAAAAATCAAGAAAAATCATGCTTATTTCAGAAAAATCGGGCAAAATTGAGTATTTGTCAGGATATTAGGGAACGTGCAAAAAGTTTGAAAAATCCTGAAAATCAGGAAGGTTGACATCTCTGTCTCTAGTGTATAAAAATCTCATGATACGGAGTCTGTGGTGAGACTCCTGTGACACCCTCAACCGTTTTTTGCAATGGTTTTTGTGTGACATACAGAGGGGCCGAAAGAACAACCAATTAGTCAAATCTGCCACGCTGCTTGCCGGTATGAAGCTCTAAAATCATATTTCGAGAATTCTAAATACTTTAGAACGCATCTTGTAGTGCGGGAAACATGTCAGTGAACGATTCAGAATGGAAAGCTCTCAGGGACTGTGATATATCATTGTGAAAAACCTTGTTATGTACGGATGATATTCGGATCTCTATTTGCATTTTTATTTTTACCACTTTCATATTGATTGAGGCGGAAGAACCTATCGGTTAGAAGCCTCTCAAATAAATAAATACTACTACTACTACTTTAGTATTAGAAAAATATTTGTAGTTTTGAGAGACAAACAGAAATGCTACATTTTACAAAGCAATATTCAATAATTTCCTAAAAAATGTTTTATTCAAAAGCACAAAGCTATGTGAATCTTTTAGCTCAGCTAATAAGGTTTGAAGAAAAGTTATTAGAGCACTAAAAGCTCTAATTTATGCAATGCAATATCGTTCTATGCTTAGAAATATAACAGCACATTTATTTGTATTGAACGTTTATATGCATAGAAATATCCTGCGATCAGAGATGGATTGCACTGAAGTTGATCAAAATTATTTCAAGTCTTGAAAATGTGAATCCATACAGTCGTTCGATAAGCGGAAAATAGCTCAAATTTTCAACATTTTCATGAGACATTCAGCAAATGACTGAACGATGAACAAATACTTTCCAGCATCGATCTACTCGCGAGCAAGTCAAACTCTATAATTCACATTTTTAGCTACACATTACAGCTCAGCGATGTATACAAAGTGAGTGCCCAAATCACAAAATGTTACCGATTATTCACTTGTTTGTTCATACAACCCCATCTAACATCAGACGAACAAGCAGCAGTTGATATAGCTAATATATCATATTCCGACCTTTCTATAGAACTGTCACTACATCACTTGGCAGGACTCTAGGTTAAGAAACTCCTGTGAATAAAGTTAACAAAGCATTTGAAACAACAATTTACACATTTTCGTCCGAAATGCTTAAACTCTAAAAGGATGATTTTGTGCATGAATAATTTAATTTGTTACACAATTTATTACATGCCTTACTCTATTATTGGTATTCCGCACGCCAGCCTTGAACATCCACAGATTCCGATATACTGTAAAACTAGTTAGAACATATATGTTTCATGTATATGTGCTTACGCAAGGAATTCACAATTTGTTATGCTGGTGCTCGTTATGGGAACACAACCATCCGACATTCAGCCATCCAATTCCATCTTCTTGCACTGATCGAACGTCCAATTGAAGTTTTGACAATGGGTCAGTACCATCTGTGCTAGTTCTTTCAAACGTGAATATGGTTGAGGATGATCTATCAACTCCTGCAGCAATTCAACACCTCGTTCCCGTTCTACCAACCGGCAGTACTTAATGGGATAAACCTGCAATATTTGGATTTAGAATTTGAGTTTATTTCACCTTCAGAAAAAAATATTTACTTTAGTTAAATTGGCTAAGGCCCACACGGCCCAATGCTGACACGCGGGTGTGTGATAGCAGCATATTAAACCAAGTATCGGTTCAAAACTACGATAGTTGATATTACGCTCAGCCGACAAGTCCCAGCGCTCGATTGCTTCCACCATGCGAATCAGTACCCGATCGCGTGTAGGCGATTGGATGGCCCATGAAGCTTCTCCGTCTGACGCAATGTGTGCGAGTACGCCTGCGGCATTATAGCTCACCTGAAACGGAGTAATGAACTACTATGAAAATATGAACCACTTAAAAATCATGATTATGTTGGTAATTCAAGTTATATGAATGTCGCCGTGCGGAATACTTTTGACAATTTAGTTTTTCACATAACTTTATAGTTATATTTTATATAATTAATGATAGATTTCTCTAGAATAATATTTTCGAATGATCTTACATAAGCTGTTTCTAAAAACTATCCCTATCAAACCTAAAAGTCGTGTGGAAGTGGTTCATCGCTCCAAAACAATTTCTTCACAATCCACTTCAAGATCAAAAATCTGTTCCCAGAGAAGTTCGGCAACGCATACCTGCTCTCGCGATTGAAATATCACTGCAAGTACTGATTGCAAAAGTAAGTGATCAGTTGCACCACAATCTGGAGCTCTTGATGTAAATATGAAACATCCATGTACATCCTGTCGATCAACCATAACGAAAACTCTTGCAGCCAAATGTCTTGGAGGGTGGTTTTGCCTGCCAATTCGTACTTAGTAATGTTATGGTTCCCCCGTGTGCTCCCGTGGCCGAGTGGTTAGAGTCATAACTAACATGCCGGGTGTTCGGGTTCGATTCCCGTTCTGGTCGGGGGAATTTTTCGTCAAAGAAATTTCCTCCGACTTGCACTGTGATCACGCGTATTCTAGAGCTTGCCACTCAGAATGCATTCAAGGCGTGTTATTTGGCATAGAAATCTCAACTAAGTACTAATAAAAATGACGCAAGTAATACTACGTTGAGACGGCGAAGTTCATCTAGGAACGTTAGTGCCATTGAAGAAGAAGAAGAATGTTATGGTTCCTATGTTACATATAATAGTAATATTTTCGGTAACACAGAGAGCAGTTTAATAAAGTTGATGGGTCTGGTCCTATGGGCACGGACGGGATAGGACTGTGATTGTGTGTAGTAATTATATTTGAAATGAGTTATTTCATTGTTCAAAATTTGTAATTTTTTCTTTTTCGGTACATCAAATGGAAAACCTAAAAACCGCTTCCTGTATGAACTTGTATCCTTTAAACGGGTTATATGATATAACGTGGTTGAATCCGGAACGACATTCTGTTAAAAAATGTAAACAAACATACCACTAAAGCCATTACTACCATTTTCTTCTGTTTATTCAATTATGCAGAAGAAGACAAGAAGTCATCATTTATTATTTTTAAATACAAGTCTAAATAGTTAAGATCTACATAAATATAAATCTAAGTCGAATAAATCTATGACAACAGAAATGTATTACGGATAAAAATAGCATCTTCTACTTTGTTGCCACGTTGCCCGGAACATTGTTTGTAAAGGGTTGTAATAACGTTATAGTCTGGTGATGTATATTGAGTATCCTATGGCCATGAGTGTTCTTTTGAGAAGTTCGTGTAGCTGCTATAGTGAACTGACCTCATTGGGTGCTAAGTTCTGCTTATGTATAGGAATGGGAAAGGCAAGTGCATTCGAGGAAGTGAAGCGGGTTTTCTAAGGAAGACATATATGGGGAGTATAATATTAAAATCGCGACTGCTGAAGCTATCATTATTTTATATGCGCGAGTATACCCTTTCTAACTTCTAAATCAACAGCCAGTCAAATCCATTGATTGCATTTTTTACGTAACTAACCAACATGTTCGATATTATGACATCCTGGACCACAATCACATAAATTGTGCTTAGCAAGAACTACCCGAAACACGTGAATTGAAAACGAATTGGTTGAAATTTGGGAATGATAGAGTAGAACCATCTTCCAAGATCATCCCACCATTGATTCTGCCAACTTATAAACGTCCGTTTGTCCGAAAAATGGCGAATAACTCGTGATACGCATCAACTCACATTGTGAGCTAACGTCGAATTGTAGGCAAAAAGATTGCTCGTAGCGTCGGGAATTTGGGGGGGGGGGGGGCCGGTTTGGTGAAATGAAAACCTAAACACTGAACATGCAAAAAAAATGAAGGATTTTGAATGCTTGTAACTTAATAGATCGGAAAGATGCTAGCATCAATCGATAGGAAATATTTCTACACATCTATCACAATTAATAAAATTATATTTTTTGTGAGATAAACAATTGTCAAATTATAAGCGTTATCTCAACACCCTAACTGCCACGTTTTGATTGGCCCGATTCACGGTTTCCCCAACACAGACTTCAAAATCAAGCAGCCTGGTGAAATCGGCATTGCAAATACATGAAAGATGAGGGAATGTTTGTTCCCACCCAAATACTCTGATGATGCTACATGGAAAGATTGAATCTTATTCACATCAATACTTCGCCAATAAACCCAGTCCATAGTTGCAGTTCTCCGACTCCGAGCCACTTTGTTTCTTGCCAAGTTCTGCTCCACTTGGTCAAACTGAGGCCTGTACTAGAAAAACGCACCAGACAAAAGTGTTCGCCAAAAATTTATTTTAAGTCGGATTTTCTTGAAACTTTCAGGGAATGAGCTAACATATGGGTTATGTTACTGCATAATTACTTTATTCAATTTCCTTTCCATCGCTGAAAGCCCGCACCTTTCCCTTAAGACCCCTCATTACATTTTGTGCAATGGTGGAGCCGACCTTTTTGGTTCCTTTCATCCATTCTTTCTTCAACTCCAGCTCGTTCTCGAACATCTTGGACGATTTTCGAACTTTGACCTTCATTTAGCCCAAAATTTTTTCATCAGACGAATCTCTGGTGAATTTCGGGGGTTGGCGGTTTTTTGTACAAAAATAACGTTATTGTCTTTGTGCCAATCCAACGTTGTTCGCGCGTAATGGCATGATGCCAGGTTCGGCCAAAATAGTGTCTCACCTCCGTGGGACCGCAGGAAGGGCAACAGACGCTTCTGGAGGCACTCGGTGCGGTAAATTTCGCTGTTGATGGTACCCGTTGTGATGTATGATTTACTCAGTTCACCGCATTGGTAGATAGCCTGTCAGAGCAAGTATTTTTTAGCGAATTTGTCCACTTTCTTCTTCCTTAGTCTTCCGGAACATCAAACCATGACTTGGTAACGCAGAATTCCAGCCCCGGTATCTGCTGGAATCTGCCTTGATGTAGGTTACGTCATCCATAACCACACACATCGTTTTGGTAAACCAATCTCGATACAGCTTCGGTGCCTTCCGGACCTTGAATACACGAACCCCAGCTCGTTTCATGGTTTGCTGAACAAACCAGGCGGAACACTTTGCCTTCAGAGCCGCGTCACGAATCGGAAGGTTCGGATTACGCTTGAAATAATCCAACACCTTCCGGGCCTTCACAGGGTCAGCTGTCTCCGATTTTCTTCCATTTCCAGCTCGCCGCTTGGTTGTCTGGGACTCCTTAAACGATTTTACCATCCGAGACACAGTTGTATGGGTGATTCCCAGTTGTCTTCCGATCCATTTCATGGTCGCAGTCGCATTTTCCATTACGGCGCGCAAAATTCTCTGGCGATTTTCTTCTTGTTTCGATGACATCTCGATAACCACTAAACTGATTGTTTTGAAATTTTGCACATGTAAAAAATACACTTCAAACTAGTTATACCCAGATTTTCATCATTTTTTACCCACGGACGTGTAACTACACGGATAAAAATGGTGCATTTTTTTCGAGTACAGGCCGTACTTCTTTCGCTGGGCTCTTCTTTGTCTCATCTCCACCAGATTCGATGCGAACATCATCTTTGCGGGACTGCTGTCCGACAATCTTGTAATATGTATTCGTATTCCAGTCTTGGCGTCTTTGTAGATACTGGGTTCACCGTTGTGTTGCACCAGTTCGTGGTTCATCCTCCTTCTCCATACTTCGTACACCGCGGCATATTATTGTTAGCGCTCGGTGTTCGAGAACATTTGGCAGATTTGGAAAAAGTCCGTGTCCGTAAGGCTCATCGCTCGAATCAGAGATTTGTACATGCTACGCTTCATACGGGGACGGAGTTTATAGGATATTATGGATTTTTGGAGCCCCTAGCAGTCACGACTCGTCCTTCCGTGGCCGAGTGGTTAGCGTCCCACATTATCATGCCGGGGGTTCGGGTTCGATTCCCGTTCTGGCCGGCTGATTTTTCGTCAAAGAAATTTCTTCCGACTTACACTGTGGTCGCGCGTATTCTAGAGCTTGCCACTCCAGAATACTAAAGTACTACTAATAAAAAGACGGGTGGGTAATGTCGGGGACATAACCGGAGTGACGTAGGACTATACAAAGGGGACAGCTTTTGATAAATATATATTTTAAATATATTGTTTTATTTTCTTCTCCTACGTGAATACCTACCTATCTACCTGAAAAATGGATTAGTTTACTGTTTACTCTTTATGAACATGTTGATGGTTCTGAAAAGAACCTTTGGTGTTGTGTTTTTGTTATCACTCGATATCCCCATCTTGTTCGGTTAAACCTTCCTGTTTAGCTATTGCGTTTGCCACTCGCCACAGCTTTCACAGTAGGAAAATTTCTTCCCATCCAGCTTGTGACATGTTGTTCAGTAAATTACATTTAATGCGACGTGCCGGAGAAACACTCAGTGTCGCATTGGAGACGATTTTAACCTGTAATTGAACATTTCCGATGACAGTGGTACAGTGTCGACTTTCAATGTGGGGTCATAATTTGGACCCCGAACTCTATGTTTACAAAAATGTCGCATTACAGATCCATCCAATTAGCTAAAAGTCGAGCTAAATATAAATTACTGTACTTTCAATCTAGAAGCAATTTAAGAATTGGTGAAAATTGAATAATCGGGGAAGTCCCCAACCATCAATAAGCTCAGCACAACTGCCGAATTCTCATACTCATCATATCCTGGCAAACAAATTATGAAAAAATCAATTTGTGTTTTATTATTATTTTGGATATTGTTTTAGAAAGCATTAAACTGTATTTCGTAAAATCTTTTTTGAAAGGTTTAATGGCCCTGATAAGCGCCGTGTTTTATGGAATGGTTCCAATTTAGAAAACTTTGTACTCGTGGTTTTGAAAAAAAACCATTTCGAACGCCCTCGATGCTGCCTTGTTCTGGATTTGCCACCAAAGCAGATTGTATAAAGAACAAACTTTTTTCTCATGCTACCTGCTGCCGTTTTGCGATTGCGTTTGCCACTCGCCACTCACTGCAACTGCCTGTTGTCTTGATGTCCACCGAACCGAATGTGGTCTGTTCTCAATGTGGGGTTTCTTATCGTCGCGAGCAGCTTCGCCAGCCAACACGATCACTTCGGCGGCCGAAACTATACAACGCCGGTATATCAGGTGGACTGATGCACTGGTACTAACGCGCTCAGCCTAGATACCTTTGCGGAGCAATTGGCGGATACATCTACGGGGAACACCTGCACGGTTCGAGTGGGACTTTGCCTTTCCCTTCATTTGTCCTCCTTTGTCACGTCCACAACCACACAGGTTTACGGTTTGAAAGAGAATGATATATTTTTCAGCGGATCCGCGCGTTTTGTACTTTAGCGGTACACGCTCACAGGATAGAGACAAATCGGCAGACTCAGCCAAAGGGGCGAGTTAGAGGCGAATGAACTGCAAAGTTTAAAGCCTCTTAAAAACAAAGAAAGGAAGAAAGGGGCGAGTCCAACGAGACGAACGAATAAGCGTTAAAAGGCAGCGATGGCAAAAAAATACATTCATTACGATTTGTTGCTTCTAACAAACACGAAGGCATCGAAGACTGGTGGAATAGCGGAAAAGCCGCCAAAAAGTTCGGAACGGCGCAGAAGAATATCTCGGGAACCGACAAGAAGGAGAAGGAATCATATGCTATCTTCATCATAAGGTGCTGAAGCAGGTTCATTTCGACACCGGTTTCTCATCGAAGGCGCTGAGCTTCATGAGCTTCGTCAATGCATCTTTGAGCGTATCGTAGCGGAAGCCTCGCGGCTGACCCTATACAATAAGCGGTCAACCATTACGGCGTGGGAAATTCAGATCGCAATCAATCTGTTGCTGCCCGGTGAACTTACATGCGGTTTCCGAAGGTACCAAAGAGGTGACGAAGTATACCAGCTCCATGTAAAGAGCGTTTTCCGACTGCTGATCCGGAAGCAAACCCTAAAAAGGGTCCTTTTCAGGACCACAAAATCATCTTTAATCTAAAGAGTTTATTGTTTTGTTATCACTGTATTTTGTTCGGCTAAACCTTCCTGTTTAGCGATTTGTAGCCACTCGCTTTCACAGTTGGAAAATTTCTTCCCATCCAGCTTGTGACATGTTGTACAGTAAATTACATTTTATGCGACGTGCCGAAGCACCACTCAGTGTCGCATTGGAGGCGATTTTAACCTGTAATTGAACATTTGCGATGACAGTGGTACAGTGTCGACTTTTAATGTGGGTTCATAATTTGGATCTCTATGTTTACAAAAATGTCCAACTAAATATGTCGCATTACATGTCCGTCCAATTAGTTAAATGTCGAACTAATTGTAAATTACTGTACTTTCAATCTGGAAACAATTTGAGAATTGGTGAAAATTGAATAATCAGGAAAGTCCCCAACTATCAATAAGCTCAGAACAACTGCCAAATTCACATACTCATCAGATCCTGGCAAACAAATTATGAAAAAATCAATTTGTGTTTTATTATTATTTTGGATATTATTTTAGAATGCATTGAACTGTATTTCGTAAACTCTTTTTTGAAAGGTTTAATGGCCCTGATAAGCGCCGTGTTTTATGGAATGGTTCCAATTTAGAAAACTCATCTATTTATCTCAAGAAAACTGAAATGTTATTCGTTATGATAGATGCGTAGATATATTTCCTATCAATTGATTCAAAAACCTTTGCGATCTATTGAGAAATGCTCGAGTTATAAGCGTTCCAAATCTTGCATTTTTTCCTACTTATTCAGTACCTAGATTTTCATTTCACCCCCTATATCTTCCGGTTAGACGAAGTCCTACGTCAAAATGACGCAAGTAATACCTACGTTGAGAAGGCCAAAGTTCCACTGGGAACGTTAGTGCCATCCAAGAAGAAGAAGTAGTCACGACTTCCGTTTTCTATGCGTCTTCGAATTTCACGGCAGTTATTGTCAGCTGTTATCAACGAGCTAAGGTAGACAATTTTTTCTACCATCTCGAGCTCGTCGCCGTCAATCACAACGCTACTACCAAGAAGAATTCTGTTACGATAAGTCCCTCCTGCTAGCATATATTTAGTCTTAGACGCATTGTTCTAATCGACCTTTCTTCATGTTTCAATCGGATATACAAGTCCGCTGCCGCCGCATGAGTTCTTCCGATTATGTTCACGTCGTCGGCGAACAGATTAACTGACTAGACTTGTTGAAAATCGTGCCCCGCATATTGAAGCCCGATCGCCGCATAACAACTTCCAGTGCCAAGTTGAAGTGCAGACAGGAGAGCCGATCGCCTTGTCAAGGTCCCCTATGAGTCTCAAACGATTTGGACAGATCGCCTGAGATCCGCATATTGCATCGCACACCGTTCATCGTTGCCAGAATCAGTATTGTCAGCTTTCGGGAAAAGCCGTATTCGTCCATGATTCTGCATCGGTGCGTAATGATACGTAGGGACCTGATACTCGCGACACTTCTGGAGAATCTGTCGCAATGAAAAAAATGATCCGTCGAGCAACTGGATATGATTCCGACTTGATAACTTCTCGCAAATATGATATACGTTATTTTTATAAACGGTGCAGATTGTTTCTTCATTCCACTCCGATAACTGTTCCGTTTCCCAGATCCTGACTATCAACCGGTGCATACAAGTTATCCGGCGGTGCAAGTTATAAGTTATCCGGCGAGGCCATCCTTGTTAATTGCTTTGTGGTTCTGTAACAGATTTTAACCTCCTTAACTTCAATCACTGTAGAGGGTGGTACGCCGTTGTTGTTCACTGAACTGGTGTAGTTCTCTTCAATGCCCAAGAGGTCTCCTTTCTGCGCGTTGTTCAGGTGTTCATCGTAGTGCTGCCTCCAAATTTCAATCACCTCGCGATCGTTCGTCAAGATGCCTCCTTTTTGTTCCTGCACCTTCCATCCCGCAGCACAAAGCATTTGTGCGAGGTGTTTAGTTTCTTGAAGAACTTCTGCAATTTTCGAGATCTTTCTCTTCCAGGCGGCGCTTTTTCCCCGAATGTCGATGTCGTTCCCAGTTTTGTCGAATCACTCGTAGCATTGCTGCGTGTGCTGCATCCTTCTCGCTCCGAAACGCTCGGCACTCCTCGTCAAACCATTCCGTCGTCCACTTTGTTCATACCCGATGATGGTCTCTGCTGTGCTGTAATTGCTGTTTTCAGGGAGTTCTAACACTCATCGAGGAGAGTAACATTCAGTTCATGTACTCTCGGGAACGCAGCTTCAAGGCGCTGCAAAGTTGCACAATTGGTCGGGTTTTGGCAATTCGCAGGTTTACGCGGTACGAAAACTGAAGAAAGTATCTAAAGTACTACCGCACGACGGTATTTATTTTTCTTAAAAGCAGTGCGTCAAAAGTATGATTAAACATTATTGGAATGTGAGGATTAGTGGGACCTAAAAACATAGTTATCGATATGAAACAAAATTACCTCAATCCCATCACTTGATGAGTCTAACAAATCGGCAAATTCTGTTATGAACTCTGGTGTCATCAATCGTGGTCGCAATTCTTTCACCTCTGCAACATTTCCTAGTAATCCCATCATGTTCCTCAGTAGATCGTCTTTGTCTGGAAATAACTAAGAACGCGTCCTTCAGTTTTGAAACAATTTGCTACTCGGCAAATTTATTTTCGCATACTTTCAAACACCCTAAGAAATATTCCATTCCACGACCATCTAGGAAACGTTCGCAATTCTTCGCTGTTTCATCAGTCACATTCCACATGGTAGACCACGCCACTTCCATCACATCATCGAAGATTTTGCGAGACAATCGATCACTTATCAGGTTCAACATAGTCTGAAAATTCAAACTGGAGTATTACAAAAACTATTCAGATTTATGTGTTGAGAGATAGCAAACCGAAATAGCACCCATATCGCCCAAGAACATTTTCTGGTAACCATCCACCTGGCAGGCCAATGAATTCAGCAAGTAGATGGCAATCCTTTGCACGAAGCCTTCCTGCTCGCGATAAGAAACACCGTGCAACAAAATACGTACCAAACGCTCGTATTCGAATAACTACAAAAGCTTTCTTTATACCCTTTGAATAATATATCTCATCACTGCCTTATACTGACCACATCCTGGGGGATATTGAACTGGCATAGAGTGAGACAGCCGTTCCGCATCATTGTATCATCGGTCAGATGGGTTGACATTCCATTCAACAAAGTGTGAATGATATGATTCTTGAGAGGAACGCCAAACTGAATCTTGTTGCGCCCTTTAACAATATAAAACAACGTGGCACTAAAACAGGCGGAAAAAGAATTCAATTTTTGATAGAAAATGGATCGTTAATTGACAAACCTGCCACTAATTTGTATGTGTTTGACACGAATATGTTTATCCATAGCGGACAGAACGACGTCCAGCGCATTGTGTATTTGCTTACAGGTCTCGAACCGTAACAAATGGTAGAGATCATTCAGTACCTTCGTTAGAAGCTCATGGCGATCCTGGTAGACAGAGGCTGCCACGAGAATCTGTTCCTCAGTTGCTTCACCTGCAATCTGTAATGAAGTATCGTTATGGCACCAACAAATGACAATCGAATGATAAAAAGTTTACCCTCATTGCGGGGATATCATGCCACTTGCAGGCTGAATGAGCGGTATAGTACAACCCAAGAAATTCCAGCGGCCGGTCGGCACGACTAGCTAGGCCTGGAATGTCAGAACTCCCGCCGCTAGTATTCGATTTCATCGCCACTCCATCGCCTGCAAGATTCGTACCGGAAATATCCAAATGTCGCAAATTTGCTAAACTTTCCACTATATTCGACAACAACTAAAAATAATCATAACTTTAGATTTGTTGATAGCATACATTTTGAACAGTTCATACTCGATTGGGTGTTAGATAATTTCCGTCAACGTTTGCCCGCGATACGGACAGATCTAGAATTTCCAACTTCTTCAACATGCATAAAGTAGAAAACTCGTGATCTAGGGGCCATACATTGAAAAGAATCAACGCTTTCAGTTTTGGTAAACCAACCAGTGCTTTCAAACTGAACTCAGCAAATATGCATGCGGTCAGATCGAGGTGCGACAGTTCCGCAAGATGACTGAAATTTGAATAAAATGTCAATTGTATGTCTGTAAATCAACAACATTGCACTTACCTGAACTGAATCGATGGCTGCAATACAACTCCGTTGAGAATCAAGTGACGCAATTGAGGCAGCACAAGCTGAAAATCAATGGGCGTCTTTTCGTTGGGTTCGCTGTGCTTGAGCATGTCCACGTATCGTCCGAGCTCCAGGAACTTCAGCTGCCTGCAATTCTCGATCAATATGTTCCACGAGGCTGTAGTGATTTTGTTGCAGTACCACATAGACAAGGAGTTCAGTTTATGCCGCAACAGTATCCGCATGCCTTCGTTGGTGATCGTACTGTTACGCAAACGGACATTGCGCAGTGGGCTTTTACCGGGGTCTCTGAATATATTTACAAACCGGTCGTTTATGTCCTGACCGCATTCCTGCTGATAGTGTAGGAATCTGGAACAGGAAACAAATCACAATCAAAACAAATTTCTAGAAATCATGAAATATTTGATCTTAGGAGAAATAGATTCTAAATAAGGCACTGTTCATTCATGTTCTTGTATTCCAACAGAGATTGGAACATTTGTCGATTCATCGAGTCAAATGTTTGAGTCCAACATTCGAGTGAAACGTTGGACGGATCGTGTAGCGCCCGCATAATACTAACGCGAGGACCTTTATAGCATACTTGATAAATGTCTAATAGCGAATTCGTATTTAAAACTGAGTCAGTGCCAAACTGACTATGTAATAACAAAAAACGTTTTTGCATCAGAAATCATGTTTTCGTTCCTCTTCATATGGACGTAAAACTAAGATTGCGTACACGGGTATAAATTTCGTTCTTAGCCAGTTAGAAACCCCCATTTTTTCTATATCTTTATTTCAAAGACTTTCAGGTCGTCTCTGCCTCATGAAGGTTTATAGGGAGAGAGAAAAAGGAAAGTGAAGGAAAATTCAGAAAAAAAGTGATTTCCTATATGTTCGTTCTGTGGTTGGATCGTACAAAGCGTCCAATTATTATTCTGTGTTAGTCCAATTAAAATTCACGTTGGCGCATCTAGCTTTGTGTTCCATTGGTTTGAAGCGAAAATGATGAATTATTAAGGACAGTGGAGTCGGAAAAAAATTTCCCGACTACGAAAATTTCCCGACTATTCAAAACCATGTTTTTCATTAGAACGTTTGATTTACGATTTTCTCTGATTAGACAATAAAAACATCAATTTTTAGAATGCTCGTAATACAGAATTGCTTCAGCCAAATGATCCTTCATGAAGACTCGAAGATCTGGCTACACAATTTTCCAATCAGAGAACAGCCATTCTACTTGAGTTGGTGGCATGGCAGTAATCGTTCGTGCAACATCAACGATGGTATTTCATTGCATTATGACATTATATGTTCTTGCAGTCTCCAAAATGTTAGAAAATCTGACGGCCCCTGGTTGGGTGTATCGATAGAGTGGATAATTTTGCTGTTCTACGGTGTTTTTGCAAAGTATTTTTCCAATTTTACTAAATATTTTTAATATTTGTACACCCAAACTAGCGTTGGCTAAAAACATTTCATCTTTTAAGAAATGATGCCATTTCGTGTGCTTGAGGGTCAAATACGCAAATAATGAGCTGTTTCGAAAGCTTAAAAATGGTTTGTATATATGCGAGCAGACATCTCTTTCTGTTTCCTTTTATCATTTCATTTGGAATTGTGCCAAAAAAAAGTCCATACGACGTCAATGGGAATCGAACCAAGGCCAGCTGAAATGCAAAGCTATTTCACACGACCACGCTATCCACATAGTGTTGTTATATAGAAGCGTGATAATATTACACCTCATCATAAAATGAAGTTGGAAAGTGTATTCTAAGAGGATAAAGAAGAACATGAACGAGAATATATCTTTCTCTGTCTGGGCCGGGTATTTGGCAAACTATACGAAAAGCTTTCATATGCTTTCATTTAAATGTGTCTCCTGTCTCGCTCGCTCATATTGGCTCTAGCATACATATTATACAAATGATAAACATGTATTGGGGAGTAGAACATTTTGGTACTTTCGTATTAGCGTCACCGGAGCCGAAATACGAAATAGTATAATAGATAGCATTTTTATTGTTCGCACTGGCATTCAAATATTATTTGTATAGTTGTTGCCTTGTTGTATGCAGTGTTTTGACATCTTTTAGTGCTACGAAAATGCGTATTTGAGATTTGGGGTATTTAAGTATAAACACAACCGGAGCGCAATTTTCATTATGAATTGGTTTTTCTTAATTAAATTTATTCTGAGGTCATCGTAATGAGGACGTAATCCTCATCAATCGAGGACAATGAACAGAGGTGGTCCTAAACCGCCGAGGTGACGCAATCCGAGTCGGCCGCCGACCCGCCGTCGGATACGGCGGCCTTTCGCAAACAAACCTGTGTTCCATCGATTACCCGGTTAGTTTGAGACATAGGGAACGATCCTTTAGTTAGGTCCGATCGAGCTTCCGCTTCCGACGGCGGGTCGGGGGATCTTTTTGGTACAATTGATCCTCCAAAATCTAGGTTTGGGCATTGTCTTATTGATCTCATCGTTCCTCTCGCCTCTCGAAGGAATCAGGGAACTCAGTATTATCGTACTTTTTGAACTGAACCGCTTATCTTAAAGACGCTGGTTGTTCTGTAACCGAATTAGTATACGACCAGCCATGCTATAAGAGTATCAACATAATCTACAATCCCCTTACGATTGGAATCGATCGGATCGAATTTGCTTGTCAACTTCATAAAGCCTTAGCAGATCTTCGATTTTAAATTGATAAAGTTTGATTCTTATTGGTGCCGTGTTGGACACACTAAAATGGAGATATGATTTATTTAAATCATGAAAGTTCAATACATACAATGAACATACAATTATGGAAGCAATTCTAAAATTATTCAAATTTTTTGACTCCAAATACACATTATCGCCAATAGTAATACTCACTGAGAAAACAAGAAACGAAAAGTTGCTCTGCTGTAACTGTGCACACAGCTTATCTTGTTTTGAATGTGCCATCCTGAAAGCTTACCTACGTAGGAAAGTCAAACTCCATGCAATGTTAACCACAACCAATGCAATGTGTTTGATCACAACCAGTCGTATTGAGGCTCGGGACTATTCATTTCACAGGAGAAAATTGAACTCTAACGTTCAACCAGTGGACTACTGTTCGTTGCTATGCAAAACGCGCTGATAAGGTAATTCTTAGCCTGCCAGTGCGTATTTGTGAACGTGCGTAGATTAGGTCGATCAACTGAATTAATATGTTTGGATGTGAAATCTGCTCCAAACACACAAATAAAGCAATACTGATTCCAAACAATCTTCGGCTTTATTTTCCAAACTTCTACGGTGTTTCAAATTATTACAATTTCATCGAGGAACAATCCAGCTTATTGAATCAATAGTCGAAATTGTCCCCAGCGTTTATGTACTTTCAAAGTTCGTTTTTTTCTTGTTAGATTCCCGTAAAAAACAAATATGCAGAGATTTGCCTCTAATTAGACATACCGTGGCACCACTAAGTGTCGCATTAGAGGCGAATGTGACTCGTAATTGGACATTCGCAATGACAGCGGTAGTGTCGACTTTCCATTTGGAGCCATAATTTGGGTTCCAAACTCGATGGTGTAATCACTATCAGATTATAAGGCACGAAGATAGATTTGAAACGTTAAAATTTGGATGAAAATGAACAAAGAATCCAATGTTCAATTATCGGTCTTTTGGTCTTCGGTCTTTCAACTAAAATTTCTTGTGTTTCAGTATACGACGTCTGTTCAAAAAGTATCGCGACTTTCGAATTTATGCGGGTTACGTATATTCGATTCTAGGTTTTTTTGTGACATTATGTTGGTACACATATCTCTCACTTATGCTGACTAGTACGGCTATTTTGAATGTTTTTCAGTTAATTTTTGACAACTACCTTTATTACACGTGTTTTGGTTCATCCTCAATTTTTGCCTATCTCTAGAGAAATCCCTTCGTAGTGCTGAAGCAAAATCGGCTATGGCTATGGAAATGCTTAATGAACTTTTAGAACCTTTTTTCATGGGGGCCACAAACACGTATCAGTCATTGTGTCGCGGGCTCCAAAAAAAATTAAGAAGGTTGATGTCCAAAACAAGACCGCACTGATAGCATAAAACTACGAAATTATTGCCGGCGAGAGCAAACATTGAAAAATTTTCATAATAAAACTCTTTGATTCAAATATTTGATAGCAATGCCAAAAGTCCATAAAAGAATAATTTCACTGAGTGACGAGCCCGAACGTTTCGCGATGCAATTTGAGTTCGCGAAATTATCAAATTGATTGTTAATTGATATGTTAATGCTTAGACATGTACTGTTGATGCTCGCTATCTTGAAACTGAAACTTCTTGAATATATAATATAAGTAGTTTTTCAGTATCTCTTAGCAAAATTACAACTCCAACTTAGAACGAAACATTTCAGAAGATGGAGAACGGCAACAGAAAATCCGAACCGAATCTATTTTGTGGTGACGACGGAGGCGAAAGCAATTGTATCGAAACAAATTTCCATCTTCAGTTTAACCGCGAAGAACACAACACTCAATGCTGAAAAATACCTTACGTCTCTTTTAACCCGGAAACAATAATTTAAGTCATGCAAAATGAATGAACAATTGAAACAAAAATCACAAATAAGTCATTCACGACTTATCAAACGGCTTTCCAAACGGTATTTTTCAAGACCGAGTTTTTTTTATCCAAAATATATATTTTTATTAAGGCGCATATGGCGTCAGCCTAACGGGGCCGGGAGTTCAATATTTTGACAATGTTTGCTTACAACTATGTTAGTAATATGTAACCGATTACTCGCGGTTGGCTCGAGGTTAGTATTACAAGTGTTCTCATAATTGGGATGTTGCAGTCTTCGGTGCTCTGTACGGGTGCCCGACATGGGATACTTCATATTGGGATGCAGCTGACCGTTAATCAGCAACGCCCCCCTAGTCTGCACCCCATATCTAGCGTGGTGCGTCTTTTTCGACTCGAGGAATCCAGGATAGAATGATCACTAGCCGGCGCAATCATCAGCTCGTGTATAGTTGTCATGAGCGGTACAACCTTTGGCTCTTGTTGAATCATCAGTGGACTGCACAACCTTCGGCCCGTGTATCTGTAAAGCCCGAATGTGTGTATGTATTGCCGCGACTAAGTAAAAGTTTATAGATCGGATAGGAGGGATATGAAACAGGGACATGAAGGGACAGGGACAGGGACATGAAACAGGGATATGAAACAAGGAAACATCATTAAACGTTGACATCGGCGTTTCTGAGGAACAGGTATAGATGGAGCAGAAGATCAGGATCACGGCTACCTAAGATATCCCGGACGGGGATATCCGATTGTCTGCCTTGTGCCCTCAATGCTCTGGAGAGCTGAGAGCGGGCAGCATGGTACTGGATACACGACCAGACAACATGCTCGATGTCGTGGCAGCCATCGCCACAATCACATAGATTGCTTGCTGCGAGCCCAATGCGATAAAGATGCGCGTTTAGGTTGTAGTGATTGGACATAAGCCGAGATATCACGCGAATGTTTTTATTTGTGATCACGACCTACATTCAATCCTTTGAACCATGCACTTGTCGAGACCTTAGGGATAAACGTGTGTAACCAACGACCGAACTCAGACCGAAGACCGAGTTGTTTTGTTTGATTTTTCAAATTGGTATTTTTCAAGGCTAGAAGCGAATGAACTGAGGATGCCTAAAACCTCTCTAATACAAAACAACATCAACACACCAATAAATCCAAACACACTCCTGAATTCACAGGATCTCCCTTCAGTCAAAAATAAATATAAAATAGATTTTAAGAATGCATCTAAATTTCAAAAACAACTCTTTAGTTATTAGTTTAATGGTCCTGAGAAGGACAGATGGGTTTGCGTTGTTTTGTAGACGCAGCTGAAGATGGTTGATTCATGATTCATTGTTGTTCTTGCGAGAACAATACATGCGCTCAGAACAATACACGTAACGTATTCTGTATATATCGCAACATTCTTTTCGTACGTACTACACACAGTGCAGCTCCCAGCATGCAATCAACAATTCGTACAACCTCCACGGTATGAAAACCGACAACGTAAGTCCCGTTTAATATTCCGCTTCTGCTTTGATTCTGCTCTACACTATGCTTGCTTTTTTGCATATTTTAGAAATGCATTCTGTGGCGAACAATATTGTTCAACACAGTAGCAAAATAAAATCTGTATAGATTTTTGTGATTTTAATAGTTTGCTTTCGAAGCAGTTTTGAGTTATTGAAACAAGTTTTTGGGTCATTAAATTACTAGCATTACTTATACATATTTTAGCTTTCGGATGAAGTGATTGACAAAACCTCGCTGATACAAATTCGGCCACGTGACCCAGATAGTTAAATGTATATTCTTCCAATGTTCCTTAGTTTGAATGGTTTATGGGTTAGGGAACCGTAATGTATAACGTATCGATAAAAAATAAGCAAAAGATTCGATTGGAATGCAAACCATCAAAATCCGTTCAAAGCTAGAACAGACATTGTCGGCAGAACATTTGAGACGATAGCTGAATATTACACCAGACTTAAGCACGAAGGGAAAAGATTTGGACTGCGTCTCAATGCGTCTAGAACCAAAAACCATGCTGACTTCCGGATCCAAGCACGGCAGGGCCCGATTAGGTAGTAGTGTAGTGATCGACGGCGACGAGTTCGAGGTAATGGACCATTTTGTATACCATGGCTCAATGGTAGCGTCCGACAATGATACCAGCCGCGAGATCCGGAGATACATAATCAATTGGAGTCGTTCTTACTATGGTCTCCACAAACACTTGAGGACAAACAGACTTAGCAATCGTGCGATGTTCCCTGTACAAAACGCACAGAAGACCGGTTGTCCTTTACGGTTACGAAACGTGGACAATACTCGAAGAGGACTTACGAGCACTTGGAGTCATTGAACGACGTGTGTTAAGACCCATCTTCGGTGGTGTGCAGGAGAACGGCGTGTGGAGGTGAAGAATGAACCACGAGTCGCCGAATCCAGTATCCAGAAAGTGATCAAAGCTGGAAGGATAAGTTGGAAAGGACATGTTGCAAGAATGTCGGACAATTATCCTGCAAAAATGATGTTCATCGGGAATCCGGCTGGTACGAGACGACGAGGAGCGCAACGAGAAAGGTGGTTAGACCAAGTGGAACAGGTGGAGGCGAATGAACTGAAAAGTTCAAAGCCTCTTCAAAACAAAGAACGGAACGAAAGTGGAACAGGACATGGTGAGCACGGGGTGGCCGCGGAATTAGAGAGAGATAGCCACGAATCGAGTTAATTGGAGAACAATTGTGAATCAGGCCATGTTGTAAAGACGTTAAGACAAAATAAATAAAATAGATATGGTGCGCTTCAAACCATGTTCATTTGGAGGTAATTGAAGCTGAGACCCCCTAAACTTGTATCACGTTCAATGAATAGGAAAAATATATTTTATGAATCTGCAGTATTCAACCAGCCATTCTCTTTACTCATAATAGTTTTGGAAAATATAACAAATATCACTTTACGTATACTAATTATTATTTACCTGTCGCAAACCTCATTTGGTATTATGATATCGTCCTTCAGCTCAAGATGATGGGTTACTGGATTGATATTGCAAACGATGAACAAGTTCTTGGCCAAGTAGCGGAACGTTGTCTCGAGTAGAGTGGGCAATTCTTCATCCATGATGCTGTTCTCTTTGAGCCGAACACGTCCAAGCATTGTGACTCACAACTTTTGTAATTTGCAGAATTTGTTCCGGAGGTCGACGAAATTGTATAACTTTGTTTCTTTTTTTTCACTTATTAACGTTCGGAGAATGCTTTTTCGCTAGACTAACACTAGAAAAATCGTAGATAACACACTGAACAACACTATCAACGCTCAAAATCAAAACACTAGGAAGATGGATCAAAAGCGTCACGAAACTAAATTGTTAAAATTTACACTTCATCGATTAAATCAATTCGATTCCCATTTCGTTCAGTAAGACGAATCGCGTAATTTCAATATTACAACAATGTTATCATAACAAAAAATATGGAAATCCATGTTCCTGGTTCATATTCACTATCAGGTGTTAGTGAATAATATGAATGAATTAGAGAGGCTTCGGATTCCGAGAGTCAATTTCAATTTTATCAGGCCGTTTTTGTATAAAAATAATTGGTCGAGCACCAGTTCTTAACCGAGCTTGCCGACCTTACGATATGCTTTGACCTTATTTAAATCCGCACACCAACGTAATACAGCAAGCAGCAATTATAAACAACGTTTACCCATGATCAACACAAATGGAATCGGTATCCAAAAGCAGAATGCTAGGATTGTTGAAACTAGTAGTTGTCAACAAACGTAGAAGCCTACGCTCAAAACTTGAAAGGCTCTGTTAAACAGTAATCCATGGCATGGTCCCTACATTAGGCCATTAAGCACATAAGCATTTTGTTACTTCGTTGTTCGTTCTTCTCTTCCCAAATTCTAAAAATAGGGCGAATATCTCATCACACTACCACTTCTTTTCCATTTTAACAGGATTGTAAGCAGCCGTATATTTATGGTGTGCACTGGTTTTCCAACACAAACTTGAATTGTCCGATCTATTTGCACCCACAATGCCTACATACGTGATTATTTATGTGAGAAACTGAAGGTCTGTTGTAAACGAATTGTTATCAAACACCTCGATGGTGGCTTCAGAAACAGACAAGGAGAAGGGAAATATTACACTATTATCACAAACTCAAATATTAACTGCGATTGCACAAAAATCAAGAACGAAACAAATCATGCGGAATACACAAAAAAATGCATTTTCCAAACATTGTATCCTTGAAAGTTCACCACCACTAAAACAATATTTTATTATTTTTTTTTGCTTTTCCTCCAGCTGATTCACCTTCGGTCATTTCATTTTCTACAGCCATAGTTGCAGAGGATAGCAATTTGCAACCCTGAATATGTTCCTGGACAAAATACAAAACACTCCTTCTGAAGCTGCTAGCCTCCAAAATTCCATTCAGTTACTCTGCCTGTGCTGGGTCACTTCTGTTCATATTAGTTTTACATTTTTTTCCCCGTTGATATTCGTCAGAAGATTCACAACGCAAATTTGTTCGGTCAAATGAAAAAGAGTGTGAACCGTACGATTCGCGATTCCCATCTACAGTTGTATCCAGTAGACAAATCACAAGTTACGATATCTAACCGTTCGCAATGGATTGGAAACAAATTTTGTACAATTTTTACTAATCATCACAACTAACCAAATGCTTAGTTATCACACTCAAATGATGTTTCAGAAAAGTAGCCGAAGCCAAGGCGCCTAGAAGTATATCCTAAGGTGGGCCAACTTGCTAAAACCACTCTTCAGCCATCTTGGAAGTCTACTGTGTTTTGTTTGTAAACAAAACACAATACGCTAGTGCCGAAGCTCGCTCGTGATCAGTCTGTCTCTTTCACGCTACAAGCAAATAATTCCCCTTCTGCTTTCTTCCGTACTGTTTTCATATACCGCTCCCCTTACCAACTTAGTGACGAAACGGCCTCACCTAGTACCATAGACCCGTCTTGGCCGAAGCAATCCACTTTGACGTGTATATAAAGAAAACAAACCACATGACAGAGCATTTGTCGTACTCTTTTCATCTCTTTCACTCCCGCTGTGAAATGGAAACATTCTCATAAACAATCGGTTTTCAAAATGCTGTCAAGTTGTTCGTAACGATGCTACCGAATAGAGCATGTGATGCTTGTTTCTTGGATATCACGATGATCATATTTAGGATGATTTTTTGATGTTGTGAGGCTCGCTTTGCGAAGGTGCACTGGAAACGTATTAATTCTTTTCGTATTTTCGTCACAACACATGTTGAGTGGGTTAGGCGCGAATTGAGACGCGTGTAGGCTGACATGAAACGAGCAACATGACACACACGCTTCACACGCGTAGCGCGGAGATTCCCATATCGAGGCGCAGGGCTATGCCACGTGGACAAGTTTAAGGTGGGAGGTAGTACAAAAATGTGCACAGTGACGGAGGAACGAGTTGTAAACAAATTTGGTACATTTTTGAATCTATGATGAAAACGAAATTTGCCATCCGCACGATTCGTAAAAATAATTTGCTTGGCGCCTTCATAGAGGACAACGGGAATCAGGGATTTGTACATGGTAAACTTCGAACGAGTCGGTGTTTGTTGGACCTTAGGGATTGGCGGAGCCCATAGTAGGCACAAATTCCGTTGATTATACGTCTTCGAATCCCACGATTGTTGTTTTCAGTTGTTATCAACGAGCCAAGGTAGATAAACTCGTCGACTTCCTCGAGCTCATCGTTGTCGATTACAATGATCCTACCAAGTGAGATTCTGTGACCTTTTTCCCACATTGCAAAATATCCAGAGTGATAAGAAATTAGGATCAAGACAATATTGTAAAAATCTATTGCTAGAGTTTTCGCCAATAAGGACCCAGATTTCTATGATAGAGCCATTATAAAGCTACCTTTAGAACGGCAACAATTTTTACATCAAAATGGTGCATTGACCCAAATCGGACAAAACGAAGCATTTTAAAAATAGTTTTGAATTTCACCCAAAAGTAATGGATTACTTTTCCCCAACCTAATATAGGGTTGGGGAAAAAGAAATGTCGTATTTCTGATCGAAATTCGACGCTTTATTTAACATACTTAAAATTATCCAATTTAAGTCAAATTTATCATTTTGGAGCCAGGTGGGTGCAATAGGATATCTCATCCGAGTTCCCGTAGATTCTGGTGGCTCATCAAAGATGTGTGAGGCCGAGCGTTATCCTGGTGGAAAACAACACCATTCCTATTGATCATTTCTGGCCGCTTCTGGTCAATCGTCTGGCCATAGTTTAGCAGCTCATAGTGGATGATTCCCTTCCAATCCCACCAAACACACAGCAAAACCTTCCTGGCCGTCAATCCGGGCTTGGCGATGGTTTGGGCCTGCTCACCGCGCTTCAACTACGACTTTTTTCGCTTTAGGTTGTCGTACGTGATCCACTTTCCATCACCAGTCACTATCTTCTTCAAAAATGGGTCGAGGTTCCGTTTCAGCAGTGCATCGCAGGCGTTGATTCGGTCTAATAGATTTTGTTGCGTCAACTCGTGTGGCACCCATACATTCAGCTTTTTTGGAATCTAAACTTCTGCAAATGGTTCCAAACGGTTTTATGGTGTATACCCAGTTCCTGGCCAATCGAGCGAGTGCTCACATGCCGGTTTCCACGACAATTGGCCTACCAGTACGGGGTGTATCTTTGACAGCCACTACACCAGAACGAAATCGATCAAACCAACTCTGTGTTTTGCGAATCGTTACAGTATCGGGTTCATAAACTACACGATTTTTTTCGGCCGCCTTCGTTGCAGTTTTACCTCGTAGGTAGTAAAAACGTAAAATATGGTGAATTTCTCGCTGGGTGGACTCCATCTTTGACGCGCTATAACTTGAGACTGAAAAGGACAATCACAACACTGTCAAAACGACACTTGTAGCACAGATTGTCGTCTTCAAATAGCCGTATAGTATGACCCGGTGGGATAAGCACAACACAAGATATGTTTAAGTGTTGCCATATATTGACAATATACGACATTTCTTTTTCCCCAACCCAATATTCAGGATCGTGACTGTAGTTCTCACAATCCAGCTTGTCTTTTTTTTATAATAGGAGTACCGGTAAGTTTCTTGGTTTTTTTCAAAAATTAATGCTTTATTCTGCAAAAATGTTTACAATTTTAATACTCAAAGTATTGCCCATCACTAGTCACAACTTTTTCACATCTTTCTGGCCATTCATGGATCCCTTTGCGGAAATAATCGGCCGGTTTGTCGGCTGTTCAACCAGGCCATGCTGCATCGATCGAAAAAGATAGTAATCGGACGGAGCCTGGAGATGCCTGGAGAATACGGAGGCCGGGATAGGACCTCCCATTTCAGCGTTTCAAAGTATATTTTGACCGGTTTCGCTACATGCGGCCGAGCACTGTCGTGCTGCAAAATAACTTTATCGTGTCTTTGCTCGTATTGTGGCCGTTTTTCCTTCAGTGCATGGCACAAACACATCAATTGTCGTCGGTAGAGGTCCCCCATAATGGTTTCATTCGGTTTTAGCAGCCCATAGTACACCACACCCAGCTGATCCCACCAAATACCTTCTGGCCGTGAATATTCCGTGCGGCATACGGTACCCAATGTCCTATTTTTTGGATCACTCCCATTGTTTTTAAACGAACGGATATAGTTTGCTGAGCTACTCCAAGTGTATCTGTAAGTTCTTGTTGCGTTTGTGACGGATCTTGATCGAGTAAAGCCTCCAACTTTCATCTTCAAACTTTTTTGGCGGTCCGAACGTTCTTCGTCTTCCAAGTCAAAATTATCACTTTTAAACCGTGCAAACCACGTCTGACACGTTCGCTCAGTTGGAGCATGGTCACCATAAACTTCCATCAAAATGCGATGTCTTTCCGCAGCTTTTTTCTTCATATTGAAGTAATGAAGTAACACTCCCCGCGAAAACACTCTATTCAATTTGTCACATTCGAAGTGGCAAAAAACTATGTTGTTTACGCTCCAACTTTTTCTTTATCCCTTTTTGTTTATTTTAGCTGTAACAGAGCCGAATTTTAATCGTGTACATGTCACAGTTTTATCATATTTAGATTTGCTCATTACACAGTTGTCATTTTTCGGCGTTAGAGTATTCCATTCTATTCCATTGCATATGGTACACATTTACACAGTAGCCATTTAGGCGTAAGAGGTTTCCTTCTGTTCTTCTATTATCCAGTTAAACCGGACAGCGGAGACAGTTGATTAATCATTGTTGAGTTATTTATACAGTTGAATTTCACTCGTTGGGCTATCTTTAGTTGGGCTCCCGTTCGTTGGGCTATAGCCCAACTAAATCGAAGACAAACGTCAATTCTGACAACGTAAAATTTTTTTCGAGGGGCTCGTGGATGGTGTTTTTAGGTTTAAAATAAATTTTAAATGAATCATTGAAATAAATAAAATCGAATATTATTCAACAAAAACAATATTTATTTTAAACGTTTCAAACAAAATTAAACAAACCACGTAAATTCATTTTCAACAAAATGGTAGAGTTCTTCAACATGCTCGTTTTAGCCATTCAACTTCAGTGATTTTCGAACGTAGCGCGTTCAAACGGCATACTTCTGCAACATCATGCTTCATATAGCGAACTAGGCAATCAATTGACTTGATTGCATCGCCAAAATCAGGATCTCCGGTACTAGTAATGGAAGTATCAAACGAATTACTTCCATCTTCTGTGTCTACCAACCATTCTTCTTGCATTTCAGGTTGATCTTTCTTGAGAACTGATGACAAAATCTCGTCATCAGAGAACACTTCACTGGTTACCCAATCTGGATTATGATCAGCATCATACACCTGATCTTTGATCCACAGATCAATATCTTGCTCAGATGTTTTTGTTCCTGCCAAACTGTCAATCCTGAACACAAGCGCTTTGAAGTCATCATCGGCCGCTTTCGAGTCTACATTAACAGCATCCTCTGGCAAACCATCGATCAATTTCTTCCACGAATTACGTATAGTTTTGTCAGATATCTCCTCCCAAGAAGTTGCCAACCACGAAATACACTGTTGAAGATTAATCTTCTTCAATCGTTCTTCGAAACTAAAGAGGAAAGTACATAAATAAAACCTCAATTAGAATTTGAATTTAAATTTTGAAAAAGCACAGACGAAAAACTATCGTGCGCATAGTTTTGTGTTTATATTTGGAATTAATTACAAAAATTTAATGTTTAATATTTGGAAATTTACCTTAAGTGTTCGTTTTCCAGAATTAATGCGAGCATCAGTTTTCTTTTATACTTTCGCTTGATTGCATTGATGACCGCTTGGTCCATCGGCTGGCATTCAGCAGTTACATTTGGTGGGAGGTAGATCACTTGAATCAGTCCATCGTCACTCTGTAGAGATTCGTCAACGTCATAATGACTGGTGCAATTATCAAGAACCAGCAATGCCTTTGGCTCCAATCCTCTCTCGGCCGAAAATTTTCGAACAGCGGGGACAAACTCTTCGTGGAACCATTGACGGAACAACAGTCTGGTCATCCAAGCCTTTTTGGAATGATTATATGAAACGGGAAGTTCTTCGATGTTGATTCCTCGTGATTTTGCAGCAGTGCAAATGAAATACAACGGAAGCTTTAGGGAACCATCTATGTTGGAGCAAGGCATAAACGTATACCTTGTCTTGTTTTGCTTCCGTCCGCTTGCCACGGTCTCATCACAGGTAACGACAGAGCGTGTGGCTAGGAGCTTGATGAACAAGGCAGATTCATCTGCATTAAAGACTTGGGATAGTGATAGCTGCATTTCCTGAATCTTCTTCTGTAGAACCTTCTTGAAATTTAGGTACGCTTCAACGTTTACCGATGCCTTTTCTCCTGTTACGGCTTTCACGCGCAATCCAAACCGCTGCTTAAAACGATGCATCCAGCCATCCGAAGCAGAAAAACCGTGCACCGCATAGAGCCCCCGGTCCTGGAACATCTTAAACAGCAGCTCCGCCTTTGCTTTAAGAATATCCACTGTCAACAAAATGTTGGACTGCCGCTGCTGTAAAATCCAGATGTAAAGAGCTTCTTCCAGCAAAGGGAACGTCTGCTCTTTCAATGTTTTTCGATTATTTACACCATATTCCTTGAACTTGTCCACCGCCTCACGAATTGCTTCTTTCTTTTGGATTATTCTCGTGACCGTAGAAGATCCTACGCCGTACTTCTTCCCAAGAAAGTCATGCGTACCACCTCCTGCTTCAAAATCTTCAATTATGCGAACCTTCTCCACCAGCGTCAGGAAATTGCTCCTCCGTTTCCGGTTAATGTTCGTACTGGATCCTTGCAAACCATCCATTTTGAGCCTGGCGATCGAAATGAACGTATATTAAATCTACGCTAATTTTAATATCAAACTTCATTAAGAACTTACCAATTAATCCAACCTAGAACGAAACTCAACCACGAATGAAATAAACGTCAGTGGTGTGAAAACTTTTCTGCGTTTCCCATAACAACAAACAATCGGTGTGACCCTCGATCGATTTTCGACTTTGACAGTTCAGCCCAACGAGTGAAAGTCTTTCACAAATTGGGCTAAGAGCTTAGTGCAACGAGTGAAATTTGACTGTAGAACAGCAGCTCGATGTGTCTTGTAGAGCAGAGCAGTTGTATGGATGAATCGATCTTTGTTCCACCGTGGATTGATCTCCATCGCTGATAATTGTTGCGTGGACGTAGTTATTCTGTAACAATACAAAGATGGTCAATAAGGGCCCTGAGTTTTGAACTCACGATCGATCGCTTACTAAGCGAACGCGCAACTAATGTGGCTACGGAGACCCCCAATCCAACTTTTTGACGTATACTGAAAAAGACGCGCAATGACAGTAGCTTTCCAACGAATGTCTGGAAATTTGATTCACTGAAATAATAATCAAGTTACGCCATCTGTTGTAAAACCGAAGAAGCTTAGCGGTACACTTATAAGTTGGGGCCGATTAACCCTTCTTTCCACTCCTTCGGTAGCTGTTCCATGTCCCGGATCCTGACTATCGATCGGCGTATATACTCTACAAGTTTTCCCGGACCTCTCTAGAAAAACTCCGCAGCGGAGCCATCCTTACCAGCTGCTTTGTGGTTCTCCAACATCACTCGGCGTCGGGGGTGGTACGTCGCCGTTGTTCACTGCACCGGTATAGTCCTCTTCAACGCCGTCTTGGTCCCCTGTCCACACGCTGTTCAAGTTTTCATCGTAGTGCTGCCTCCACCTTTTGATCATTTCGTGTCCTTTCGTTAAGAAGCCTCGTTCTTTGTTTTTGAGCATTTCCACCAGTAGTACAAAGCCCTTGTGCGAGGCGTTTAGCTTCTTGAAGAACTTTTACGATTCTCGAAAACTATATAACAACTACATCTACTCAAAAAGGCTGTTGTAGCACGGTATTAGTTTCGGTATTTTGAAGCCCCTCGTTTCCTAATTTTAAAGTTCAGATTCAACACAAACTCGGTTGTGTTAATCTGAGCTTCTCCTTCTGTATTTGTTTTGGATAAGCGTAAGAACACACCGGACGGCTCTCCCGCGCGTATTTCGCAATGACAGACCGTCGCGGGGCCTCGATAATGGAATGTGAATGATATAAAACACACAAGGCGGGGCGGGTGTGTACGGTTCCAAAATCACTGTTGTACGGCTCCTCATTCGCTGCGGTGCCTCGATGGAGATGATGCGCCGCAACGGTTTTGTGAGAGTATTAGTGTTTATGCACTTTTGAAAGGTGTAAATGAAGCAAGGCATTAATAAATGTTCTCTCAGGTGAGCCAATACCCGAAAACTACTCTGCAGTCATGTAGCTGCGAATACTCGAATTCCATCCAAATTGTCGAGAAATGCAATATTTCAGACGTTTGTGATCAACTTCTCTCTCCCTCTCGCTCAGGTAAATATCCCCTCCTCCGTTTTCCACCATTCTGTCTTTACATACCACCCCTCTAATCATCTTACTGACCAAAAAGTTGTACCTTGTACCATAGACTCGTTTTGCATACGTCTATAAAAATACAATAATGACAGATAGTGAAACCGTCGAACCGCTGAATGTGTTTTACATCAAGCTCCTGCTGCGACTTGTCATTACGAAAATCGCGCGGTAGAGCCGTCTAGTGTGTTTCCAAGATGTGTGGAATAAAGGTGTGACCGTGTCGTCAATAAGTGAGCGAGGGGAAACGGTATAAATATACAGAGGACTGTGGAAAGGGATTTTACTGCAAATAGAGATGTCTAAATTTTTCGTTTATTCAATTGTCGATTAATTGTGGGGTCATTTTTAAATATTCGATTTATTCGAATAATTGTCTTTCAGTATTCGATTAATCGAGCAAATATTTATTTCTTGTAATCAAAAAGAACAGACTTATTAATAATAAAAAAATATGATGGCATAATTCTAAAAATTGCATTAAATATAATTTTGTAATAAACATGGTGCAGAATAATGGTTTTTGAAGCAAATAGTATTTCAGTATGTTGATAAATTTACCATTTCATGATTTTGTGAGGACGATTGAAAAAAGAGCACACCATGAGAATAATGCACAATATTTTTATTACACCAACATAATTTTTGACGTAGGACTACGTCTTTCATTTCTATACCGGGGTGTAAAATCAAAGTTTCGAAAACGAAAGCGTTACGCCGGACACCGAGATTTTGAGCGTTAATAGCTCTTAAACAACTGAACGAAATAGTATGATACACACTTCATTCGAAAGATAAAATGTCTACGCGTTATATACTCGTTACTTTTTCATCCAAAAACTTGTTTCAATAGTCTTAAAATTGCTTTCAAAACAGGCTATTGAAATCACCAATCGGTATATAAGCGAGCGCCGCTCGTAAACCCACTCAGTTATAATTGAACAGCGATTGTCGCTGTCGCATGTTGTCGCTGTTGTGGTGAAGCTCTTCGTTTATCATGAAAGCGCGGATGAACGGTGTCACCAAGAGCCTGTTTGTGCACCTTAGGCCAGAAGAGAATCCATCAGGAGGAGAGTGATGCCACAAACGGTTCCTCGGGAAGAGATCGGAGCAGCCGCCACACACACATACACGCGCGGAACTCTTCGTTTGGGTGCCATTCAGCATCGAGAAAATTCCGGAAAGATTCAATCGTTGCTGAAAAATAATCTGCCAGTTCCCCTGGGAACTGAAAAATACATTCATGCGAAAGAGTTTATTTTAATGTTTTCTAATCATATAACACAGCGACCAAATACATTTGGTTTTGTGATTTGCAAGTGCAATTAACAGGTGGTTATCAAGTTAGCATTAACCACTGGTGGTGGACTTCGCGAAAAATCGAGAAGAATCCGGAAAGACGTTACTGCAAAATAATCTGCCAGTTCCCTTGGAATTGAAAATTACATTCAAGCGTAAGAGAAAAATACACTGATGCAAAAGAGTTTATTCTAATGTTTTCTATCCATACAACACTGCAACCAAATACATTTGGTTTTGTGATTTTTCAATCAATCGCAATTAACAGGAAAGCTTCTGAAAATTATTCTTCCCCATCAGTAGAAAATTTTCGTATCCAATATTGTATGCGCGCGCAACGGAAAATGTTTCGCATCGTGAAAATAATATAATTTTCAATCGATTATTGCTCAGTTGCCGAAAGTTTCAAACTCAGAGAGTTCATCCCCCTCTAGTTTGCCTTCCAAATTGCCATCGTAAACCACACCTTCTTTCGATTCAGTCACGGACAAAAAGCATACTTAAGCGATATTCTGGTGGTGAAACGCACCATTCTTTGTGTGGACACCGACTGGACAACATAGTTGCTGGACGAGTTGGACGACGAGGGATCGAGTGCCTTTCTCAAGGCAATGAGGGTGGACGTATTATGCAAGAGTTAGAGTAGAGTTCCAAGGGCCTTTCTCAAGGCTAGAGACGAATGAACTGAAAAGTTTAAAGTCCCTATAATACAAAACCATTCTATCCATGAAACGCATTCATTTTTCGTGAGGACATCGACAAGAAAACATCGTTACTGAACGAGTTGAACGAGCTGGACGAGCTGGATGGTGAGGGTTCAAGGGATTCATTACCTGGCCTGACCTAACCTGAAACGCATTCAGTTTGTTTGGGACTGTGACGGAGCGCAGAAAAGCCGATCCATCAGAAGAAGAGAAGATGACCGAGAGAATACCAGCATCGAAAATTGGTTCCGCTTGAGACATCGGAGCAACCGCCACACACACACACACACACACACACACACACGCGCAACTCTTTACGTTTGCTGGTTATCGAGAAGAATCCGGAAAGAAGTGATCGTTGCTGCAAAATAATCTGCCAGTTCCCCTTGGAATTGAAAATTACATTCAAGCGAAAGAGTTTATTTTAACGTTTTCTGTCCATATAATACTGCGACCAAATACATTTGGTTTTGTAATTTTTCAATCGAGTGCAATTGACAGGTGGTTATCGAGTTAGCATTACCCACTGGTGGTGGACTTCGGGAAGAATCCGGTAAGATACCGCTGCTGCAAAATAATTTGCCAGTTCCCCTTGGCATTGAAAATAACATGCAAGCGAAAGAGTTTATTTTAATGTTTTCTAAACATATAATACTGCGACCAAATACATTTGATTCTGTGATTTTTCAATCAATTGTAGTTAGCAGGGAAGCTTCTGATGATTTTTCTTCCCCATCAGTAGGATATTTTCGTATCCAATATTGGATGCATAAAACCTTGTACCTCCAACGTAACGCTCTCGTTTTCGAAGTCCCCCAAATATTCATTTATTCATTCATTCAGAATGGATTCAGATTCAACAACGATAGTCCTACGTCACCATTGCGGTTATACCATAGATATAACCCACTCCCTGTTTTTTCTGTTCAAAACTACCTATTCTTCGATTGTTGTTGGAATAGCTGATTTGTTTGAATATTTCTGCTTGGTCTCTATAGCTACTAGCTACTATTTATAGAATCATTGACCACTAGTATAGTATATTTTCCTTGGCACTCTGAATTTGGATACTTCTATTTTAGAACGGGAGCTGAGACTACCTTTTTTAAGTCCGCATTTTACTCCTGCAGACCCTGAATTCTTCTTCTTCCATATCCGATGAATTTCGACGAAACACCATGACGGTTAACACTCCTATACTCGCGCATAGGTCTGAGAGACCAAGAAATCAATAATTCGTTCATTTCTCAGAAAACATCAACACTACGACATTGCGATTCTCTCTAGCTTCGTCATTCGTTGTTCGTCATTGTTTAGCGTATCGTATAAGTTGGTACGAAGGGGACGTATATCACTTTTTCAACACCTTCGGTCTGAGACACCGACGCGCGTAAAGGAGTAACTTTTTTGGACAAGTGACTTTTTTTCCTATTTTAGAATGTTGTTCAATGAAATGTATAAATTAATGTCAGTGGCGTGGAATATTTATCAAATACAATGCATAATATCATTTTCGGACTATTCTTATTTGATTTTAGCCCTTTGGTCACCGGATTGAACGGATTCATATATTATTCGTCGATATATTCGTCGTTAGATTCATACGTGCAAAAGTAAAGTACAAATGTTTGACATTCGTATAGTTGTTCACTAAATATGGTGGTCACGCATATACACACTTGTGAAATAATTGCACTTGCGGAAGAATTGTAAACTGTAGATTATAAATTAATCGGTGGCTTATGGTTATTTTTACCGTTATAGCTTCGGTTTTGACGTAGGATTACGTCTTTCGGGAACATATCGGGGTACAAATTGAAAATCGAAAATCGAGCACATCGTGAAAATTGTCCAATTTCAAACGCTTATTGCTCAGTCATTTAATGATGGATTGATGGAATTTTTGCGTCAATCGATTTCGGTACTCCATAACAATATTGTATTGTTTCAATATAAATATATATATATTTATATTGAAAAAAATAATATATGTCATGTAACTAACTATCGAACAATTGAAAAATCTCAACCCTTATCCTAACGGAAATACCCACTCCTGATTGGTCGAAATTGACTACACATGCGACGGGTTTCTAACAGAGACATCAAAACCAAGCTGCCTGGGGGAGTTGGCATTGCAAATACATGAAAGTAGGGGGGGCTTTTGTTCCTACCGACATGCGTTCCCTAACAGAGACATCAAAATCAAGCTGCCTGGGGGAAATCCACATTGCAAATACATGAAAGTAGGCGGAACTTTTGTTCCTACCGAGATGTGTTCCCTAACAGAGACATCAAAACCAAGCTGCCTGGGTGAAATCAACATTGCAAATACATGAAAGTAGGGGGAGCTTTTGTTCCTCACGAAATGTGTTCCCTAACAGAGACATCTAAACCAAGCTGCCTGTGGTAAATCGACATTGTAAATACATGAAAGTAGGGGGAGCTTTTGTTTCTACCGAAATGTGTTCCCTAACAGAGACATCAAAACCAAAATCGGCTTTGCAAATATATGCAAGTTGGGGGCATTTTTGTATTGCAAGTAAGGTGAGAGATACGATTAATTCTAGCAAATAAAATTTAAATTTGGAACTTTAATGTTGGTTGCTTCGTTAAATTTCATATCAATGGCCGATTGTGTATTGTGAAAAATTTAGCACAAGTGTAAGTGTAAAATTGTATATGGTAGCAGTTGCGTTAAAAATTACTTGGTATATGGAACGATTTATTTCATATTTCATAAATAAAAACCAAGGTGTGTTCTCGCTCGAGAACGGGTCGTTTGGTTTAAGCTGTCTGTTTTGTTGTGTTTATTTTCACCCAAGGAAAGTTTATACGGCGAGAAAAATTTGAAAAGTGAAAAAATATTAGAAAAAGTGATTTCCCATATGCTCTACTAACCTACTAACTAACAATATCCAACAATCAAACAAAATTGCCATCAAATCATTATCAAAGAGTTTAACCATGTAATTCTTCAAACATATCCAAAATCGACATATAGCCTAACGGAATCCTACGTCAACTATGCGGTCGTGTCTTGGACACAACCCTCCTGTGACTTTTTTTCTATAATATATGAGCTGAACAAGTCAAGAACAAGTCGCAGGAAGTTCCTAGAAATCCTTTTATATCATCTTTTTATGCCCCATCAAAAACAGGCATTAAGTTTTTGTTAACCAAGAACTCAGAAACAAAGAATATTAGATAAAGGAAAACTTGAAATTCCAGAAACCTTACAATCGAACAATTAACCGACGTCTCTAACTGCAAAACGCGGGAAAAATACCTTCATCACCGACCGACATCGAAAGTCGATTTATTCTGTTGAGCTGAAACATATAATAAGATAGAGTATATTACAAACCTAACTTTAACCGTAAAAGACTTACCTTTCAACTTTTCAATGCTCTTATTCCCACTGTCGGTAGATCATCAAAGCAGCAGACGGGCCGTTGTCCGTTCCAGCGCAACGTATCGAGAAACACGTGCAGACGGTAGCAGATTATAGCAGGTAAGACTTCCCACTATTTTTTTCTTTCGGTCATCAGGTAACCAAGCAGCTCAGGTAGGTATTCAGACTCACTTCACTAATTTATCTTCCTTTATTTTAACTTAACAGCTAGTTTAAATTTACTCTATCAAATATCGCACAAATAAATTTTCTTCATTGCTCACAAAATGGTTGACAGCAGGTGTCGTTGGCTAAAAAAGAGGTTGACGGCAGGCGTCGTTGCACAGGAAAGAGTTAACGGCAGGCGTCGTCTAACAGGAAAGAGAGCGAGGCAAACAAGATGTCCTTCTTTTATACCCGTCGTGACGCCATTCGTTCCGTATGCGGAAACGATGAAACGTCAGCCAAACGCGAGACAAACGCATAATCAAAATAAACGCATGACTGACGAATGAGGGGTTTTTCGCTTTTGTAGTTCCTCAATCCACAGACAGTTGGCGCTCCTTCGTGTTGTCACGAACACCCACCCAAACAATTCCACACACAAAGAGCGAAAAAAATATATTGCAAAATATTGCAGATTGTTTACATACAAAATCCAAGATGGCTGAAAGGCCTTTCTCATAAGTCGCGCTATCGTATTGTATCTATCGTGGTGTGTTTCCACGTTAAATGGCAACGCGAGTGCCGCTCCCGATTTTATATTTGAGCGACGTGCCATAATGGGTGCTGGACGTGATCTGCGGCTGAGTTTTAGCCAAGACCAACACACCCAACACACCCGAAAGACTCATGCTTTCCCTTTTTTTTTACCTTTTTTCGATTGGGTATTTCCCCCACACAGTAGAGTTTTTCGGCGGGGGTTTGCTTGTTCTTGGATCCTCAGAAACCCGGCAACGACCCGATTTGAACTGCGCTCGGGAGGTTAAAGGTGATCGCCCGAGAATGTTTGAATATGAGACCGATGCAGGGACAAGGGAACTTGTTATTTTTTTTTATTAAATCGTTTATTTTTACAGGCTCAGTTACATAAGTTTAAAGGAGCCAAACTCCTATCTGTATTGTTACAAGTATATATAAACATTTTTCATTAATTCTAGTGTTAATGAAGTAGAGAACCGATTACTCGCGGGTTGCTCGAGTTTAGAAGGGTGACATTTTTTTCAGGAAAAGAAGGGATATAAGGATATGTTGACAATGTTCACACTCACATTCGCGCTCACATTCATCATACTCAATTCTTAAGCCTATCTTATATCTAATATGTATTTACATTTCACCTTATTCTATTGTTAGTAAGAAGGGATTTGATTTCTCGCGAAGGCAAAGGAAAAGGAGAATATAAGGATATAAGGACAATCACACACGAAGATCGATAACTTTTAAGAAGACATATATTTGGGACATGTAATCAAGGTCTAACCGAGCCAACACATCTCTCACCGGCACATTGGGCTGCCTTCCTCTGGCCCGAAGAGAGTTTTCTAAATTCGATCTGGCAACAAGATACACCTCGCACGACCAAACAACGTGTTCGATGTCGTGGTAACCTTGGCCACAAGCACAGATATTGCCATCGGCAAGATTAAAACGAAAGAGTAGCGCGTCTAACGAACAGTGATTGGACATGAGTCGAGAGAAGGTGCGAATAAAGTCCCGACTCAAGTCCAGACTTTTGAACCATGGTTTGAGGGATAGTCGAGGGATAGTCGATAATCGATAATCGAATGAAGCCACCGACCCAATTCATCTTCGTTCCACTTACGTTGCCAGTTAGCGATGGTATTTTTACGGACTAAAGAATAAAATTCATGGAAGGCGATTTGACGCTGATAAATATCGCCTTCAATTGCACCTACCTTTGCCAATGAGTCAGCCCTCTCATTGCCCGGAATTGAGCAATGTGAAGGGACCCAGACAAAGGTAATGACATAACAGCGTCTGGATAAAGCACTCAAAATTTCTCGTATTCTCTCAAGGAAGTACGGCGAGTGCTTTTCCGGCCTCAATGAACGGATAGCTTCGACAGAGCTAAGACTATCCGTTACAATGTAATAGTGTTCAACAGGTCGTGAGGCGACGCTGTCCAGCGCCCAGTATATTGCTCCCAATTCAGCAGTTTACACTGAGCAAGGATTCAGAAGACTGTGGGAGGTGCTAAAAAATTCGTTGAACACTCCAAATCCTGTGGACTCATTCATAGAGGACCCATCAGTAAAGTACATATTATCACAATTGATACGCCCATACTTTGCATTGAAGATCGTAGGAACGATCCCCGATCGATGATAATCTGGAATTCCATGGATTTTCTCCTTCATGAACAGATCAAAATGTACAGAGGAATTGATGTAGTCAGGAAAACAAACACGGTTGGAAATATACGAAGAAGGATCAACCTGCATGGAGATGAATTCATGATATGAAGTCATGAATCCAGAATGAAAATTTAGCCCGATCAGCTGCTCAACATTTCCGATCACCAATGGGTTCATAACCTTACACCGGATGAGGAACCGAAAAGATAATAAATTGAAGCGATCTTTTAGTGGGAGTACGCCTGCCAAAACCTCGAGACTCATGGTATGCGTTGAGGGCATACATCCCAACGCAATACGGAGACAAAGATACTGAATTCGCTCGAGTTTAATGAGGTGTGTTTTGGCAGCTGATTGAAAACAGAAACTGCCGTACTCCATCACTGAGAGAATAGTTGTTCGATACAACATTATAAGATCTTCGGGATGGGCTCCCCACCAGGTGCCGGTAATTGTACGGAGAAAGTTTATTCTTTGTTGGCATTTTTTACTCAGATACCTAATATGGGCCCCCCAAGTACATTTGGAGTCGAACCAGACCCCAAGATACTTGAATGACATAGCATGAGTGATCGGTTTACCCAAAAGTTGAAGCTTTGGTTTTGCTGGTCTATGCTTCCTAGAAAAAACCACCATCTCTGTTTTGAACTTGGTATGACTTGTGTGATTATTAATTATTAATAATTTATTAATAATTATTAATAATTACGCAGTTCCGGTCCTATTGATTAGTGCGCTGATCTGAGGACCAAAAAGTCACAGGAGGGTTGTGTCCGAGGCACGACCGCATAGTTGACGTAGGATTCCATTAGACTATCTGTTGATTTTGGATATGTTTGAAGAATTACATCGTTAAACTCTTTGATAATGATTTGGTGGCCCTGAAAAGGGCCGTTTTGTTTGGTTGTTGGGTATTGTATGTTAAGTCCATCAGTGTTTACCGAGTGATGATGGCAGAAGGATGGTAAACAGTCGTTGATGGTGCGTATCAGTTAGAAGATACCGAAGTGGAACGAGATATGATGAAAACCGTCCTCTGTGATCCTAGACGAGATGCCACCTGTGATATGTATGGATGAAATAAAGAAAAAAAATCACCAATGTAATATTAGGCCGTCAAAAAAGTCCTGCGGTATTTTTTTTGAATTTTCATTTGTTCATAAAATTAGTTACAATCATCTGTTTTAAGTCAAATATGCGCCGTTTTGTTCGATGACTTGTTCCCAACGAGATGCCAACTTCATAGTACCCCTGTTATAGAAGCTCGCTTCTGCGATTCAGCAGCGATTCACATGCGTCGATACGGTCAAAGATGTTTTTGACGTAGGACTACGTCTAACCGGAAGATATAGGGGGTGAAATGGAAATCTAGGCACTGAACAAGTAGGAAAAAATGCAAGATTTGGAACGCTTATAACTCGAGCATTTCTCAATAGATCGCAAAGGTTTTTGCATCAATTGATAGGAAATATATCCACGCATCTATCATAATGAATAACATTTCATTTTTCTTGAGATAAATAATTGAATAATTGTGAAATATCAAGCATTGTCAAAATGCACTATGTGCCCATTTTTGATTGGTCCATTTTGTGCTTCTCAAATCGTACCGACCAAAACGGGCAACCAGAGCAGCAGCGAAATACAATGAAGCACGATTGGAAAGGAAAAAGAAAAAAATGAACGAAACATTGGTCGCAGTCTCACACATGCGTAATTCTCGAGCCAGCCAGTCAGCTTAAAAATCCCCGCTCCGCTGCCGTAACGATCATCCTCATTCAAACCGTACACCACATCGGTTCGCATCACAACAAATCAACAAACCAACCCAAGCAGCCATGTCTGGACATGGTAAAGGAGGAAAAGTGAAGGGAAAGGCAAAATCCCGCTCGAACCGTGTTGATCTGGAGTTCCCCGCAAGGGTAGCTAGGCCGAGCGCGTTAGTACCAGTACACCAGTCCACCTAGCCGGCGTTATATAGTTTCGGCCGCCGAAGTGATCGAGTTAGCTGGCAAAGCTGCTCGCGATGATAAGAAAACCCGCATTCGGAACAGAACACATTCGGTTCGGTGGACATCAAGACAACAACAGGCAGTTGCAGCGAGTAGCGAGTGGCAAACGCAATCGCAAAACGGCATCAGGTAGCAGAAGAAAAAAGTTTGTTCTTTATACAAACTGCTTTGGTGGCAAATCCAGAACAAGGCGGCATCGAGGGCGTTCGAAATGGTTTTTTTCAAAACCACGAGTACTAAGTTTTCTAAATTGGAACCATTCCATAAAACAAGGCGCTTTTCAGGGCAATTAAACCTTCCAAAAAAGAGTTTTGGAAATACAGTTCAATGCTTTCTAAAACAATATCCAAAATAATAATAAAACACAAATTGATTTTTTCATAATTTGTTTGCCAGGATATGATGAGTATGTGAATTTGGCAGTTGTTCTGAGCTTATTGATTTTCACCAATTCTTAAATTGCTTCTAGATTAAAAGTACAGTAATTTACACTTATCTCGACATTTAGCTAATTGGACGGACCTGTAATGCGACATATTTAGTTGGACATTTTTGTAAACATAGAGTTCGGGGTCCAAATTATGACCCCACATTGAAAGTCGACACTGTACCACTGTCATCGCAAATGTTCAATTACAGGTTAAAATTACCTCCAATCCGACACTGAGTGGTGGTAATGCGACGTGCCATTGAATGTAATTTACTGTAAAATATGTCACAAGCTGGATGGGAAGAAATTTTCCAACTGTGAAAGCTGTGGCGAGTGGCAAACGCAATAGCTAAACAGGAAGGTTTAACCGAACAAGATGGGAATATCGAGTGATAACAAAAACACAACACCAAAGGTTCTTTTCAGAACCATCAACATGTTCATAAAGAGTAAACAGTAAACTAATCCATTTTTCAAGTAGATAGGTAGGTATTCACGTAGGAGAAGAAAATAAAACAATATATTTAAAATATATATTTAACAAAAGCTGTCCCCTTTGTATAGTCCTACGTCACTCCGGTTATGTCCCCGACATTACCCACCCGTCTTTTTTTGCGTCAACGTGTGTGGCACCCATACATCGAGCTTCTTTGTGAATCCAAGCTTCTTCAAATGGTTAATAACGGTTTGATGACTTATCCCCAGCTCTTGGCCGATGCTACGGCTGCTACTATGCCGGTCTTTCTCGGCTAATTCAGCGATTTTGTCGCAATTTTCGACGACAGGCCTCCGGAGCGTGGCGCATCTTCGACGACCTCTACACCAGAACGAAAACGTTGAAACCATCGTTGTGCGGTGGAAATGGAAACTGTATCGGGTCCATAAACTGCACAAATTTTATTGGCAGCTTGAGATGCATTTTTGCCTTTGTCATAGTAGTACTGTAAAATATGTCGGATTTTCTCTTTATTTTGCTCCATATTTGCGACACTATAACTCACGAACGACTTAACCAAACAAAACACTGTCAAGGACTATATTATAGTGCGCAAAAATACCTTTCCAACAAGCCATAGCATGACTCGATACAATGAATACAACTAGAACTACGCGCTTACAACGACACCTCGCGGAAATACCGCAGGACTTTTTTGACAGCCTAATATAAGATAATTACCAATACCGAACACAGTCATTATTTTTTCTCATCAGTAAAAACATGTTGTTTTAATATAGAGAAAACATATTTGAAATGGAAAAGGATTTTTTTAATAATTTTTAATTTCTGAGTGTTTATTCAATCCAATGCGAATTTTAATTGGACTAATAACACCTAAAACTATATGTAGAGGATATGAGAAATCACTTTTTCTGATATTTCTTCACTTTTCCAATTTTTCTCGCCGTTTAAACTTCCCTTGGGTGAAAATGAGGCACAACAAAACGGACAGCTCAAACCAAACGACCCGATCTCGAGCGGGAACACACCTTCGTTTTTAATTTTAGGAAATAAAATTAATCGTTTCATATATCAAGTCATTTTTAACACAACTGCTACCATATACAATTTTACACTTACACTTGTGTTAAATTTTTCACAATAAACGATGAAATTTCACTGCATATTCGCATATATTTGCAATGTCGATTTCCCCCAGGCAGCTTGGTTTTGATGTCTCTATTAGGGAACACATTTGGGTAGGAACAAAAGTTCCCCCTACTTTCATGTATTTGCAATGTCGATTTCCCCCAGGCAGCTTGATTTTGATGTCTCTGTTAGGGACCCGCCGCATGTGTCGTCAATTTTGACCAATCAGAAGTGGGTATTTCCGTTAGGATAGGGGATGAGATTTTTCAATTGTTCGATAGTTGGTTTCATGACATATATTATTTTCTTCAATATAAAAAATAGTTATGGAGTGCCGAAAACGATTGACGCAAAAATTTCATCAATCCATCATGAAATGACTGAGCAATAAGCGTTTGAAATTGGACAATTTTCACGATGTAATCGATTTTCGATTTTCAATTTGTACCCCAATATGTTCCCGAAAGACGTAATCCTACGTCAAAATTATGTTCGTCCATTTCAACTTGGACCGTGGATCGAGGCAGGAGTGGTTATAGTTTCTTTTCAACCGCGAGGAAAGTTGTAAAAGGTAGAGGAGTTCGGGTTTAGCTGCGGTGGAAGACAGACGTGTGCCTTTGTGCTCTGTACTGTTTCTTAGTTTTCGTGCTTTATATCTCAAATGTAAAAGTTTTCAGTGCTATAAGGAAGTGATTTGAAGTTGAAAAGAAGTCCAGTTGTGTTTGTTGAAGTTCCCCGGATGAACAGTGGAATTGAACTATCCCTTTAGTGAAGGCTTTGTTTCGTGAGGAGATACAATTGAAGTTTTCCTTAACATGTCCGTCTTACCCACATCTCCCCATACATGATGTATCCGAATTGGTTTGCCAACGTGCTTTTCTCGTTGATTTCTTTCTTCGTCACAATGCAGCGGAGTCTCTTTTTTTTCTCCCTATTTCATTGTATAGTTTTGAGTGTTTATTTTCTAGAGATCATGAATAATATATCGTCTGTCTAACAGTTTTTAGAGAAGTTCTTTCGGTTGCCGTCTCAGGTTTCCAAAAATAACTGTCCACTGTCGCGATTAGAGTTCTATAAAGTGTTCGTGGCATAAATGACGGAACATATAGCCGGATGGATTAATTTCAGAAAGTTCTCTCTGTTATCTTTATCAGGTTTTCAAAAGATCAAATCAAATCAAATAAGATTTTTGGTAATTCGTTTTCTCGAGTGGTCGATAGTTAGCTTTTACACAATTACATCACTTACCACAGTGAATCCTGATTCATACCTCGCCCCACTAACAACTATCCCTTCCATGGCTTTCGGGCGGCGATTATCATACTAACATTCCTTCCCTTTCCACTGGTGACTGTAAGGTCGTGGCCGGCGTCGTTATTGACCATATAAAGCTCGAATCACCGAAAATTGCACAACGAAAATGATTTGCTAGTCCCAAGCGTCATTCTGTGTGTTCTTTGTGCAATTTGGTTGGTTCAGGTCAATCACGGAGAGCAACTACGAATTGTACAGTCTACCCAAGCTCAAGCGAGAAAAGTTGTAAAAGGTAGTTGGTGCTTTTGTATCGCGTGTTAGTCATACTCATATGTGTTCTTTTTTTTGGTAATTTTCGTTAGCTTTGTTAGTGATTAGAAGTTGGTGAAACTAAATTGTACCCTCCCACGCATCCGCTCAATAAATTTTGGAGGTAAGAACGACATTGTGGCTTTGTGTAATGTAGCGTAATTTTGAATGGCTTTCTGTGTGTGCTTTTCTGTTAAAGTCACGTAGATGACGTTCAAATAGTTCCCCTATTGAACTGACAGTAGCCAACATATCAAGTTCCCCACTGACATTTTCCGAGCTCAGAGCTGCTCGTTTATTGAAGCGAGCCGGCAAAATTCGTTGTACTTCAAAGGAATAAATGTTTTCAACTCGATGCCAAGACATATTAAATGCGCAACAACACTTACAGAATTTAAGAGGCACTGTATTTCACACGTGAAAGCTGTCTTTAGTTAACAGTCGAACGATTTTTTTAAATTTTATGACGAAGATTTTTATTGACGAAGTTTTATACGAACGGATAATTAATGTGGACAATTTTTTGTAGTTTGTTTTAATATTTTCAATTAACCTGACGAAGTTTTTTAACGGATTATATTATGTAGACTATTTAATTTTTTTAAATTATCTTTTTTTTAAATTTGTATTGATATCTAGTATGTCTGTCATGATCTGGTGATGATGGACTATTTTTATTTTTATTTTGTTGTTTTTATAGTTGTATTAGTTGAAAAAAAGAAAATAAAAGTAGTCTACAAAAGTTTGAGCGTCGCGCGCGTGGCACAGATATAAAGGATATTAAATTGAAAGATTTTGAGGGGCCGGTCTAGGAATTTTTCGTAAAGGAAATTTTCTCGATTTCTCTGAATGAGGATATTCATAGTCAATCCAAAACAAGGCTGGCGGTTGGACTTGTGCTCTGGTGGACCACTTGGCTGCAAGGGCCTCGTCGGGACCGTATCGGCTCTGTGGCGGACATGACTGAATATTGGCATGTCTTTTGACATTGCAATTTTTTTTGAACTTATATCTGTGAATAAAATCAGTGCGTTTTTTTTGTGTTTGCTATACTGATTTCAATGTTGAGAAAAAATAAATAAATTATCTTTTAGATAACTCGTCTTGCTCAAACCTCTGTAGGGGAAGGAGGCGGGACCATCATCATCATCATCATCATTTGAGTGGCTCTATTTTGAACCGCGGGTCTTTTTTTTAGCCGAGACACTTTTGAACCGCGGTTTTTTTTTAAACGAGACTCTTTCAAAAGTGGCCCTTTTGTGAACCGCTGCTTCTTTTTTTGAACCGAGACTCTATTGAAAAGCGGCTCGTTTTTGAACCGCGGTTCATTTGTAAAGAACCGTGGATCATACACTCGTTCTGACGAAACGGCTCAAATGAGAGGCTCGTGAGCGCTCACCCATCTCTAGTGAGAACAGCCGGGTTCAGACGGTGCGAGTAAGCATACGAGTCGGTCTAGTCAGTTAATGCAGTGCAGCTACTCACACAGTGTGAACACATCATGCCAGTTAGTGTCATGTGTGATTCGGCGTGCGAGCTACTTCAAACTTTTGACGTAGGACTACGTCTTTCATTTCTATACCGGGGTGTAAAATCAAAGTTTCGAAAACGAAAGCGTTACGCCGGAGACCGAGATTTTGAGCGTTAATAGCTCCTAAACAACTGAACGAAATGGTATGATAAACACTTCATTCGAAAGATAAAATGTCTACGCGTTATATACTTGTTACTTTTTCATCCAAAAACTTATTTCAATAGTCTTAAAATCGCTTTCAAAACAGGCTATTGAAATCACCAATCGTTATATAAGCGAGCGCCGCTCGTAAACCCACTCAGTTATAATTGAACAGCGAATGGAACATGTTGTCGCTGTTGTGATGAAGCTAACTTCGTTTATCATGAAAGCGCTGATGAACGGTGTCACCAAGAGCCTGTTTGTGCACCTTAGGCCAGAAGGGAATCCATCAGGAGGAGAGTGATGCCACGGTTCCGCTTGAAACATCGGAGCAGCCACCACACACACATACACGCGCGGAACCCTCGTTGCTATCATCGTTGCTGAAAAATAATCTACCAGTTCCCCTGGGAATTGAAAAATACATTCATGCGAAAGAGTTTATTTTAATGTTTTCTATCCATACAAAGCTGCAACTAAATACATTTGGTTTTGTGATTTTTCAATCAAGTGTAATTAGCTGGAAAGCTTCTGAAGATTATTCTTCCCCATCAGTAGGATATTTTCGTATCCGATATTGTATGCACGTGCAACGGAAAATGTTTCGTATCGCGAAAATTATATAATTTTTAATCGATTATTGCTCAGTCGCCGAAATTTTCGTACTCAGAGTGTTCATTCCCCTCGAGTTTGCCTTCCAAATTGCCATCGTAAACCACCCCTTCTCTTGATTCAATCACGGACAAAAAGCATACTTAAGCGATATTCTGGTGGTGAAACCAATTCATTTTTCATGAGGACATCGACAAGACAACATCGTTACTGAACGAGCTGAACGTGCTGGACGAGCTGGACGGCGAGGGATCGAGGGATTCATTACCTGGCCTGACCTGACCTGAAATACAATCAGTTTGTTTTGACTGTGAGGGAGCGCAGAAAAGCCGATCGATCAGAAGGAGAAGAGAAGGTGACCAAGAGAGTATCAGCATCGAAAAACGGTTCCCCGGGAAGAGATCGAAGCAGCCGCCACACACACACACACATACACGCGCGCAACTTGTTCGTTTGCTGGTTATCGAGAAGAAACCTGAAAAGAAGTGATCGTTGTTGAAAAATAATCTGCCAGTTCCCCTTGGAATTGAAAATTACATTCAAGCGAGTTTATTTTAATGTTTTCTTTCCATATAATACTGCGACCACATACATTTGGTTTTGTGATTTGTCAATCAAGTACAGTTAGCAGGAAAGCTTCTGAAGATTATTCTTCAGAACAAGGTTTTTTGTACCAATATTGGATGCATAAAACCTTGAGCCTCCAACGCTCGTTTTCGATGTCCCCCAAATATTCATTTATTCATTCATTCAGAATGGATTTAGATTCAACTTCAAACAAATGATCTCTAAATCAACGATAGTCCTACGTCACCCTTGCGGTTATACCATAGATATAACCCACTTCCTGTTTTTTGAATTTACTCGCACTCGCATCCCTCAAAACGTCAAAAACAGAATTTAGCGCTCGAATCAGGGATGCCAAATCTCTATTTTTAAGATATTTGAAAAAATGCGAAGATATTTATAGACTTGAAATTTATTGGAAATCAAATAAAACCCTCATAGTTTCTAAACGGAATCGTTGTTATTTTGTTTTGCACGCTGGCGGGGCACGTTTTCATTCATTATTTTAGTTTTTGAGGCGTATTTATTCCTCCTGCAAATCTACTATCATTTTCATTTCACAAATTGATAGACGAAGCTGCTGTCAAGGCGAAACAAATCAAATTTTGAAAAATCTTTTAGACTGCCATTTGTAGCACCACATACTTTCGGAATTAATTTAGTTATGGATGCTTTCGATATTCTAAAAAATACCGACAATAATCTGAACGATATTCCAGAAGAAAGGCACATCATTTCTAGTTTCACTCTTGTAGGTATAGCATCCGTCATGAGTGTATCTTGGTGTTGTATTTGTGGAGCGATTAAATCCAACAGTTTTTTCACTTTTTCAGGTGTTATTCTCAACACTGCTCTGTACTCTCGGGGATCATCATCGTGGAGTTACTTCAATATTGTATTTGTTGCTCCTTTTCTTTGCATCCAATTCCTGGCCCGAATCCTGTTTTCTTTCTGCTTTTTTCGAATAGTACCTTCAGTTCAAAGAAATTCTGCACAAAGTACTTGTAAACACGGCCAGCGTGTGTTTAGCAATAAAATTGTGTAATGATAAATTAAACTGAAAACCTAAGACGAAAACTGCCAATAAAGAAGTCGATTTCGGATGAATCATCTGACAAATTCGGACCTGATTGCTGTTTTTGACTATTTGATGAACATTTGAAAAATCGCCTGGCATCTCTGGTAAACCTGTGTCGTAGTATCTAGTTTCTTGCCAGCAGCTCACATTGTGTGAACGAACAAGGCGAGTCAACCATTTGTCAAGCGAGTTCACCGGGTCAGTAGCTGCCCATTGTGAAGTCAGCTACTAGCAACGTATAAATGGGCCTTACCTTTTCCTTATTCATATTTTAACCAAGGCACCCAGAAGTATATCCTAAGGTGAGGCTGTTTTGGGATGTAGAATTTAGTGTTTAGTCGGGTCAAATTCATTTTCATTTGTGTAAATATATATTTTCCTATGTTCATTCAATGTTTCCCTTGATTGAGTAGTGTAGTGAATGAATTGAGTTGATGTTGGATTATTAGTGTAGGCGTTGTGTATAAATGAATATGATTTCGTTACTTAAGATGTTCAGTTATAAAAAACGATTGTGTATTTACTGACACGCGGTGGCCTAAGGCGTGATGCATAAATTACGTAACGCTAAAAATCCGGATTTTGGACCACCTCCCCCCCTCCTACGTAACGTAATTTCCTATCTCTAATACACAGAAAGTAACGCAACCTCGACCCCCCTCCCCCCCTTATCGCGTTGCGTAAATTGTGCACGACGCCTAAGCAGCGACGACAAATCCGTTCAATTTTTTTTTGTTGAGTTGGTCACGAGTCTGAGTGGAGACTCCTTTTTCCCACTTCCACTCTCACTCCTACGCATCGAAATCGAGGGGAAGAAGATTTTTAGTAGGTCTCGTGAGGAGACTTCAGCATAAGCCGTAGTCCTTGGGATCGACCCAGGCTCCCTTGTGTCTGCATTGCGTCCCACGGACAAACGGTGTCGCTGGTCCTCTCAAGAGCGCAGGTAATCGTTGCGGAACTAACCGGGTTTGTGAGGGAAAAATGACAAACCCGCCCTCAGTGGGTGTTTCATTGCCGGGCAAGGAAAGAACACGGCGGTCGGTCTCCCTCGCGGGTGTGGCGCTTAAGCCAACCGCTTATCTGCGCAAAATCTAATGCGATTTAGGAAGGCAGTTGTACGAGAAAAGAAACGCGGAACACGCGAATGTACAGAACTAGAGAACTTATTTAATCGAACTGGTTTTCACAACGTGTTAATGGCAATTGAAGAAAATAAAATAAAATAAAATGGCACGCACTCCGCTGCGCGAGGATGACAGCTCATCGGGTTCGGCCGCACTGGTCGAACGAATGGGGTTCGGATATTGACTATCCCAACACCCCCGCTCAATGTCCGGAACTCACCAGCCCCAAGTTGGCCCGATGCTTCTGGAACAGACTTACCGGCAACCCCTTGGTCATGATGTCGGCTATTTGTTCACCGGTGGGGATGTAATGGACAACTATACACCCCCGCTGAATCTCTTCACGGATGAATCGATGCTTGACGTCCACGTGCTTCAGGCGACCGGTATCGCGTTCATCTTCAACCACCCTGATCGTGGACTGGTTATCTTCATGGTATACGACCAGACTCTCCGGTTCGATGTGCAAATCCTTCAGCAGACGCAACAGCCATATTCCATGACACACGGCTGTACTCAGTGACACCAACTCCGCCTCCGTCGAAGACAGCGAAATCGTCGATTGCTTCCGGGTTAACCAGCTGACACTTGAACCGCACACTCGGAACACGTATCCTGTGAGCGAACGTCTGTCGATCGGATCATTCGCCCAATCCGCGTCAGCAAATGCTTCGATCACCGGCGCAGAGTCCTCCGCAACGAACACCAATCCCAAGTCCAGTGTTCTCTTAATGTATCGCAGCACTCTCTTCGCATGTACCCAACGTTGTTCCGTAGGACAGCTTTGGAACTGGCTTAGGTAACTGACTGCTGCACACAAGTCCGGCCTGGATGCCAACGTCACGTACGTGAGGCAGCCGATTAGCTCACGGTACGGTTTGTCTGTCCGCTCGGCCTCCTCTCCCTTCTTCAGACGCAAACGGCACTCCATAGGCGTTGATGCCGCTTTGCACTCTGACATGTTGAATCGACGAAGCAAATTTTCCAAAAACACTCGCTGACTAATCCACAGACTTCTTCCTTCCACGTCCCGGTCGATCCTCATTCCGAGAAATGTTCGCACTTTGCCTACGTCCGACATCTTGGACTCGCTGGAGAGGCACCGCTTCACTGCTTCAACCGCTTTCAGTTGTCGACTGACCACGAGCAAGTCATCCACGTAAAGCACCAGAATGATTTGATTGCTTTCGGAACCCTTCACATAGAGACACGGATCGCTCAAGCTTCGACGGAATCCCAATCGCTCGACGAAGCCATGAAACCTCGAGTTCCAAGCCTTCGATCCCTGTTTCAGACCAGACAGGGATCGATTGAGTCGACACACCAGATGCTTGCCACGTTCGAATCCCTCCGGTTGAGTCATATATATCTCCTCTTCCAAGTGATCATTAAGGAAGGCAGTTTTCACATCCATCTGGTGTACTGTCATCTTCTGCGCGTTCGCAATCGCCAGAACCACACGCATGGTGTCTAACCGCGCAACCGGAGAATACGTCTCAGCGTAATCGAATCCCGCATTCTGGCTGAACCCACGCGCGACGAGTCTAGCTTTGTAGCGACTTCCATCACCGGACTCATCTGGTTTCACCTTAAACAACCACTTGCACGAGATAGGTGTCCGTCCTTCAGGCAGCTTGACTAGCGTCCACGTCTTGTTCCGCTCTAGGGAATCCATCTCATCCCGCACGGCAGCGTACCACTTCTCCCAGTCAGGCCTCTTCCTCATCTCCGCAAGTGAGCTTGGCAAGTTGTCGACGAAGTTCGTGGCGTTCAACGCAAATCCCGTATAATTCATCTCGTACTCTTGATGCCACCCCGGTGGCTTCCGGTTCCGTTTCGGTTTACTGCCAGATCCTGTTAACTCCTTCTGCTCTTCAGCTTCTTCTCCTCGGATCGTTTGGTCGGCACAGCTATCGTAGTTGTCCTCATCATCGTTTTCATCCGAACCTGGATCCGGGCCATTCGAATCCCCTTCCGAGTCATCCGAATTTTCATCCGGTCCATTCGAATCATCTTCATCCGATCCACTCGAATCATCCTCTTCGGCGTCACTTTCACCTTCGGACTCATCTGGAACTGCACGAATCGGAAACACATCGGAACTGCACCCAGATTTCGGCTTCACATTCAAAGGTGCATGCGAATCCTCCACGAAAACAACGTCTCGCGCAACAACAATCCTCTTATGCTTGGGGTCCCAAACACGATAGCCACATGTAGCATACCCGACGAAAATACCCCTCCAGGACATCGCATCGAGCTTCTTTCTACGTTCCTTAGGAATGTGGACATGCACGTCCGCACCGAATGCCCGTAGATTGCGAACGTTCGGCTTACGGCCTTCCCAAACTTCATGCGGTGTCTTTCGATTACCAAGCGCACTGGCAGGGCTGCGATTCATCACGTACGCCGCTGTCTTGATCGCAGGACCCTAGAGCTCCTTACCGACACAGCTATCGCCGAGCATCGACCGAACCTTCTCCACGAGCGTACGGTTCATACGCTCGCTCACGCCATTCTGCTCCGGGCTGTACGGGGTGGTCCATTCGATTTGGATCCCCTTCTTCTTGCAGAACTTTTTGAACTCCCGACCGACGTACTCGCCACCGTTATCGCAACGCAACCGGGAAATACGCTCGCCGAATTTCGCACTCGCGATTGCTTCGTACTCTTTGAAGCTGTCGAACACTTCGTCCTTTGAGTTTATTAGGAACACAACCGTAAATCGACTCCAATCGTCGACAAATGTCACGAAATATCGTTCACCGTGGATGCCCTCAGGCGTCACAGGGCCGCAAACGTCTGAATGGATCACTTCAAGAAAACGCTTCGATTGTCTATCTTCGCGTACAGAGAACGGTTTGCGTGTTTGTTTACCGGCGACGCACGGTTGGCATACGAATTCACTATTGGATTTCTTCACCTTCGCACTCATCCCGTCAACCATCTTATTGTCCATCAGCACTCTCAAGTTCTTCGCACTTAGATGTCCATAACGCCGATGCCAAAGTTCGAGTTCCCTTGGCACACGCCCACACGAGTAGAGAACTGATTCAGAGGGCCTTTTGCGATAGAAATTAAGTTCATATGGTTTTCCCCGGCGCTCGCCAACCGTGATCACTTCCGAATCCCGTTTGATACTCACGACGCCATCCGCAAACACTACCTTCAGTCCGGCCATTTCCATCTTCCGAACGGACAACAAGTTCACACGGGCTTCCGGAATATACAGAACGTTTTTAATTGTAACTGGAATCGACTTACCCCCAGCGACAGTAAACACATTTACATCACCGTACTCCTTGGCGACGATGGTTTCCCCTTCCTTCGCCACAGAGATGTGCATCGGCTCCTTCATCGGCAACAGTTTCACAAACAGCTTCCGATCATTCGTCAGATGCTCCGATGATCCAGAGTCGATTATCCAGCTCGATTCCGGGAATTTTCTACACTCACCGTTGTAAAAACAAACACTCTTTTCTTGCTTTCCCAGGTGTGCACTAGATTTAGCAGATTCTTTCTTATTATTGTTATTGTTATTCTTGTCCTTGTCCGGACAATCGGCGATTGTATGCCCTTCACGATTACACCCAAAACACTTCCATTTTGCACTTTTTTCTTTCCCTTCTGATGCTGCTTTCCACTGGCACCCGCACCGGCACCGCTGAACGCGGCGGCATCCACTCCCGGGTCACGCGATCGACCACTTCCACCACCACTGCGCTTAATTTCTTCATCAAGCAATCTACACTTGACGAAATCCAAACTTAGCTTGTCTTCCGGCATCGTTTCCAGGGCAGCTACGACGGTCGCAAAACCTGGCCCCAACGTCAACAACAGGTAGCACACAACGTCGATTTCTTCCAACTTTGCACCGGTCGATTTGTATTCCCGGACGATCCGCTCAAACGTCAGAAAATGGTCTTGCAGAGAGCCGCCGGTGTGTCGAAGTGTCAGCAGCTTCTTTTGCAAATGGAGGCGGCTTGCAATACTCTTCCGTTGAAAAACCCGTTCCAGCGCCGTCCAAACAGCTTTTGGAGACTCTTTATCCTGGATGTATTCCAGCATGTTGTCACTGATTCGCGAAATCAACAACGACTTGCACCGACGGTCTTTCTTCGCACGTTTATCGCTTGCTTTCGCCTTCGTCTCCCGCACGGTAGCAGAATCTTCTTCATTCACAATCAACTCCTCGACTTCTTCCGCTTCTAGTTCGATGCACTCCTGGAGCTCGTGCTCCTGCAGAAGAACCAGCATCCGAAACTTCCACTGCGGATAGTTCGACCCGTCGAATTGTGGCACTCTGGCAAATTCTGCTTCCCGCTCCATTTTTCCTCACTTCTTTTTTTTCCTTTTTCTTTCTATTTTTTTCCTCTTTTTTTACACTCTTCCCGTAACCGCGATCACTGGGCCCATAACCTAATGGGATTTAAGGCCCATTTATACGTTGCTAGTAGCTGACTTGACAATGAGCAGCTACTGACCCGGTGGACTCGCTTGACAATTGGTTGACTCGCCTTGTCCGTTCACACAGTGTGAGCTGCTGGCGAGAAACTAGATACTACGGCACGGGTTTACCAGGGATGCCAGGCGACTTTTCAAATGTCCATCAAATAGTCAGAAACAGCAATCAGGTCCGAATTTGTCAAATGATTGGTCCAAAATCGACTTCTTTATTGGCAGTTTTCATCTTAGGTTTTCAGTTGAATGTATCATCACACAATTTTATAGCAAAACAAACGCTGATCGTGTTTAAAAATACATACTTTGTGCTGAATTTCTTTGAACTGAAGGTACTATCCGAAAAAGCAGAAAGAGAAAAGGATTCGGGCCAGGAATTAGATGCAAAGAAAAGGAGCAACAAATACAATATTGAAGGAACTCTACGATGAGGATCCCCGAGATTACAGAGCAGTGTTGATAATAACACCTGAACAAGTGAAAAAACTGTTGGATTTAATTGCTCCACGAATACAACGCCAAGATACAGTCATGAGGGATGCTGTACCTGCAAGAGTTAAATTAGAAATGACATTGATGTGCCTTTGTTTTGGAATATCGTTGGGATTGTTGTCGATATTTTTTAGAATCTCGAAAACATCCATAGCTCAGATAATTCCGAAAGGATGTGATGTTATAAATGGTAGTCTAAAAGATTTTTTTTTTTAATTTTATTTATTTTGTGAAATGAAAATGATAGTCGATTTGCAGGTGCAATAAATACGCTTCAAAAATTTTAATAATGAATGAAAATGTACTTTTTTAAATCGAATATGTATTCTGTTTCTTAGAACAATACTTTTTTTTGTAAGTTGTGATCTGATAATGATTCTATATTAGAGATTCTCAAGAAAACTATCTCAAAAAGAAAGCGTGCCCCGCCAGCGTGCAAAACGAAATAACAATTATTTCGTTTAGAAACTATGAGGGTTTTATTTGTTTTTCCAATAATTTTCAAGTCTATAAATATCTTCACATATTTTCAAATATCTTAAAAATAGAGACATTTCATTACATTTGGCATCACTGATTCGAACGCTAAATTCTGTTTTTGACGTTGTGAAGCATGCAAGTGCGAGTAAATTCAAAAAACTTTGAAGTAGCTCGCACGCCGGATCACACATGACAATAACTGGCATGATGTGTTCACACGGTGTGAGTAGCTGCACTGCAGTAACTGACTAGACCGACTCGTATGCTTACTCGCACCGTCTGAACCCGGCTTTAGGCAGGCAGTTGTACGCGAAAAGAAACGCGGAACACGCGAATGTACAGAACTAGAGAAAGGTTTATTAAATCGAACTGGTTTTCACAACGTGTTAATGGCAATTGAAGAAAATTAAATAAAATAAAATGGCGCGCACTCCGCTGCGCGAGGATGACAGCTCATCGGGTTCGGCCGCACTGGTCGAACGAATGGGGTTCGGATATTGACTATCCCAACAAAATCCTCAGTCGCGATGAACTCGCGCGCCTCCCCGGCGTTGCGGGTTACACTGTGCTGAAAGAGGGTGCTTAATATAACCATGTTCTTTGAAGCAGTGAAATTGATAAGTCTAAGGGTGCTCATACACTGTTTGACCGAAGCCAAATATTTGACTCTTTTTGACAGATAAAATTTGGTCAACGTGTACTGATCAAATATATTCTACACAAAACACGACAAGCAAATATTCAATTATTGGATGCCTAAAATATTTTTTCAGTCTGTTCTTCGAACCTGTCGGTACATGGTTAGGTTACCTTGGAAATTTCAGTTGATTTTTTTCCATGTTCGGTGTTTGATATTGTTTACTACTGTTTAAAATTGAAGAGTGGCAAACAAAATAGTGTTTGTACAAATATCAAATCAAACCTCATCTGTCAAAAAATATCAAATATTTGACCTCCGGGCAAACAGTGTACGGCCACCTTAAGGCCTTTTTAGTTGGGATAGGCTCGGGATAGGCCCCCACCAGTCATTTACCATTCGGTCATTCTAATCATTCTCGCTATTTAATCAGCGAGTTCTTTATTAGATGAATTCCACACTAAAATGACCAACCGCTTCGAATAATTTCGAAATTTTAGACCAGGGGTTCTCAAATTGGTTTCGCAGGGGTTGACATAAACGAAAACTTTTTTTCGGGGTCGACAAAATCTAGAAATCGACCCGTATTAAGAAACACAAGTTCTTATCTGAAACTTTCAAGACTCTGTATAAGTTGTGTTACGTGAACCAACTTGTAATAAGAATGACTAACATTTTAGTAGAATATATAATATAATTGTTTTGATTTGTATTAATTATGTCTATTTATGTCTATTTATTGATGAGAAAATGATGTCAAGTTTATTCACTCAACTAACCGCAAAGTTCCTGAATTGTTGAGTGTTTTGTATGAATATGATAAAGATAAAATATTTCAAGAAATTCAGCTGTAGGGGTCGATAGTATAACTTCATTCCGGAAAAGGTCTCTTGCCCAAAATAGTTTGTTATAGATTGTTATAGATGTAATATCTATAAATTACAAACAAACCATAAAGTGTACACGATCCAATCGATTTTTTGTGGTTTATTATGAACTAACAAATGAGCCATTAGGCTGTAAGACATACCTTTTCCGTTTTACATGTTTACAACGGTGCTATCTAACGCGAATGAAGTGAGGAGATGTCGCCGAAAACTTCGCGCCTTCACTCGAAGCTGCGCTGCTGGAAGAGGGCGAACTTAACGAAGCTCTTCTTAAGGACTGTTGAAACATAATTAAAAACAATTATCAACAGCGTTGCTGAGAACATTCTTGTTCACGTGGAAGGGAGACGTCGGGATAAGTGATTCCATGATGAATGTCAGCAGGTGTTGAACCAGAAGCACCCTACGCGGATGCGGATGTTGTGTCAAGCAACCCATCAGTACAGTATTGTTCTTAAGAACTTAACTTCACTTAACATATTGAGCTCCGAATCGATCCTTTGGCACTAACACTGAACTTTCCGGGAACCCGTGGACTGACAATGAACTTTTTTAGGAGACTGTGGGTCACTGGGACCGATAGTTGTTACAAAGTTAGAAAATAAGTAACATATGGATTGTTCTCCGATGTGTTACAAAGTGTGACTCATTTTAGTAGTGTATCTGATTATCCAAAAATGATCTTCGGAAGCTGGGACTGATTCTGATATTGTACAAAAGGCCCACTTCATGCACTTTCTCGCTTCCTTGATGCGGGTTGAGTGGAAGCACAAAAATAATTGTGCGGGGCTCAACGGCTTTTATTTGCTGGTGAGAGATCAGGAATCGGTTCAGCTGTTCAAAATATCGAATTTCCAAGAACGCACAATAATATGAAAACGAGATGAGGCAAATAATAAACTCTTTAGCATAGTTTTAATGTATATTGTAATAAATACACTAAAGCTAAACCTACAATTATCACTTGTATTCGCTGTCCATAACCAATATACACTTTTCACACCTCACATTTGTACGATCCATCTAGGATGGAGATTTGATGTAAAGTCCCACAACCGGCGTGATCTTTCACATAACTAGGAAAGTCATTCTCCAACACTAGTAATCGATTAATCTTGAAATCAGCAAACACATGGGTAGCGTACAAACCGCCATTACTCTTGTACACTAATTTGAAATTTGACTTCTTATAGCAGTGATTCGTGTTCCAATAGTATACGTCAGAATCGCCTTCTTCGCGGAAAAATACTCCAGTCCCAGCGTCCGTTCCGATGAAAATAGGTATATTAGGTTTTTCGCCAACATCTAGCGTAGAATGGAATGTAGTAAATGAAATTACTGGATGCAAAAATTGTTGTATCTTACCGATTATGCTACCTCCATGACCTTTACGAAGATGCTCTGTACTAATAGCAAATAATCTTCGTCCACTGAGATAACTGAAATAAAGTTTCGTTCCCTCTTTATGGAACGACAGAAAAATATACAAAACGTCTCGAGATCCCTGATACACGGCTTTGGGAAGTACAACTCTGTATCCACGGCCACCATATACGTCGTATACGATTATCGCATTATTTCCCGCGTCGCTTATGTACACATAGCAACGACCACCCTTTAAACACTCGATTTGTAGGTACTGAAGTCTTGATTTGTCTGTTACAAAACGGCCCAAATTGATCATCTTCAATTTTTTACCATCTTTTCCTCCATATACCACGATTTTCGGTGGACACTGTTGAATGGGACTTTTGAGTGCCTGAATAATTCCACTGTCCAGAACCCACACAAACTCGCCAACACTGAAAATATCTATGACCGACTGGAGCGCGTTGCAGTTGCCTTCTTCTTGTTCAGCCCAGCACGGAAAAGGTTCAAATTTCACATCACATCCCTTCTTGGTAGCGTAGATTTGACTCAGTGTTATCGGAATACTGTTCTTATACCGCGGGAAGGCGCACAGCGTTTTCCCCTCGACTCGCTGACAGCGAATGGCAATCAAATCCCGTGGGGTATACTTTCCAGCTGCTACCACTAGCCGTTTCGTCGTCGGACATGGCCAATCGATGCGTCCACCCTCCCATGTGTAAATGGCATTCGAATTGTTCGAATAAGCAACGGCTTCCGTTGTGAGTGCGGCCACAGCCAACAGCACTAAAAAACCACTTTGCATCTGCAAGCAATGGATTGGTGAGATAGTTGGGAAAAAATATGTATGTTCGTACTTCTCAAATACTACATGGATCCGGTTGGTAGAGTATCAGATACCTAACTAATTTTGAATTTGTGGTTATCTAGGCCTTTTATAAGCTTTGGATAGAACTATATTAAACTTGGCACAAGTCAATGGAAGCGTCACAGTGCCTTGTTTTGTGTTTTGGGTATATTTCAATGCCGAAACATGTACAGAATGAATGCGATTGTGAGTTTGTTTTCGAGAGCAAGTCGGAAACGTCATGGCATTCGCTCCATGTGGCGGAAATGTTTTCACAACAGTTTGTGGATCAAAACGTTCTGATTAAAAGCATCAAAGCTCAAAGCACGTGCATGTGCGTCTTTTACAACAAACTTAGTAGATGAATTAGATTTTGAGTAAAATTTATTACATTAATATTTATTCCATTTATCTACTATTGATCCACTATTGAGATCCACTATATTTGGTTATTTGAAACAATTACAGTACTATACCAATGTCTTGCAATATCCCTTTCCAGATACAGATCTATTGTCACAGGGGATTACGTAACAATTTATTTTCATTTAATTCTATATTCAATTTATTTATTCAATGAATAATTTGAGATTTTTTCTAATAAATTCATAATATTACAGCAACTTTGTTATTATGAGGAAATGATCATATTTCAAAAGTCCTCAAAGATGCAAATTCATTGTTAAGGTCATTTTCTCGTATTTTCTTCAACTCTGCATTCATTAAGAACAAAAAACAATGTTTGGACATAGGGTCTAAATATTTATCTTAACAATTCAACAATAAACATCCAAACATGATGAAAACAAGCGTGTGCAGTAAGCTTATAAATCTAACGCAATCCATATATGAATGCCCAGTCTTGATGATTTACTTTTACTTGTGTAGTGACAAATAAGCCTAGCGCCGCATGGTGATTTGTACGCAATGTGGTTACGAATATTAACGTGGAGCCTAGCAATGTGGTACTGTGGAGCTGAAATAAAACCATGCGATTATGCGGACAAAATCTACCGAATAAACGGAAACTCCATTGACTTTCCATGTGATGCAACAAAGAACATATTTGTTACAACGGAGAGGTACAAGCCTTGCAATATCATACCACTGCGATTTCAAATCGATCACCAAAGTGATCGTGCTTTGATAGTGTTACCGCGTTTGCGCAGCGGTATTCCGATTACATTTGGGGTATTCGATTTGAAGAAACCCAATTGCTATACGCATATCAAGCCGTATCCTTGTTGGCAGTACCAGGAGGAAGGGAACTGCAATTCTTTCCAATCTGTGGTCGATGCCTATATCGACATAAAGGTAATAAAAACAAGGATTTCTCTGAAAATATTGTATGTATAATTTGCGCATTCACAACAGAACAACCTCTGGGTGTTGGACAACGGAATAACCAACTATTTACAGCAGCCAATTAAGCGATGTTCGCCGAAAGTGGTAGCATTTTCCCTTGAAAAGGACAAAACTATCAAAATTGTGGACTTGAGTGACATTGTAAAGCCAACTTCAAGATTACAGCATATCGTTACCGATTATTCACCTAGCGGAAATCCTTATGTGTACATCGCAGACGCTGAGGGTGCAATTATTGTGCTAGACATTCAAAACAGTAAAAGTTATCGAGTCGTTCTACCACGTGCTATTGCAGCCGGATGTGGCGAGTCGGATGTACTTTATCTGTTGCTGGTGCGAAGGTCGATGAACCAAAACACAGTAATCTTCTCCTATCTTTGTGGTCAAAAAGTGTACTCGATCAAATCGGAATATTTACGAACTGGTCGCGGAACTAGTGCCATTGTTGAGCTTGGTAATAAAAATAAACACTCCGTTCTACTTGGGACGGATGGTGGGAAAAATGTCGTCTTACGATACAGAAGCGAAAGTGAACTATATCTATGGGATACCGACCAGCCATACAGAGAATGTAACTTTGAACAAGTGCAGAATTCGGACGAATGTCGGCTTAGTACACACGTGAGTATTGTTATCAATTTTACATTCACATCAATCGAAATATAATCTGCAAAATTCGAAACCAACAATTCATTGCAAGAATAATGAATTTGTAATTCATTATTTTTAATTAATGACAATTGCAAATCACTTGGTGTTGGTGTTTCTATTCTTATTCATGTTCAATTTAACTGATTCTCTCATTTTACAGGTCGCGCCTGGCGGTCATGATGGACTACTATATTCATTGTCTTCAAACATAGCCGACTATCTTAACGATACGTGTGGAGCTGGTGGAGCATCCGCTAGATTGAAATTCATCAGTAAAGAGTGTGACGATGATTGCTTCTGAACAGAATTAAAACAAGTTTTAATAGAATAAAACAAATTAATGTTACGAATTATTTCGATGGCCAAGGAAAAGGTGACTTTTTCGAAAAATATAATCGAACGAAGGGTAAACTGTTTATTCATGGATACTGTTGAAAAAGTATACCATTCAAATATTATTTACAACAAGGCAGCATTTATCACAACTTATTTCATTTATTTATTGGTTTGTTCTAGATAATTTCGTTAGAAACAAATTGCGTGTTCTTAGTTGACTTAGTTAGACTTAGTTGACGATATCACGATCAAACATAGAAATCAGATGAGACGATAATTCAGATACTTTTTACTGAGTTGTAGTGTTCTATGAATGTGAGTTTATAGTTCAGGACAACGCCTAGATCTCTAACTATTCCACATTTTTCTACATTTGATTGATTTTTTTACATTCAGTTTTAGATTTATCACACCAAGTATCGAATACATGTATTTCGGTTTGGAATGTTTCGATGTCTCTTTCATTTCTAATTTCTGCGAAAATGACAACTTGGAGGCATACACAATTACATTGATACGATTAAGAATGAAGGTGATGTCATTACTGTATCAAATGAAAAGAAGGGAACCAAGACGGGACTCCCAAAGTGGTTTTTACTGGATTTGGAATTTGTTCACGGTTTGTTTGATGTGAATTGAGCCAGTTTGAGAGTCCTTGTTCCATTTCAATGTTCTGTAATTTTTCTGCATTACTCGAGAATTGCCATACAAATGAAACACAAATTTCTGCACTTCTCGAGAATTAATCAAGCAAATGAAACCAAATTTGGCATGTGGAGGTTTTAGGGTGCAATAAATATGGAGGCACCTAGGCATATGGAGGTTTCAAGGTGCAATAAATGTTTCTATCTCCACCCCCTAATTTTTATTTCTAAAGAAAAAAAAAAGCCGCAGGATACATCTAAAAGTGAAGAATTTATGTTTCAAACGAATTGAAAGCGAGTGATGAGACAACGATTTTGCATGTCCGAAATGTTAATTGAACGGCGCAAAAGAATTTTTTTTTTTCTTTCACCTTAAGGTGAAGGTGGAAGCTAGCCATTGTAGTAGTATAGGTAAAACCACGTGTAAAAATGGGGTAATAGTGTTTGTGAGAGAAGAGCAAAGCACATGTAAATAGATCAATTCACTTATCAGACTGTGTGGCGCTTCATTGACACGAGTCTTTGAATACATTTGAAAAAAAAACAATTCAATACTGAAGTTAAATGTATGAACGATATGTTCCGATGAACCAAGCCAATTGCAAACATAAATATATAGAAGGGGTATTTCTGCATATGAAGTAAAATTCTGATTATACGCGAGCGTAACATGAACAAATTTATGACACATGCGAATTGGGGCTCTTTTGATATTAACAAGTTCTACCGCATAGTAACTCGATGCTGATAATTCCTCAATATTTTCCTTCGTTGGTCGTATTGTTTTCACATATTCACGTTGGAGATCCTTAACCCTTCTCTTCGTTGGCTGAGACATTTTGATTGAATGTAATACTTTTCCGTTTATTGTTTTTGAAAGCATAGGCAGCCGTGGCAGTGTTCCGAGCTCTGCAATACAATTTTCTTACCCAATGTTAAAGTTGCTAAAACTTACATTATAGACCCAATCAACGTAAAAATAATGATTGTATTGATATCAACACTATTTTATTCTATTGATTTTCATGACATGAAAGGCTATGACTCAGGAATAACATTTTATTGAGTGGTTTTGATAGCTGTTTCGATAATGTTGTCTGGCATCAGTGTCGAAAAAATAACGATGCTTTCACCAATACAAACAAAACCATTGCCGAAGATTGAAAAATGAAAATTTAACTTTCAGAGCACTTGCTCGAGTTTTCCGACGTTTTTCACTATACAGTGCGACAGCAGATGAAAATTTAATATCTTGTGAGTAATCGATTAGATTTTGGTTGATATTACTTCATGGGAAGTGTGCGAAAACTATAATTTTCTTCACATAGTTTCGCGCAGTTATTGATTTTCGGGCGAGGGGTGAGGGACGGATATGAAAGAAATGAGCGCCATTGTGGCAGCCATTTGTGGCTAGCTTCCACCTTCACCTTAAAGCGAGCTTTTTGATTGGAAAACGACTGGGCTAAGCGTAGCATCGATACTTCGCGTACCTGCAGGCATAAAAAAGATCCCTCTCGTGTTCCTTAGCTTCTTGTCCAGTCCCTTCTTCCGCAGTACCGACTGGGGTAAGAGTAACCAAGATCGGGTAACCAACCTCGGTGCGATCTTGATCGTATGCTGACAGGGAAGGGGGACTATCCGAGCGTCTGTTCACCATAGTGGTGCGGCTCAAAACAGCGTCTGTTCATCATATCTGGGGCAGCTGATAACTGTCCTCGAGCCAGCGTGGGACAGACCTGTGCACGATGGTCTTCCGGCGAGACAGAGGGTTGGTGCAGGCCCTGCAAGCCATCCGTAGAAATGAAACGCATAGAAAAACTCACTTAGAAACTCGAGAAAGGACAATCGGACTAGATCCGCGAACCAACGAAAACAGCCTAGGACTTATGGATTTCGCAGCCTCCAAGAGCATGGCCATACGTAGCACCTTCTTCCAGCACAGCCTCCAACATCACTACTAAAGATGGACAAACCTTTCATGAACTGATCAAAAGAACTAGTTCAACAAAAAGAGTGAACGAACTGCCGTTCTTTTTTGCTGGGCAACAGTTCATATGAACTGTATACCCAGTTCAGAACGAACTGTGTACAGTGAACGATGAACTGATAATACAGTTCAGAACGAACTGACCGCTGACTGAACTGTGTATACAGTTCAGAACGAATTGCGTATGCAGTTCAGACTGAACTGTATATACAGTTCAGAACGAACTGTGTGCGATGACCGCCGAATGAACCGTGTATGCAGTTCAGAACGAACTGACCGCTGGCTTAACTGTGCATGCAGTTCAGAACGAACTGTGTACGGTAAGCGGTACATAAGAGGAAAGAAAACGAACGAGTGATAGATGAATGGTGCTGCAAGGTAAATAGTTCTTAAAATAACAAATGGAAACAAACAATAGCCCCATGAAATAACAAAAATAATATGTCGGTATTGTCGCTTTCATAAATAAAGGCAAAATTTCAGGATACGATGGTTTTAAATTAAATAAAATTTTAATTTCATATTTTGGAGTTCACGGTAAATATTTCAGCAAGTTGATATGCAAATCTACCTCACTTAGAAAATATAGTTGAAAGCGGAAAGATTCAAACAGTCTTGTTTTATATTATATCATATTGTGCTCGATAATTTTGAGATGGACGTTCGCGGTTTGGGTACAGTTTTGCTATAGCATTTATTGCAATACATCGTGAGCAAAGCAGCACAATGCTAGTTTATGCTGAAAATAATGAATAACGACTCAAACAAAATCAAAGTTTGATTTTCTATTGTGCTAACTTATTTCTAACCAATATCGGACGAATAATGATAAAAACGGCATTTTATGAATGAACAGTCTTACATAACATCCCACACTTTTTATACTTGCATATCCCTCCACTGTACAAAAGAGTGAGTGAACTGCTCAAAAGAACTAGTTCACATAAGTGGACGGTTGGTCACTGAACGGTTCATTAAAGTGAATCGTTTTGCCCACCTCTAATCACTACACCTGGAGATCACCTCAGCAAAAATAAACACAAATTGACCACGTTTTGATCGATCGTTGCTGCAACATACTCGCAGCGTCTTAGAGCTGCGTTACCGACGGTAGACAAACTGAATGGTGCTGTCCTGGATGAATGCTGGAACACTTTGAAAGCAGCAATTAGCAGCACAGCAGAGACCGCCATCGGGTATGCACCCTTGCACCCTTGGCGAAAGTGTTTGGTTGCACCCTCTTTAATATCGGTATATGAAGTATACTGAAAGGTGAAGTATTTGTTAATGTAGGGGTGTTTCTGCACCTGTAAAATCGTGTACACCCCGCACCCCATAATCGACGTCACTGGTGAGGAGATGGAGCCACTTTATCGTTTTCGACAATCGCGGAAATTCTTCAAGAAACTGAGGCTATATTTCGCGGGTCGAAAGGTGCAGAAACAAGAAAGGATACATCTTGACGAACGCGTGATGATCGAAGGGTGGAGACAGCACTCCGATGAACACCTGAACAGGGCGCACAAAGGAGACCAAGACCATATACCACTTCCTACGATGGATGAAGATGGCCAATAACCAGTTGAAGATGAAGGAGACCAATGACCAGTTGAAGAACCACAAAGCAGTTGGTAAGGTGGCCTCGCAACCGAGCTTTTAGAGTGTCATATTACCGTCAATGGAGAGCGCTATCGCGGCATACTGGAAGACTATTTTTGACCAGAATTGGAAGATATTACCAGCAATGATATGTGATTTCGATAAGACGGTGCCACTTGCCACACAGCGCACGTCACAATGGATTTATGATTGCCTCCCGACCGCATCGATTCGCACCTGCTGTCCAGGAGTTGGAAAAATGTAGCTAGGGACCGGGTTCATTGGCGAACAATGTTGTGAATAAAATCCAATCTGTTCATGAGGTGTAGCATCACTGTAAATAAATGAAGGGGGTTCTGATTATATGACTAGACACGAGTCGATAATATTTTGACCATCCGGGCTTATTCTGGTTTCCACCACACTCTTTTGTCAGGGTAAAAAGAGCGATTCGCGATGACGGCGGTACGGTGTCGACATCTGGATATGACATTAGTTTGTATGAGTCAAACTATTCTCTATCAGTTTAGCCGGCCCGAAGGCAGTTTTAAATTGCTAAAATTTGTATGAATATTTTGACGTAGGACTACGTCTTTCATTTCTATACCGGGGTGTAAAATCAAAGTTTCGAAAACGAAACCGTTACGCCGGAGACCGAGATTTTGAGCGGTAATAGCTCCTAAACAACTGAACGAAATTGTATGATAAACACTTCATTCGAAAGATAACATGTCTACGCGTTTTATACTTGTTACTTTTTGATCCAAAAACTTGTTTCAATAGTCTTAAATTTGCTTTCAAAATAGGCTATTGAAATCACCAATCGGTATATAAGCGAGCGCCGCTCGGAAATCCACTCAGTTCTAATTGAACAGCGATTGGAGCATGTTGTCGCTGTTGTGGTGAAGCTCTTCGTTTATCATGAAAGAGCGGATGAACGGTGTCACCAAGAGCCTGTTTGTGCACCCTAGGCCAGAAGGGAATCCATCAGGAGGAGAGTGATGCCACAAACGGTTCCCCGGGAAGACATCGCTACACACACATACACGCGCGGAATTCTTTCCGTTTGGATGCCATTCAGCATCGAGAAAGTTCCGGAAAGATCTAATCATTTCTGGAAAATAATCTGCCAGTTCCTCTGAGAATTTAAAAATACATTCATGTGAAAGAGTTTATTTGAATGTTTTCTATCCATGTAACACTGTGACCAAATACATTTGGTTTTGTGATTTTTCAATCAATCGCAATTAACAGGATAGCTTCTGAAGATTATTCTTCCCCATCAGTAGGATATTTCCGTATCCAATATTGTATGCGCAGGCAATCGATTATTGCTCAGTCGCCGAAAGTTTCGAGCTCAGAGAGTTCATTCCCCTCTAGTTTGCCTTCCAAATTGCCATCGTAAACCACACCTTCTCTCGATTCAATCACGCACAAAAAGCATACTTAAGCGATATTCTGGAGGTGAGACACATTCGGCCTGATTTTGCGAGGCGTGTGAGGTGAGATGACAATTGTCACTTATGTCACGCGATTCCACCAGGCGTTTGCTGTGAGAAATCTCACTTGAATGAACTCTCACCTTATTCCCGCTTTGAAATATACGTGACGATTGTCACATGAACTAGGATTTCTAGGTGACAATCGTCAACATGTCTTGAGGTGTCGACAGCGCATAAAAACAAATGAATAATGGAAGAGGAATAATAAGTGTCTTTTTGTGTCGTATAGAATCGATAGTAATGGTATTGTATGTATCAATATATTCAATTTATCTTCAATTTTTACAGTGCGAAAGACAAATTGATTTTTTTGTGAAAGAAGTAGTGAATCTGTTATCCCTCAACTGGACAAATAAGCACACCGGAATTAATTCCATTTCATGAAATCTATTTATTTTCTCTAAAATATATCTATCACATGGATCGTGTGTTTCATCTATCTAGCAGCGAGTCATCGTCACCGAACTGCATATCCATTTCAGAAGCCGTGGTATATGCCGGAGCCGGGGCCAGAGCAACAATTTAACACTGAGAGCGCAGAGAGCAGCAGCAACTACGACCAAAACAAACAAAAATGCTAAACTTTACAGGATGCAATCAACCGCTTTACTAAATCTAAATCAAATGCCTGCAAATTCGGCAGAATGTCCTGATACACAACGAAGTTTTTATGCTAACAACAGGCCAAGTTAAATCAGATCTATAGATACGGTACTGACTGCAGCAAAACAAATGTCTGACCTCTCTGAGCGAAACAAATGATATTCTAGGATGCCAGATGTTATTTTCTCAAATATATGCGATAAAAATCAGAAATATTTGTAAATATGTGCTAATGTCTGACATACTGGGCAGCTTTGTTTATCATATGGAATCAATAATGTTTTGTCACTATTTTAAACAGCCTGCAGCAGGAATAAAAGGTTGTGACAAAAGTTAAATGTCTGCAAATTCGTGAACATATGTGCGAATGTGGCATCTCTGATCAGATTTGGCAACCAGCAGAATGAACGCCTTGTCACTTGCTGTTCATCCTCTCACATACATAAAATGAACCTCTCACGGCATCCGATACGACTGTAGGAATAGAGTGAGGAAAACTGCGTGATGGTGATGTGACAATTGTCATCTCACCTCACACGCCGCGTAGAATCAGGCCGATTCATTTTTCGTGAGGACATCGACAAGACAACATCGTTGCCTAACGTGCTGGAGGAGGTGGACGGCGAAGGATCGACACATACACGCGCAGAATTCTTTCCGTTTGGATGCCATTCAGCATCGAGAAAGTTCCGGAAAGATCTAATCATTGCTGGAAAATAATCTGCCAGTTCCTCTGGGAATTTAAAAATACATTCATGTGAAAGAGTGTATTTGAATGTTTTCTATCCATGTAACACTGTGACCAAATATTTTTCAATCAAGTACTATTAACAGGTGGTTATCGAGTTAGTATTAACCACTGGTGGGCTTCCAGTATCGAGGAAAATGTGGAAATATCTAATCGTTACTGAAAATAATCTGCCAGTTCCTCTGGGAATTTAAAAATACATTCATGTGAAAGAGTTTATTTTAATGTTTTCTATCCATGTAACACTGTGACCAAATATGTTTCAATCAAGTGCTATTAACAGGTGGTTATCGAGTTAGTATTAACCACTGGTGGGCTTCCAGTATCTAGGAAAATGTGGAAATATCTAATCGTTGCTGGAAAATAATCTGCCAGTTCCCCTTGGAATTGAAAATTACATTCAAGCGAAAGAGTTTATTTTAATGTTTTCTATCCATAAAATATCCATATAATACATTTGGGTTTGTGATTTGTCAATCAAGTACAGTTAGCAGGTTAGCTTCTGAAGATTATTCTACAGAACAAGGTTTTTCGTATCCTATATTGGATGCATAAAACCTTGTGCCTCCAACGTAACGCTCTCGTTTTCGAAGTCCCCCAAATATTTCATTTATTCATTCATTCAGAATGGATTTAGATTCAACTTCAAACAAGTGATCTCTAAATCAACGATAGTCCTACGTCACCCTTGCGGTTATACCATAGATATAACCCACTTCCTGTTTTTTCTCGGCGTTACTTAATTACTTGAAGTACGTTGCTCTGATTCTAATTTAAACAATTTTCTATGAATTTTTCAGATTTTTTTTACCAAAATTTACCGTTATAATATAAACTTATCTTTAGATATAATTTTTGTTTTGACCACTTGCAGGCAAAAGTGATTTTCATTTACATAGGTACCAATTTGAAGTTGGAAAAATAATTTTCATTCATAATTTTTATTCCAAAGTGTGTTCATTCCTTCTGCAAAATCATGTTGTCATGCATGCTCCCCAAATTCGTAAGCTCAATGCCGTTAACGCGAATAACTTGTGTATTGTTTTTACTTGTATTTTGAGAAGTGGAATTAAAATACGCAAAATTGAGTAAGTGCAAATGTTTTTTTTATTCTTGTATTTTAGTAAATAATATTTTTGTCGTATTTTAGGCATCAGAAAACAAACAGACAACAATTCGCTCACCTTCTGGCCATCATGGAACAGAATCCCGGTGTGGCCAGAGGTTGTAAATTTATCTCCAGGGAATCAGTAAATGCTTTATGGAAGACCATAAAGGATTCCCTGGATAGTTTGGGTCCTCCCACAAGCACCGTTGCTGCATGGCAAAAAGTGAGTTTGTTTTTTGGACTACCAATTGATAATAAATGTTCTGTTTTCAACTTTCAGGTTTGGACCGACAAAAAATTGCAAATTAAAAAAAAAATGCAGCACAACAAAAAAGAGATAACGGCCACTGGAGGTGGTCCTAATACCCTCCATACATTCAATGATGTAGAGGAAAGCATGATCCGTCTTCTTTCTTTAGAAAGAACGGTAAATAATGACGGTATAGTATTGATTTATCTTTAAATATATTATGATATTTTACATACCCTCATTCAACATTTTAGGACACATTTTTGGACTCGGTGAACCTTCTACATCCGTGATCGTCGAAGAGACACATTCTGACCAGGTTCCAATAACAGAACCTAGCATAACGATCGATGAATCGTTTCCAGCTGATGGAGCCATCGAAACCGGGACTGGAAGAAGTTGTTAGAATGGCAACCCTGGCAACCTAACTGCCACACCTTTACATTATCTTCGTTAAAGGCCCATTTATACGTTGCTAGTAGCTGACTTGACAATGAGCAGCTACTGACCCGGTGGACTCGCTTGACAATTGGTTGACTCGCCTTGTCCGTTCACACAGTGTGAGCTGCTGGCGAGAAACTAGATACTACGGCACGGGTTTACCAGGGATGCCAGGCGACTTTTCAAATGTCCATCAAATAGTCAGAAACAGCAATCAGGTCCGAATTTGTCAAATGATTGGTCCAAAATCGACTTCTTTATTGGCAGTTTTCATCTTAGGTTTTCAGTTGAATGTATCATCACACAATTTTATAGCAAAACAAACGCTGATCGTGTTTAAAAATACATACTTTGTGCTGAATTTCTTTGAACTGAAGGTACTATCCGAAAAAGCAGAAAGAGAAAAGGATTCGGGCCAGGAATTAGATGCAAAGAAAAGGAGCAACAAATACAATATTGAAGGAACTCTACGATGAGGATCCCCGTGATTACAGAGCAGTGTTGATAATAACACCTGAACAAGTGAAAAAACTGTTGGATTTAATTGCTCCACGAATACAACGCCAAGATACAGTCATGAGGGATGCTGTACCTGCAAGAGTTAAATTAGAAATGACATTGATGTGCCTTTGTTTTGGAATATCGTTGGGATTGTTGTCGATATTTTTTAGAATCTCGAAAACATCCATAGCTCAGATAATTCCGAAAGGATGTGATGTTATAAATGGTAGTCTAAAAGATTTTTTTTTTAATTTTATTTATTTTGTGAAATGAAAATGATAGTCGATTTGCAGGTGCAATAAATACGCTTCAAAAATTTTAATAATGAATGAAAATGTACTTTTTTAAATCGAATATGTATTCTGTTTCTTAGAACAATACTTTTTTTTGTAAGTTGTGATCTGATAATGATTCTATATTAGAGATTCTCAAGAAAACTATCTCAAAAAGAAAGCGTGCCCCGCCAGCGTGCAAAACGAAATAACAATTATTTCGTTTAGAAACTATGAGGGTTTTATTTGTTTTTCCAATAATTTTCAAGTCTATAAATATCTTCACATATTTTCAAATATCTTAAAAATAGAGACATTTCATTACATTTGGCATCACTGATTCGAACGCTAAATTCTGTTTTTGACGTTGTGAAGCATGCAAGTGCGAGTAAATTCAAAAAACTTTGAAGTAGCTCGCACGCCGGATCACACATGACAATAACTGGCATGATGTGTTCACACGGTGTGAGTAGCTGCACTGCAGTAACTGACTAGACCGACTCGTATGCTTACTCGCACCGTCTGAACCCGGCTTAAAGGCCCATTTATACGTTGCTAGTAGCTGACTTCACAATGAGCAGCTACTGACCCGGTGAACTCGCTTGACAAATGGTTGACTCGCCTTGTCCGTTCACACAATGTGAGCTGCTGACAAGAAACCAGATACCACGACACGGGTTTACCAGAGATGCCAGGCGATTTTTCAAATGTCCATCAAATAGTCAGAAACAGCAATCAGGTCCGAATTTGTCAGATGATTGATCCGAAATCGGCTTCTTTATTGGCAGTTTTCATCTTAGGTTTTCAGTTGAATTTATCATTACACAATTTTATAGCGAAACACACGCTGGCCGTGTTTAAAAATACTTTGTGCTGAATTTATTTTATACTGAAGGTACTATCCGAAAAAAGCAGAAAGAAAAAAGGATTCGGGCCAGAAATTGGATGCAAAGAAAAGAAGCAACAAATACAATATTGAAGTAACTCTACAATGATGATCTCCGAGAGTACAGAGCAGTGTTGAGAATAACACCTGAAAAAGTGAGAAAACTGTTGGATTTAATTGCTCCACAAATATAACGCCAAGATACACTCATGAAGGATGCTAAACCTACAAGAGTGAAACTAGAAATGATGTGCCTTTCTTCTGGAATATCGTTCAGATTATTGTCGAAATTTTTTAAAATCTCGAAAGCATCCATAGCTAAAATAATTCCGAAAGTATGTGGTGCTCCAAATGGCAGTCTAAAAGATTTTTCAAAATTTGATTTATTTCGCCTTGACAGCAGCTTCGTATACCAATTTGTGAAATAAAAATGTTAGTAGATTTGCAGGAGCAATTAATACGCCTCAAAAACTAAAATAATGAATGAAAATCTACTTTTTCTAAATCGAATATGTATTCTGTTTCTTAGAACAATACTTTTTTGCAAGTTTTGAGTGAATTTTGAATTAAAATCGTGCCCGATAATGATTTTATATTTAGATCCCCAAGAAAACTATTTTTAAAAAACGTGCCCCGTCAGCGTGCAAAACTAAATAATAACGATTCCGTTTAGAAACTATGAGGGTTTAATTTGTTCTTCCAATAATTTTCAAGTCTATAAATATCTTCGCATATTTTCAAATATCTTAAAAATAGAGAAATGTAAAGACAATGTCAAGATTTGGCATCCCTGATTCGAGCGCTAAAATCTGTTTTTGACGTTTTGAGGGATGCGAGTGCGAGTAAATTCAAAAAACTTTGAAGTAGCTCGCACACCGAATCACACATGACACTAGCTGGCATGATGTGTTCACACGGTGTGAGTAGCTGCACTGCAGTAACTGACTAGACCGACTCGTATGTTTACTCGCACCGTCTGAACCCGGCTTAAGGCCCATTTATACGTTGCTAGTAGCTGACTTGTCAATGAGCAGCTACTGACCCGGTGAACTCGCTTGACAATTGGTTTATTCGCCTTGTCCGTTCACACAGTGTGAGCTGTTGGCGAGAAACTAGATATGACGGCACGGGTTTACCAGGGATGCCAGGCGATTTTTCAAAAGTCCATCAAATAGTCAGAAACAGCAATCAGGTCCGAATTTGTCAGATGATTGATCCGAAATCTATTTCTCTATTGGCAGTTTTCTTCTTAGGTTTTCAGTTGAATGTATCATTACACAATTTTATAGCGAAACAGAAGCTGATCGTGATTAAAAATACATACTTTGTGCTGAATTTCTTTGAACTGAAGGTACTATCCGAAAAAACAGAAAGAAAAAAGGGATTCGGGCCAGGAATTGGATGCAAAGAAAAGGAACAACAAATACAATATTGAAGGAACTCTGCGATGAGGATCCCCGAGATTACAAAGCAGTGTTGAGAATAACACCTGAACAGGTGGAAAAACTATTGGGTTTAATTGCTCCACAAATACAACGCCAAGATACACTCATGAGGGATGCTGTACCTGCAAGAGTGAAATTAGAAATGACATTGATGTGCCTTTTTTCTGGAATATCGTTCAGATTGTTATTGATATTTTTTTAGAATCTCGAAAGCATCCATAGCTAAGATAATTCCGGAGGTATGTGATGCTATAAATGGCAGTCTGAAAGATTTTTTTAAATTTTATTTATTTCGCCTTGCCAGCAGCTTCGTATACCAATTTGTGAAATGAAAATGATAGTAGATTTGCAGTTGGAATAAATATTCATCAAAAATTAAAATAATGAATGAAAATGTACTTTTTTAAATCGAGTAAGTATTCTGTTTCTTAGAACAATACTTTTTTTTGCAAGTTATGAGTGAATTTTGAATGAAAATTGTGCCTGATAATGATTCTATATTAGAGATTCTCAAGAAAACTATCTCAAAAAGAAAGCGTGCCCCGCCAGCGTGCAAAACGAAATAACAACGATTTCATTTAGAAACTATGAGGGTTTTATTTGTTTTTCCAATAATTCTCAAGTCTTTAAATATCTTCGCATATTTTAAAATATCTTAAAAATAGAGACATTTCTTTATATTTGGCATCCATGATTCGAACGCTAAATTCTGTTTTTGACGTTTTGAGGGATGCGAGTGCAAGTAAATTCAAAAAACTTTGAAGTAGCTCGCACGCCGGATTACACATGACACTAACTGGCATGATGTGTTCACACGGTGTGAGTAGCTCCACTGCAGTAACTGACTAGACCGACTCGTATGCTTACTCGCACCGTCTGAACCCGGCTTTATTGACACCATAATCCTCTAACTTGTCAAATGAAATGTCACATATATAACGGTCACTTTATATTATATTAAAAACGTGTTCAACAGATAAAGTGCTTTTCTGTTTTTACTCCTGCTTTTGCCCATCCGAAATCATTTTAAGTTATGGGCCCAGGACGTTTTGAAACGATTTACGGGTAAATAGTAAAAAGTGATTGTCGAGATGGCCGAAGAAGATTGCGTTGAAAAGTTTCACCTGCCGCTGTTCGATGGTGCTAATTTCGTGAGTTGGAAGTTTCGCATGCAGGTGCTGTTGGAAGAGCACGAGCTGATGGAGTGCGTTGAATCCGAGATCGACGATATTGCTGCATTGAAGGAGGAACCTGGCGACACGGTAGAAATCAAACAACGTAAGGAGAGAGAACGCGAAAAACGGAAGAAGAAAGAAAGGAAATACAAATCCTTGATCATCTCCCGGATTCACGATTCCCAGCTGGAGTTTGTGCAGGGAAAGCGCACACCGTTGGAGATTTGGACAGCACTGAGCAGAGTTTTCGAGCGACTCAGTATCGCCAGCCGTATGCATCTTAAGCGTAGGATGTTGGCATTGCGGTATGAGGGCGGCACGCTGCAGGAACACTTCCTGTGCTTCGATCGGCTGGTGCGTGAGTACCGTGGAACGGGAGCAGAGATGGAAGAGTTAGACGTTATTTGCCATCTTTTGCTCACGTTGGGTCCTTCGTTTGACACTGTTGTTACTGCTTTGGAGACTATGCCGGAGGCAAACCTGAACATGGAGTTCGTAAAGTGTCGTCTTTTGGACGAGGAAACGAAGCGTAAGGGAATGCATAGTGAACCGTCAGTGAAAAACGATTCAGCTGTTTTGTGGGTACGAGCTCTAAACAGCAAAAGAAAAAGAAGAAGTTCAAGTGCTTTGGGTGTGGGCAAGAGGGACATAAACTGTGAAAAATGTGGTGAAAAATATCGTGATAAGAACAAACCGAATGCACACATAGCAGAATCCGGATCGAGTGGTGTTTGTTTTGCTGCTGCGAGTTGTGATGCTGAAGAGAAGAGAAAGTTTTTCGAAGAGTGTCGTGTACAGTGGTTTATAGACTCGGGATGTTCAGATCACATTGTCAATGACAAATCGTTGTTCGAGAACTTGACCCCATTGAAGTGTCCGGTTGAGATCGCCGTCGCGAAACATGGCGAATCTATAGTAGCTAAATATTCCGGTACGGTTAAGGTTGTGTCGAACGTAAATGGAAAGGAAATAGAATGCACCATGAGAAACGTTTTGTTTGTGCCAGAATCTCGTTGTAATCTCTTCTCCGTGATCAGAGTGGACGATGCGGGAATGAGAGTGACGTATAAAAACGGACGAGTAGTGATATATCGTGGTTCAGAAGCCGTCGCGATGGGTTCTTGTTGTGGAAAGTTGTACCGTCTCGATCTTTACACGAAAAAGCGCAGCGCGAGTGGTTCTATGATGACATGTGGATGGATTCCGAAAAATCTAGAGCTATGGCATCGTCGTTTTGGCCATTTGAACGCGAGAAGTCTCGAGAAATTGATTTCGGGAAATATGGTCACGGGACTCGAGCTGACCAGTGTAGAGTAAATACATGTCCCTTGTCCCGTCATGCCGAGAGAATCGATTAAGCGATCGAGAGAGAGCGAGCAATCAAGCACGAGCGAACGAGAAAGCAGAGTAAGGTACACGGCACGAGAGCGGTCGGTGAACCTTGGTAAGAGATGGTTCTAATGAAGTAGAGCTAATAAATGGAAATCATAATGTTATTGAAGTGTTCTGGATTTAAGAAATAAATTCCTACGCCCGAGCAGACTCTACAACCAGTAAGAAGACGGACAAAAGTGTTATGTGTAAGCCATGCGTCGTAGGTAAACAAACCCGAAAGCCGTTTCCGGTGCGTAGTGAAAGACGTTCGTCGCGTGTACTGGAGCTGATCCATTCAGACGTGTGTGGTCCGGTCTCACCTGATGGTGTTGGATGTGTACATTATTCTGTGACCTTCATCGACGATTGGAGCCATTTTACGATGACGTTTCTGATGGAGTGCAAAATCGAGGTGTTCGGTCTGTTCCAACAATATGAGGCGTTGGTAACCGCGAAGTTCGGCGTAAGGGTAAGCCGATTGCGATGCGACAATGGAGGTGAGTACCGTAGTAAGCAATTCGACGATTTCTGTAAACGGAAAAGAAATGAAGTTGAGTGGACGGTCCCACATACACCCGAACAGAATGGAGTCAGCGAGCGGATGAACCGCACACTTGTGGAGCGAACGCGATCCATGCTGGATGATTCAGGAGTGGACAAACGATTTTGGGCACCAGCCATTCAGACAGCGACGTACTTGATCAACAGAAGCCCGTCTAGTGCAATTGGCGATGGGGTGACTCCCTATGAGTTGTGGGAGGGACGAAAGCCGGATGTCTCAAAGCTTCGAGCATTCGGATGTGCCGTATTCGTTCATGTTCCGAAGGAGTTACGCACGAAAATGGATCCGAAGGCTTGGGAAGGTGTTTTCGTCGGATATGCCCATAACGGCTACCGTATTTGGAACCCGATGTCGAAACAGATTGTTCATGCGCGGGATGTTGACTTTATGGAAGTGAAGGATGGTCACGGAGATGTTGAGAAGAAACAATCGTGTGATATATTCATGTTCTCACCAGCAGCTGTTAAAGAGTCTACCGGAAGTGATTCGGAGGAGGCAGCGAGTGGAGGTTTCACAGAAGAAACAGACGGAGCTGATCCAGAAGAGTTCGGAAGTTTTGATGATGGACGTGATTCGGATGAGAATGATGGCCCACGGCTGGATAATAATGAAGAATCAGGACAACCACAGCGAGAAAGACACCCTCCTTCCTGGCATCAGGAGTACGATATGGAATACGCCGCATACGCTCTGAGTGCCGTGAACTACGTGCTGGACGTTCCGAAGTCGCTGGCGGAGGCCCGGCAGCGGGATGATTGGTGCAGATGGAAACAGGCTGTCGATGAAGAAATGAACTCCTTGATGAATAACGAAACCAGGAAACTGGTGCAGTTGCCAGCAGATCGAACTCCGATAACGAGCAAATGGGTTTTCAAAGTCAAGCGTGGTATGAATGGAGATCCCGATAGGTACAAGGCTCAGTTGGTGGCTAGAGGCTTCACCCAGAGATATGGTTTCGATTATTGCGAAACGTATTCACCAGTAGCCAAGCTTGATACTCTGAGGACGGTGTTGGCTCTGGCAAACAAGGAGAAGATGACGATCCACCAAATGGATGTCAAGACGGCATTCCTTAACGGCCAACTCAAAGAGGAAATATTTATGGTGCAGCCTGAAGGTTTCGACAACGGAAAGGATCAGGTCTGTCGCTTGCAGAAATCAATTTACGGGTTGAAGCAGGCTTCGAAAACGTGGAATGATCGTTTCCATGGGTTCGTAGAAGGTTGTATGGGTTTCAAGAGGAGCTCCAATGGCCAATGCCTCTACATTCGGATAATAGGTAGCAAGAAAGTGATACTCGTGCTTTACGTGGATGACGTCATTGTAGCTGGAACTTCGCTAAAAGCAGTTGAAGTAGTGAAACGTTGCCTTGCTTCAGAATTCGAGATGACTGATGCGGGCGAGATAAAAAGCTTCTTAGGGATGCGAATCGATCGTGATATGGAAGCAGGAATTCTGCGTATCTCTCAGCGGCAGTACTTGGAAGATCTACTGCGACGTTTTGGAATGGAGGAGTGCAAACCGGCATCGACCCCCATGGAGTGCCGTTTGAAGCTGTCCAAAGGCGAGGAGGTGAAATGTACGGCGAAGCCGTATCGAGAACTTGTCGGTTGTGTAACGTATGCTTCGCTCACAACAAGGCCGGATTTGTCGGCAGCAGTGAATTTCTTTAGTCAATTTCAAAGCTGCCCCACGGATGAACACTGGACATATTTAAAACGCATTTTAAGGTACATAAAAGGGACTTTGGATATCGGGCTGATGTATCATGCTGATTTGAAAGCTCCTTTGGTTGAAGTATTCTCGGATGCGGACTGGGCCAACAATCCAGAGGACAGGCGCTCTGTCAGTAACTGCCTGTTTAAAGTTACTGGGTGTACTATCGGTTGGATGACACGAAAACAGCAAGTGGTCTCACTTTCCTCAACAGAAGCGGAGCTGAATGCATTGTGTGCTGCTGCTTGCTATGAAATATGGCTGATTCGTCTGCTTGATGATTTAGGAATTGTTGTAGAATTTCCGGTGAGTTTCTTCGAGGACAATCAGTCAACGATAAGGATTGCGGAGGACTGTAAAAATCACGGAAGGCTAAAGCACGTGGATGTAAAGTTTCACTTTCTGCGTGATCTGGTGAAGGATGGACGGATCAGTATCCGCTACATTTCGTCCATGGAACAACCGGCGGACATGATGACTAAGGGTCTTCCAGTGTCTGCGCTTCATCGTCATCGGGCCAATGTAGGTTTGGTGAGTTGCTGTGGTTGAGGGGGGCTGTTAGAAGTGCAGTCCGACGACTTTTCCGATATGAAGAAGCATGTCTCGGAATGTGCCAGATACGCTCGCAAAACTTATGATTTGCAAGAAAAGCGTTCGTTTGCGCTTCGAAAAAGAGAAGTTTGAATTGAAAAAGAAGATAATGCTCGAGGAACAAAAAAATCGGAAACTGCAGTTGGAACTGATGAATCAGATTCTTCAAGAGATAAAACGACCTGGCGATTATATTCAAGAGCAAGATCAGAGTGATACCGATGACGAATGGTGATTGGATTGTCTTTTTTCTTGTTTTAAATTTTTCATAAATAAAAAATAAATCTTTATATATATATATACGGATTTCTATCTGTCTTTCTGATTTTTATGGACTCGGAAACTACTTAACCGATCGACATGAGAACTGGTATGTTTTTGGGGTTTTGGTATCGGGGAAGGTACTTATGATAGTTCGAGACCCCTCCCCCTCTCTCAGGAGAGAGCTGCCATACAAATGAATCACAAATTTCTGCATTACTCGAGAATTAATCAAGCAAACGGAATTAAATTTGCCATGTGAGCAATGTTTCCAAACGAATAATATGCTAATACAGCCGACTGATAAGCTCTATGGGTTGAATCAACGGAAATGATTATATTCAGGGCAGGTCGAATGGTTCTGAGTAAAGTAGCGACATGACATGGCATATGGCATGGCTTGGATGATGGAAATATAATAGCATGTCTGGAGGCGAATGAACTGCAAAGTTTAAAGCCTCTTAAAAACAAAGAAACGTGAAAAACGTAATAGCATGTTCTTTTACATATGTGAAATACGTATTTCTGAGTATCCAAAGGGGCAAAGCCGTAGAGAAAGTAATTAGTTTGACTTGGTCAAGCAAAAATGAATTTTAATTTAAGATATACAGTATCGATCGCTTACAATATACTATTTAAAATTTCTTCTCTCGTTCCTTCTGTATTATGTTCATTTACATCAGCATAAGGTATATCATTGTCACCTTCTTCTTCTGGCAAATCCGCTTCTTCGAAGTTCATTCTATATTTTATACGTAGATTATGCAGAGCAACGCAGGAATTTATAATTTTTGCTACCTTCTCAGGCTTATAATGCAATTGTCTTGCCCCCAATAAGCATCGAAAAGTGTTTTTCAAAACTCCGATTGACCTTTCCACAACTATCCTGGTTTTGGAGTGGATTTTATTGAACCTCATCTGCCGTTCTGAGATGCTTGTACCCGTACGAAAAGGAGTGATAAGAGATGACGACAAAGGATAACCAGCATCGCCTGTAAAGAGGTAAAAATGTCAATATAAATATAGGATTCTAGCTATACATTTTTATATTTTTTGTGAAAAGCTGAGAATTTTTCAAGTAACATATGTCGAAACCAGAGAGGCATTTTTTACGTTTTTTAGTTAAGGTCCGAAAAAACATTTTTTTTTTTCAAAAATGACTTTGTTCAAAAATTTATTACCTTTGAACTACTGGACCGATTCAGATGATCGATGTATCAAATCAAAGCCAATTAGCCAATTTTAGTCGCATGCATCCAGTCTAGTCGCATAGAAATATTGAACGAAAACTGAAAACATGATTACTTTGAAAAATCGTAGCTTAAAACCGAAAAATAACACATCTCTGATTTTTGGATATGTTATGTAAAAAACAGGAAGTGGGTTGTATTTATGGTATAACCGCAAGGGTGACGTAGGACTATCGTTGATTTAGAGATCATTTGTTTGAAGTTGAATCTAAATCCATCCTGAATGAATGAATAAATAAATATTTGGGTGACTTCAAAAACGAGAGTGTTACGTTGGAGACTCAAGGTTTTATGCATCCAATATTGGATACAAAAAACCTTGTTCTGAAGAATAATCTTCAGAAGCTTTCCTGCTAACTGCACTTGATTGACAAATCACAAAACCAAATGTATGTGGTCGCAGTATTATATGGATAGAAAACATTAAAATAAACTCGCTTGAATGTAATTTTCAATTCCAAGGGGAACTGGCAGATTATTTTTCAGCAACGATCATTTCTTTCCAGGTTTCCTCTCGATAACCAGCAAACGAAAAGAGTTGCGCGCGTGTATGTGTGTGTGTGGCGGCTGCTTCTATGTCTTCCCGAGGAACCGTATTTCGATGCTGATACTATCTTGGTCACGAGAGTATCAGCATCGGCTTTTCTGCGCTCCCTCACAGTTAAAACAAACTGATTGCATTTCAGGTCAGGTCAGGCCAGGTAATGAATCCCTCGATCCCTCGCCGTTCAGCTCGTTCAGTAACGATGTTGTCTTGTCGATGTCCTCAGGCGTCGTGCACAAATTACGTAACGCTAAAAATCCGAATTTTGAACCACCTCTCCCCCCCCCTTTCGTAACGCAATTTCCTATCTCTAATAAACAGAAAGTAACGCAACATCTACACCCTCCCCCCTTATCGCGTTACGTAATTTGTGCACAACGCCTCACGAAAAATGAATCGGTTTCACCACCAGAATATCATTTCAGTATGCTTTTCGTGCGTGATTGAATCGAGAGAAGGTGTGGTTTACGATGGTAATTTGGAAGGCAAACTAGAAGAGAATGAACTCTCTGAGTATGAAAATTTCGGCGACTGAGCAATAATCGATTGAAAATTATATAATTTTCGGGATACGAAACATTTTCCGTTTTTCATGTTATGCATCCAATATTGGATACGGAAATATCCTACTGATGGGAAAGAATAATCTTCAGAAGCTTTCCAGCTAATTATAATTGATTGAAAAATTACGAAATCAAATGTATTTGGTCGCTGTGTCGCCATATAATTAGAAAACATTAAAATAAACTCTTTCGCATGGATGTATTCTTCAATTCCCAGGGAACTGGCAGATTATTTTTCAGCAACGATTAGATCTTTCCGGAATTTTCTCGATGCTGTATGGCATCCAAACGAAAATTCTCGTTTCAGTTTGGCCTGCAAAAAAACTTTTCTAAACTCTAATCCATCAAATTGGGAGCCCTGAAAAGGGCCGATGATTATATGCTAAGCTAATATAGCACCCTCTCCTTGGATTCGACGGGCTAGCTGAATGTCCTTGGGCATGATGTGACGCGTCATAACCGCGGAACTTTGGAAGCGCAAGTCGGTTTTGAAGTCCTGAGCAATTCCACGATCCAAAAGCTGCAAAGGTAGCTTGCGGATCAGCAATTCGGTCGACTTCCGATAGCGATGAATTTCACGCAAAGTTCCCGGTCGATAGCGATGTGGCTTCTTCACCTATCCTGCGGCTGGTGCGCTTATCCGAGCTGCTTTCGTGTGCCTTACCACTGAAAGACTAACTAGCTATCTGCTATCCCAAACAAACGAGTCGTCACGGTGCGAGAGTAGAGTAAGAAATGAACGAAAGCAAAGGAAGCGTCATTTTATAAACCATAAAAGTATAGAATCTAAACCCCACCCTTATTATATTCGTTGCTTACCCTGAGAGAGAAACGAATAACATCGAAGTAAGTATACAGTAATGTATTTGAATCCGGACACTTTGCGTTACATTTAATACCATACCGTGGCCACAACATTTTCTGCATGTTGAATTAATGCGATTGATAAGTAACTATCAAGAAACTATCAGTAACTATATTAGCAACTATTAATCGCATAAATTCAACATGAAAAAAATGTTATGGCTGTGGTATGATATGGAATGTAATGCAAAGTGTCCGGATTCAAAAGCATTACTGTAAAAAAGAGTTAACTCGACTGAAATTTTTTCGGTTCGGCCTGCAAAAACGAAATTAAGAGCCCCCGCCGACTGCAGACTGACTTGTCGACCGATAGTTCGGTCGGCTTCTTAATCAGTACGGAGAAAAAAAATCTGTAGTGTACAGCATAATGCATAGACGTAAGTATGAGCTTCCCCATCTCACATTCCAATAAGATTAATGGGTTTTCAAGTGGGCGCGCTACATACGGATACGAATGATTTCAATAACCTGTTTTCGAAGCTATCATTAAGCTATTGAAACAATTTTTCGACTCAATAAATAGCAATCATATAACTCTTGGACATTTTATCTTTTGTATGAAATGATTATCATACTGTTCCGTTGATCCGAAGCGGAATGAATCACGCTTAAAGAAGGAATGGATTTTTTCTTGGAATTTAGTCAGCAGAAATAATGCCCTTTCCCAACAATTAAAAACGACAAACGGTAAACAGTTTCATCAAAGTGATTTCTTCGATATGGGGATATATTCACTACATCATGTCATATATTTCATATTTTTCATTATGAAATCCATATCCATGGCACCTATCGGTATCGAATTGTCATCGACACCACGATTTTCGCTAAATTCTCCTTTCAGTTCGGCCTGTAAAAAACTTTTCTGAACTCTAATCCATCAAATTTGGAGCCCTGAAAAGGGCTGTTGATTATATGCTAAGCTAATATAGCACGCTCTCCTCGGATACGATGGGCCAGCTGGATGTCCTTGGGCATGATGTGACGCGTTTTGCATGGATAGCACACAAATTTGTATCTTCGAATAAGCCTCCTGCAACGTCATAACCGCGTTAAAAGTTTTTTACAGGCCGAACTGAAAGGAGCATTTAGCGAAAATCGTGGTTTCGATAATAATTCGTTACCGATAGGTGCCATGGATATGGATTTCCTTATGAAGAATATGAAATACATGACATGATGTAGTGAATATATCCGAAGAAATCACTTCGGTGAAACTGCATTATAAAATTATTTGTGTACGAATGCCGCAATCGATAGTCGACTCTAATTTGCGCTGGGTAATTTCCTCGGAGGACTCGATTCCTCCTTTGAGCATTAATAATCTCTTTCTGGCAAAACGATGTGGTATGAATCACATTATTTGAATGATAGAATGAAGAAGTTTTCTGCCAATTTCCTTCAACCTCCAAACGTATCTTTCTCCCGTTTGTCGTTTTCGCGTTCGCTAATCCTTTCTCACAACACCCATTTCTAGTTTGAGAAATTGTTGAGTAAACATTGTTTGCCAGTGCGCGTAGAGCGGGAATTCCCAAAGATTCATTGCACCTCTAATAAATTGCCGAAAGACATGGTCTTACATTGATCGCACTTGATTGAAAAAATCCAAAACGAAATGTATTTGGTCGCAGCATTATATGAGTAGAAAGCAAATAATCGCTCGAAAATGACTTGATTTTCGCGATGTGAAACATTTTCCGTTTTTCATGTTATGCATCCAATATTGGATACGAAAATTTCCACTGATGGGGAAAAAAATATTCAGAAGCTTTCCTGTTAATTGCGATAGATTGAAAAATAACAAAACCAAATGTATTTGGTTGCAGTGTTATATGGATAGAAAACATTAAAATAAACTATTTCGCATGAATGTATTTTTCAATTCCCAGGGGAACTGGCAGATTATTTTTCAGCAACGATGATAGCAACGAGAATTCCGCGCGTGTATGTGTGTGTGTGTGTGTGGCGGCTGCTCCGATGTTTCAAGCGGAACCGTGGCATCACTCTCCTCCTGATGAATTCCCTTTTGGCCTTAGGTGCACAAACAGGCTCTTGGTGACACCGTTCATCAGCGCTTTCATGATAAACGAAATTAGCTTCACAACAACAGCGACAACATGCTCCAATCGCTGTTCAATCATAACTGAGTGGGTTTACGAGCGGCGCTCGCTTATATACCGATTTTAGATTTCAATAGCCTGTTTTGAAAGCAATTTTAAGACTATTGAAACAAGTTTTTGGATGAAAAAGTAACAAGTATATGACGCGTAGACATTTTATCTTTCAAATGAAGTGTTTATCATACCATTTCATTCAGTTGTTTAAGAGCTATTAACGCTCAAAATCTCGGTCTCCAGCGTAACGCTTTCGTTCTCGAAACTTTGGTTTTACACCCCGGTATAGAAATGAAAGACGTAGTCCTACGTCAAAAAACTCAGCTTTTAAGAAAAAATATAAAAAATATGGCATCCTCGATCTCGAAACCATGTAACCTATAAAAAACTAATACAATAAATAATTACGAAATCAGAATCCATTTTTTCGCAAGTCTAATATTTTTTAAAAAAGATCTATCTAATTGGCTTTAATTTTATGTGTCGATCATCTGCATAGGTCCAGTAGATCAAAAGTTATGAATTTAAAAAAAAAATCGTTTTTGGAAAAAGGGGAAAAAGTCGATTTTTCGAACCACCCTAAAATGGAAATGGGAACCCTAATAAAAAAAAATAAAAAAACGGGGCCTCAGCTTTTAAGAAAACATATTAAAAAAATATGGCGCCCTTGGTTCCGAAACCACGAATGTTATGAAAAACAATTACAATCAATAAATACAAAAACAAAATCCATTTTTTCCCCAAGTGAATTTTTTTTTTCGGACCACCCTATAATGGAAACGAACACGCTAATAGAAAAATAAACAAATACGGGTCTTATATTTTGCTGTAAGGAATAAAACTACCACTTTTCACGAAAAACTGAAAACCACTATACCGGTTTGGCATGTAATGGCCTTATATATAGATTGGTACTATTTATAACACAAAAATGGAAGCCTCATATCAACTGTCCCACCGTGTACGGTCCTGCTGTGAACTTTCGAACAATAGGCAACATAAGATAAACATGTACATGAATAAATTCGGCTCTGTTGCAGGTGGAGTGAGGCTTAGTAAAATAAACAAATGCGAAAAAACAAGCAGCCTTAGCTTGGATTTTTAAATTATACTGAATAAGCTTCAAGTCTAGCGTAATTTATAAAAAGACGCATGATAGCATTTCTAGACGTTCGATAGCCATATTTTTACCGAGCAACCAGGTGTTCCTCTCCCCACTATCGTATTCTTTGAGTCAGTGTTTGATTCAGAGGACTACCGTTCCAAATGAAAGAGTCGTGTGATGAGCCCGGATGATTAGCATCGAGATACCGAATCATTAACGTATGATCACAAACCTGTTATTTTAAAATTGAAGCTTTAGTGAATTTTAAAAATATGTCTGATATTTCGCATTCATTTTACCAACATAACATTCAAGCTGCAAAAGTCTTTTCTGTTATAGAACAAATGTTTGTCGTGCGACGGAGGAATAATGCTGACATGTGTTCCGTCTACGCATCCGATCACTCCTGGGAACCCTGTTTTCTCATAGAACGCCAGTTTGATCGCATTCATCTCCCTTTCTTCAGACGGAAACTTAATGACAACTGGGCAAATATCTGTTTCTATTACATTCAACACCTTTTGCAGCACTTTTGAAAACGTTGATTGAGCCAATCCAACAAAACGATCGTTGCCTACCCCTCTCTGGTAGCTACCTTCAACTAAAGGCCCATTTATACGTTGCTAGTAGCTGACTTTACAGTGAGCAGCTACTGGGCCGGTGAACTCGCTTGACAATTGGTTGACTCGCCTTGTCCGTTCACACAGTGTGAGCTGCTGACGAGAAACTAGATACTACTGCATTGGCTTACCAGGGATGCCAGATGATTTTTCAAATGTCCATCAAATAGTCAGAAACAGCAATCAGGTCCGAATTTGTCAGATGATTGATCCCAAATCGAGTTCTCTATTGACAGTTTTTTATTACACATTTACACATTTTTATCGCGAAATACACGCTGACCGTGTATAAAAACACTTTGAGCTGAATTTCTTCGAACTGAAGGTACTATCCGAAAAAGCAGAAGGGCAAAAGGATTTGGGCCAGGAATTGGATGCAAGGAAAAGGAGCAACAAAAGTAATACTGAAGGTACTCTACGATGATGATCCTCTAGAGTACAGAGCAGTGTTGAGAAAAACACCTGAATAAGTGGAAACACTGTTGGAATTCATTGGTCCAAAAATACAACGCCATGATACACTCATGAGAGGTGCTATACCTGCAAGAGTGAAATCAAAAAACGACATTGATGTGGCTTTCTTCTGGAATATCGTTCAGATTGTTGTCGATATGTTTTAGAATCTCGAAAGCATTCATAGCTAAGATAATTCCGGAAGTATGTGATGCTATAAATGGCAGTCTAAAATATTTTTTAAAATTTTATTTATTTCGCCTTGCCAACAGCTTGTACCAATTCGTGAAATAAAAATGATAGTAGATTTGCAAGTGAATGAATGAAAATGTCCTTTTTTAATTCGAATATGTATTCTGTTTCTTAGATCAATACTTTTTTTTGCAAGTTGTGTGTGAATTTTGAATGAAAATTGTGCCTGATAATGATTCTATATTAGAGATTCTCAAGAAAACTATCTCAAAAAGAAAGCGTGCCCGCCAGCGTGCAAAACAAAATAACAACGATTTCGTTTAGAAACTATGAGATTTTTATTTATTTTTCCAATAATTGTAAAGTCTATAAATATCTTCGTATATTTTCAATTATCTTAAAAATAGAGACATTTCTTTACATTTGGCATCCCTGATTCGAACACTAAATTTTGTTTTTGACGTTTTGAGGGATGCGAGTGCGAGTGAATTCAAAAAACTTTGAAGTAGCTCGCACGCCGGAAAACACATGACACTAACTGGCATGATGTGTTCACACGGTGTGAGTAGCTGCACTGCAGCAACTGACTAGACCGACTCGTATGCTTACTCGCACCGTCTGAACCCGGCTTAAGAATCGTAACGAAGCTGCTAACATGATCATTGGAGGAACCGACGTAGAATGTTGAACTGGGCTAAGCTTCGCATCTATAATTTTCACCACGTGTGTGAAAATCTCCTTTGATACTCTAAATAATTTAATGAAGCTGAAAAATAAGTATGAAGGGTTTGAGTATAATTTATTATTTTCGCAGGTATTTTTTTACAGATACTTACGATTTTTCCGTTTGGTCCAGTGGGTTGGAGGTATCCCTTATACGCTTCCGTTCAATAATTAAATTGGAGTAATCATCTTCATCGTCACTATCGGTGTCGAACCATAATTCAACACTCATTTTTTAACAAACAGTAGAGCAACAAGAAGACAAAATAGAGAAAATCGAGAAAGGTTCTTGACGATAAAAGTTCCCAATGTGCAACCTATAAGCAAAAGATGTATTTAAGCAGGGAATAACAAACAATATGCATCTCTTCATGTAGAACTGCATGGAAGTCACTCATATCTATTCATTCCATCGATTTACATGAACGTTATATTGTATGGTTGTATTCAAAGTCCATGTTTGTAGACTATTCTGTTTTCGTTGATCAGATATTTTCGTTTTATTCGAAATAGAATTGTAGAAGTGTTGTAATTTTTTAATCCTCCATTTGAACATCAGCATCAAATGTAATAATTCAAATTTACAACATTTTCATTCATTTTAAAATAAAATATTATCACTAAAGTAGTGGGAACGTAAGTGTACGTGGATACAGGAATAAGGCCCTCTGTTCAAGTTAGAGGCCAATTACTTGTTCGATACTGGTACAAGTAACTTGAACAGAGTGTCTGCTCTCTGTTCACTGGATACTTCAACTAGAGCGTTGACTGGCATCGTCTAAATCAGCCTTAAGTGTAAGTGGATACGGGAATAAGTCCCGATATCATAAATTTGATAGATTCATTCTTGCTTGCTTGCAGAAGCTTCAAAAGATGAACGCTTCTTTCGCGACGAAATCCGTGAATTGGCAGAAAGATAGGAAATAGTAGTGGCTACCCATGGCCAATCCTTTGAATAATGTGCTAATTAATTTTGTTACTCTAATAAATGTGTTTTTCAAGCAAAAAACAGGAAGTGGGTTATATCTATGGTATAACCGCAAGGGTGACGTAGGACTATCGTTGATTTAGAGATCATTTGTTTGAAGTTGAATCTAAATCCATTCTGAATGAATGAATAAATGAATATTTGGGAGACTTCGAAAACGAGAGCGTTACGTTGGAGGCACAAGGTTTTATGCATCCAATATAGGATACGAAAAACCTTGTTCTGAAGAATAATCTTCAGAAGCTAACGTGCTAACTGTACTTGATTGACAAATCACAAACCCAAATGTATTATATGGATATTTTATGGATAGAAAACATTCAATTAAACTCTTTCACATGAATATATTTTGAAAATTCCCAGAGGAACTGGCAGATTATTTTCAGTAACGATTAGTTATTTCCACATTTTCCTCGATACTGGAAGCCCACCAGTGGTTAATACCAACTCGATAACCACCTGTTAATAGCACTTGATTGAAACATATTTGGTCACAGTGTTACATGGATAGAAAACATTCAATTAAACTCTTTCACATGAATATATTTTGAAAATTCCCAAAGGAACTGGCAGATTATTTTCCAGCAATGATTAGATCTTTCCGGAACTTTCTCGATGCTGAATGGCATCCTAATGGAAAGAGTTCTGCGCGTGTATGTGTCGATCCTTCGCCGTCCACCTCCTCCAGCACGTTAGGCAACGATGTTGTCTTGTCGATGTCCTCACGAAAAATGAATGTGTCTCACCACCAGAATATCGCTTAAGTATGCTTTTTGTGTGTGATTGAATCGAGAGAAGGTGTGGTTTACGATGGCAATTTGGAAGGCAAACTAGAGGGGAATGAACTCTCTAAGCTCGGAACTTTCGGCGACTGAGCAATAATCGATTGCGGGCGCATACAATATTGGATACGGAAATATCCTACTGATGGGGAAGAATAATTTTCTGAAGCTATCCTGTTAATTGCGATTGATTGAAAAACCACAAAACCAAATGTATTTGATCACAGTGTTACATGGAAAGAAAACATTCAAATAAACTCTTTAACATGAATATATTTTGAAAATTCCCAAAGGAACTGGCAGATTATTTTCAGTAACGATTAGATATTTCCACATTTTCCTCGATACTGGAAGCCCACCAGTGGTTAATGCCAACTCGATAACCACCTGTTAATAGCACTTGATTGAAACATATTTGGTAACAGTGTTACATGGATAGAAAACATTCAATTAAACTCTTTCACATGAATATATTTTGAAAATTCCCAGAGGAACTGACAGATTATTTTCAGTAACGATTAGTTATTTCCACATTTTCCTAGATACTGGAAGCCCACCAGTGGTTAATACCAACTCGATAACCACCTGTTAATAGCACTTGATTGAAACATATTTGGTCACAGTGTTACATGGATAAAAAACATTCAATTAAACTCTTTCACATGAATATATTTTGAAAATTCCCAGAGGAACTGGCAGATTATTTTCAGTAACGATTAGTTATTTCCACATTTTCCTCGATACTGGAAGCCCACCAGTGGTTAATACCAACTCGATAACCACCTGTTAATAGCACTTGATTGAAACATATTTGGTAACAGTGTTACATGGATAGAAAACATTCAATTAAACTCTTTCACATGAATATATTTTGAAAATTCCCAGAGGAACTGACAGATTATTTTCAGTAACGATTAGTTATTTCCACATTTTCCTAGATACTGGAAGCCCACCAGTGGTTAATACCAACTCGATAACCACCTGTTAATAGCACTTGATTGAAACATATTTGGTCACAGTGTTACATGGATAGAAAACATTCAATTAAACTCTTTCACATGAATATATTTTGAAAATTCCCAAAGGAACTGGCAGATTATTTTCAGTAACGATTAGATATTTCCACATTTTCCTCGATACTGGAAGCCCACCAGTGTTTAATGCTAACTCGATAACCATCTGTTAATAGCACTTGATTGAAACATATTTGGTCACAGTGTTACATGGATAGAAAACATTCAAATAAACTCTTTCACATGAATGTATTTTTAAATTCCTAGAGGAACTGGCAGATTATTTTCCGGATCTTTCTCGATCCAAACGGAAAGAATTCCGTGCGTGTATGTGTGTGTGTGTAGCGGCTGCTTCGAGATCTTCCCGGGGAACCGTTTGTAGCATCACCTTCCTCCTGATGGTTTCCCTTCTGGCCTAAGGTGCACAAACAGGCTCTTGGTGACACCGTTCATCCGCGCTTTCATGATAAATGAAGAGCTTCACCACAACAGCGACAACATGCTCCAATCGCTGTTCAATTAGAACTGAGTGGATTTCCGAGCGGCGCTCGCTTATATACCGATTGGTGATTTCAATAGCCTATTTTGAAAGCAAATTTAAGACTATTGAAACAAGTTTTTGGATCAGAAAGTAACAAGTATAGAACGCGTAGACATTTTATCTTTCGAATGAAGTGTTTATCATACCATTTCGTTCAGTTGTTTAGGATCTATTAACACTTAAAATCTCGGTCTCCGGCGTAACGCTTTCGTTTTCGAAACTTTGATTTTACACCCCGGTATAGAAATGAAAGACGTAGTCCTACGTCAAAAAACACAAAAGCATTAAATTCTTATACTAGACCGTTTCACAAACATATAGATCAACTGCATATAGCAGATGTCGCGAGTTCCCAACACGTCTCTAACAGGAACATAGGGTTGTCTTCCTTGGACCTCAAGGGCATTCAAAAGGTACTCTCTGGCTGCGTAATTATCCGTACATTGCCAAACTGCGTGATCGATGTCATCGTAACCGTTTCCACACCGACAGACATTGTTTTGAACAAGATTTATTCTGTGGAGGTGCACATCTAGCGAGTAGTGGTTGGACATAAGTCTACTCATTGCACGAATGAAGTCACGACTTACGTCCAAACCTTTGAACCACGCTCTCGAAGAAACATTTGGAATAATTGAATATAACCACCGCCCAAGACTTCCAGTGTCCCAATCGGTTTGCCAACTCAAGAGGGAACTCTGACACAGTAATTGGAAAAATTCATCGTATGAAATCTGTCTATCAAACAATTCGCCTTCCTGGGCACCCACCTTTGCTAGAGTGTCCGCCTTCTCATTGCCAGGAATTGAGCAATGAGAGGGAACCCATACAAAGGTTATCTTATAAGATCTTTCGATCAGTGCACTCATCTGCAGTCTCACTTTTGTGAGGAAATAAGATGGGTGCCTACTAGTTCTCATCGACTGGAGAGCCTCAAGCGAACTGAGACTATCCGAGAAAATGAAGTAATGGTCTGCAGGCTTGTTGGAGATCATCCCCAATGCGAAGTCGATTGCTGCCAGCTCAGCAACATAAACGGAACAAGGTTCCTGCAGTTTACGGAAGGCGCTCGAATTTCCATTGAAAACACCGAAGCCAGTGGATCCATTGAGGCGAGACCCATCAGTGAAGTATCTTTTCATGCAATTGACTTTTGAGTACTTTCGGTTAAAAATACGGGGAATGTAAGTTGATCGAAGCTGATCTGAGATTCCAAGTATTGCTTGTTTCATCGACAGATCGTATTCAATTGAGGAACTGCTGATGGTGAAGTGAGCACGGTCTGGAGTAAACGATGGAAGACAAATATCTGAAGAAATATAGTGGTGGTAAATTCTCATAAACCGAGATTGTATATTTAGATGAAGAATTTTTTCGAAGTTTTCAATCAAAAGTGTGTTCGTGACTCCGCATTTCACCAGTATTCTGAGAGAAAGTTCCCTGAATCGGTTCTGTAGAGGAGTTACTCCTGCCAGAACCTCGAGACTCATGTTATGCGTTGAGTGCATACAGCCAAGAACTATACGCAGACAATGATATTGAATTCGTTCCAGTTTTAGAAGGTGACTTTTAGCTGCTGAGAGAAAGCAGAAAGAGCCATACTCCATACTCCCGGATTAGCTCCCCACCACGTGCCGCAAATCGAGCGGAGGAAGTTGACCCTCTTTTGACATTTTTGCTTCAAATACGTAATGTGGGTATTCCAAGTGCATTTTGAATCAAACCAGACACCAAGGTACTTGAAAGTCAATGATTGGGTAATGCTTCTGCCCAAAAGCTTAAGTTGCAATTGGGCTGGGAACCGCTTTCGAGTAAACACTACCAGTTCGGTTTTCTGTGGCGAGAATTCGATCCCTAAGTTCCTTGCCCAAGAAGACAAGTTATCTAAGGAATTTTGCAATGGTCTTTGCAAATTTTCGGCATGGAGACCTCTGACGGAAACCACACCATCATCTGCAAGCTGTCTAAGCGTGCATTGTTGTGCCAAACAACTGTCAATATCTTTCACATAAAAATTATAAAGAAGGGGGCTCAGACATGAGCCTTGGGGTAGACCCATATAACTATTTCTGGAAGTTGTCAGTTGTCCAAGGGTGAAGTTCATTCGCTTTTCTGACAACAAATTGTACAAAAAGTTATTCAAAATTCCAGGAAGTCCACATCTGTCCAGATTGTCTGACAGAATTTCTATGGTAACCGAATCAAAAGCTCCCTTAATATCCAAGAATACTGAAGCCAATTGCTCCTTGTGCGCAAAGGCCAGTTGAATATCTGTAGAAAGCAACGCTAGACAATCGTTTGTTCCTTTGCTCTTGCGAAACCCAAATTGTGTACTTGATAGCAAATTATTTGTCTCGATCCATTGATCGAGTCTTCGAAGGATCATTTTCTCCAACAATTTTCTAATGCACGAGAGCATAGCAATCGGACGGTATGAGTTATGGTCAGACGCTGGTTTGCCAGGCTTTTGAATTGCTATTACTTTGACCTGTCTCCATTCGGGTGGCACAATGTTGTTTTCTAGTAGGGTATTGAATAAGTCTAGCAAGCGTCTTTTCGCGATATCGGGAAGATTTTTTAGAAGAACGAATTTAATCATATCGCTTCCGGGTGAAGAGTTGTTCGATGAAAGAAGAGCCATAGAAAATTCCAGCATTGAGAATGGTCCGTCCAGAGGTCCACTGCTCGGAGACGTTTCTCGAAGAGTATGTTGGGCTGGAACTGAGTCTGGACAAACCTTTTTCGCGAAATCGAATATCCATCGGTTGGAGTATTCTTCACTCTCGTTGGTAGATGAGCGGTTACGCATGTTGCGAGCTACCCTCCACAAGGTACGTATTGAGGTTTCACGAGAAAGACCTTCAATGGCGCCAGTAACCGCGTTTTTTTGCTTTAATTAATTGTTTCAGCTGTATTTCAAGCTTTGAATATTCCTCGAAGTGTGTGGATGTTCCATGTCTACGAAAAGCTTTGAAAGCATCAGATTTTTTCAAATACAATTTTGTGCATTCATCGTCCCAGCCAGGAGTGGCTGGTTTTCTTTTAAACGGAGCACTTGGAACTTTTCTTTTTTGTGCTTCCAGTGAGCTTTTAATTATTCAAATTGGAATACATCAAATCGACAAAGAATCGATATTCTTCCAATGGTGGAAGTATATCTATTGATTCGACACCGATTGTTACCGCCGTTGCAAATTTTTGCCAGTCGATGTTCCTTGTTAGATCAAATGGAACTCGAGATGGTTCAGTGGATTGCGGGCTACACTTGATTGATATACTGATTGGCAAGTGATCGCTACCATGGGGATCATTGATGACCTTCCACTGACAATCTAATAATAACGAGCTTGAGCAAAAAGAAAGGTCGAGACGACTTTCTCGAGCCGGAGGTTTTGGAATTCGTGTCGCTTCACCAGTGTTCAAGATAGTCAAGTTGAAATCGTCACATAAATCGTAAAAAATAGCCGCTCTGGCGTCATCATAAGGATCACCCCACCCAGTACCATGAGAGTTCATATCACCCAGAATTAGAACTGGGGATGAGAGAATCGAGACTAGATTCCAAAGATGACTACGGCTAATGTTAGTATTTGGAGGAACGTATACTGAAGCTATGCAAAGTTCTTTATTCTTTGCAGTTATTTGACACGCGACAATTTCGACGTCTGATAGAGCTGGGAGAGGAATTTTATAGAAAAAGTAGCACTTTTTGATCCCCAAAAGTACTCCTCCATAAGAATCATTTCTATCCAGGCGAATAATGTTAAAATCGTGGAAGTTGAGTTCAGTGTCAGAAGAAAGCCATGTTTCAGAGAGGGCAAATATATCACAATCATAGTTTTGAAGTAAAAATTTGAACGAATCTAGTTTTGGCACTAGACTACGGCAGTTCCATTGTAGCACATTGATCATATCTTCTACTACGCTAGGGGAATTATTCATCGAATGATATGATTGATGCAAGGAGGGGCCATGAAGCAGTCAATTGCTTAAGATAAGACTTTAAAGATGGAAGCAAGGCAGAAATAAAGCTTCTGAGGGGGTCTTGAATTTTTAACGTGTTTAGTATGAAATCCACAATGTCCGAAAAAGCTATCAATCCTCGATTAGACACGAATTTTCTACGAGAAGTTCGAGGAGCAGCGTTTTTATTTCTCTCTTCTCTGGGTAATGACGTAAAATCCTTGCTGCAACCAGGAACTGGCTGAGAAGGAGCCTTCGGATTCGTTTTTTTATTACTATTACCCTTGGAATTAGACAATCTTCCGAGGGTTACTTTAGGTTTCTTACGGTGCACCGTTGGTGAAGAGAGCTTTCTTTTTGATGATTCATCCTTTATTGAAGATTCTGGTGCAGCCGTAGTATGACCCTCATCAGAATCAGAGTCCGATTCTTGAGATGACAAAACCGAAAATTGGTTTTCATCTTGAGCGGCTGATGCGGTACAGGCGCACTGGGAAAAAATATTTTCTACTTTCACATAGTTTGGGAGAACAGAACCTGCGAAAGTAATCCGAAAAGAGTGCGAGGGCTTATAAACTTTTTTGTTTTCTTCCAAAGATGCTGAATGCAGGTTTCTAACATCCAGGATCTTTACAAGATCACCTATCATCGAGTTTTTGAAAGAACCCGAAGCTTTTTTCAATTCATCGACACTCAGACTCGCGTCGGTTACTACGCCTTCTATCTCCACCTCTCGAGAAGGGATGTAGATGTGATATTCCCTGTTAAAAACTTCGTGGTCAACAATCTTGTTGGCCACATCAAAAGTCAGTGCTTCTACACGCAGTTTATCCGGTCTCTCTTTATGTATCGAGACGCCCGAAAATTGACGCAGCAAATCTCTTGAAATATCAAGAGTTCTCAACGATTTTCCCTTGGGCCGAAAGAAAACAACCCATGGTCCCTTTGAGGTCGATTGATAATAGCGCGTCCGCGCAACAATGGCATCGGTAGATGTCATTGCAAACGGTGCGCAACCGTCTATGAAAAAAAAACACACACACACACGCACGCGCGCTCAAAAACTCAACATAAAACTAACTTAGACTAATAATTAACTTAAATTTAAGAAAAATATATAAATATATATATCTCAAAAAAAAATTCTTCCAAAAAAACAGGAAGTGGGTTATATCTATGGTATAACCGCAATGGGGACGTATGACTATCGTTGATTTAGTGATCATTTGTTTGAAGTTGAATCTGAATTCATTCTGAATGAATGAATAAATGAATATTTGGGAGACTTCGAAAACGAGAGCGTTACGTTGGAGGTACAAGGTTTTATGCATCTAATATTGGATACGAAAATGTCCTACTGATGGAGAAGAATAATCTTCAGAAGCTTTCCTGCTAATTGCACTTGATTGAAAAATTACAGAACTAAATGTATTTGGTCGCAGTATTATATGTATAGAAAACATTACAATAAATTCGTTCGCTTGCATGTAATTTTCAATTCCAAGAGGAACTGGCTGATTATTTTGCAGCAACGACATCTTTCCGGATTCTCCTCGATTCTTCTCGAAATCCACCAGTGGTTAATGCTAACTCGATAACCACCTGTTGATTGCACTTGATTGAAAAATCACACAATTAATTGTATTTGGTCGCAGTATTAAATGGATAGAAAACATTATAATAAACTCTTTCGCTTGAATATAATTTTCAAGTCCAAGTGGGACTGGCAGATTATTATACAGCAACGATCACTTCATTCCGGATTCTTCTCGATAAGCAGCGAACGTAAAGAGTTGCACGCGTGTATGCGTGTGGCAGTTGCTTCGATACCTCAAGCGGAACCAATTTTCGATGCTGGTACTTTCTCGGCCGTCTTCTCTTCTCCTTCTGATGGATCGGCTTTTCTGCCCTCACTCACAGTTCCAAACAAACTGCATCTCTTTCAGGTCAGGTCAGGCCAGGTAATGAATCCCTCGATCCCTCGCCGTCCAGCTCGTTCAATTATGATGTTGCCTTGTCGATGTCCTCACGAAAAATGAATACGTTTCACCACCAGAATATCGCTTATATATGCTTTTTGTGCGTGATTGAATGGAGAGAAGGTGTGGTTTACGATGTCAATTCGGAAGGCAAACTAGAGGGGAATGAACTCTCTGAGTTTGAAACTTTCGGCAACTGAGCATTAATCGTTTGAAAATTATACAATTTTCACGATGCGAAACATTTTCCGTTGCGCGCGCATACAATATTGGATACGAAAATTTTCTACTTATGGGGAAGAATAATTTTCAGAAGCTTTCCTGTTAATTGCGATTGATTGAAAAACCACAAAACCAAATGTATTTGGTTGCAGTGTTATATGGATAGAAAACATTAGAATAAACTCTTTCGCATCAATGTGTTTTTCAATTCCCAGGGGAACTGGTAGAGTATTTTTCAGCAACGATTAGATTTTCCCAGATTTTCCTCGATACTCGAAGCCCACCAGTGGTTAATGCTAACTCGATAACCACCTGTTAATTGTACTTTATTGAAAAATCACAATACCAAATGTATTCAGTCGCAGTGTTACATGGATAGAAAACATTAAAATGAACTCTTTCGCATGAATGTATTTTTCAGTAACGATTGGATCTTTCCGAAACTTTCTCGATGCTGAATGGCATCCAAACGAAGAGTTCCGCGCGTGTATGTGTGTGTGGCGGCTGCTCCGATCTCTTCCCGGGGAACCGTTTGTGGCATCACTCCTGATGGATTCTCTTCTGGCCTAAGGTGCACAAACAGGCTCTTGGTGACACCGTTTATCCACGCTTTCATGATAAACGAAGAGCTTCACCACAATAGCGACAACATGCTCCACTCGCTGTTCAATTATAACTGAGTGGACTTCCAAGCGGCGCTCGCTTATATACCGATTGATGATTTTAATAGCCTGATTTGAAAGCAATTTTAAGACTATTGAAACAAGTTTTTGAATCAAAAAGTAACAAGTATATAACGCGTAGACATTTTATCTTTCGAATGAAGTGTTTATCATACCGGTTCGTTCAGTTGTTTAGGAGCTATTAACGCTCAAAATCTCGGTCTCCGGCGTAACGTTTCGTTTTCGAAACTTTGATTTTACACCCCGGTATAGAAATGAAAGACGTAGTCCTACGTCAAAAAACAAAATACTAATTTGCGGTGTCCGAACAACCTTGAACACCCCTATTCGAAGCTATACAACGCCGCACGCTACGAGGTAAACACAATAGCGTGACGGCAAAAGTTGTTGTTGATTATACTTCTCTATGATGAAATCGATGCCGCTGGAACCAATTCACAGATCGCCGGTCCGGCGTTGCCGGAGAGGTGCTGCTTCCTCGCTGTTCCGGGTATTAACGGCACTTATCTTGCCACGAACGGTCAAAGAAAAAAAAACCAAAGGCACTTTGGCGGAGGGGGAAAAAAAACTTCACCAGCTTCGATTTGTAGCAGAGACGCGAACAATAAGCGTCCGGCTCTTTCAACTATCGATTGAGGAATGATCAATATGAATTGTGTTTAAACATGTTTTTCAACTAGAAAATGTTTCTTCCTATCGTTTCAAGATGTTTTCCTCGCGATTTATATATGGACTGATGAATTATTAACAAAAAAGTGTTTGTCCGCGTTCACGTTCACGGGAACTCTAAACCTACCTTTACCAAGTTCTCCACATCGATAAATATTTTTTCTATGTTTACTGGTATGTGAGGGTAGCTGTGTATCAAAAGTTTGTTGAACATTTTCTATCATCTGATTCTTTGAACTTTTCCAGAGACTCAAAGGGCAATGATGAATCACCCATCATTGTAGCATAACTAGATCTTCTTTATTTTGCTCACTTCTTCCACAAAGCGTTGCTTTTGTGCTTCGCCGTTGTAGTGACCTATCATTTTATTAACATAATTTTGTTGATAACGAACAATGAACTTTTGGCATTGTTGAAGGGTGGCTCCCACGTAGAGGATTCGGTAACGAACACTTTCTGTGTCAGCCTGCAATAAATGTATGTACAGTTTGTACACTACGCGTTAAATCAAGGTGAGCATAACTTACAACGGTCAGCAGGGGCAGAATACTTGTCACGAATCGATGGGGCCCATGGCGGGTCTGGATGATGCAAAGTCGTGTTTTCTCATTGAAGTATATAACGTGCAACCGAAGCATGCTGGCCACTCCGAATTCGCCATAATACTTTTCAATTTTTTGTCGCAGGAAATTGTTCAGTTGCGAAGAATTGAGTGAGAACGCATCCGTATCCGAACGATTATTGCACATTAATTGTACCAAGATGTATCTGTAACAATCGATAGTATTTGAATAATATAAAATCTCAGCTGCAATATACTCTAACCACCTATTTTTTACACGAACCATTGCACTGAATATAACGTCGGGCAGCACAGAATATAAACAAATAACAAATACGATTCAGAATATGTTAAGGTCAGGAAAACAAAGCTTGTTAGCTGTAGTACGGGTAGAAGAAAGCGGTGAGAGGTACCAAATGTTGACGTCACTAATAGCGAATTTGTTTTTGTTCAGTTTCAACCCCACTTCCAACCCTAAGATCAGACAATAGGGGGTCTTTTACGGACCAAATTTCAGTCAGTCTTTCTGATTTCTGATTAGTTGATTTCGATAAATTTTGTAAACAAAGCCGATTTTTTCAGTGTTGCCAATAAAAATAAATAGGGTTGGATTTGTATTGAATTTAGAGATGGTGAATGTAATGAATATTACGATATTTAATTAAAAAGAAATGTTAAGAAATTATATGCAAGTTTATGTATGTTTTTTTTTTCACAATGGAGTAAAGTGAACGGCAAAACACTCATTCGTCAATTTAGCTACGTTAGGTCCCTAATGCGATTACATATTTCGGAATATAATTTCCATTGCTAAGAAGAAATGGAATGTCTCATCATTCACTATGCAGATGGCCGAGTTGTTAGCTCTAGCTCGTAAATATGAAAAAAGAGATGGTTGATACCATGGTGGTGTTTTGCTGACTACCAATTGTTACACTGCTGACATGTTCTTTCCCGCTGACTTATTTTGAAAATGTAAAGAGCTACTAATTTTGTTCTGTTCTGTTGAGGAAAGTTTTCGCTTCATCGACGGTGTACTCATAGACGAATTCAATATTCATGTCATCCACATTATCACTAAAATTAGATGAAGCTGAAATTCGATATGATGTCGATGCTGCTTCACTGAACATCAATTTCTGGGCTGAACATTCTTCCCGCCGCTTTGATAGCAAGTCCATCAATCCAACAAGATGTTCTTGTGTATCGGCTGTATGCGATGCATTCGGTACTACGGTCATGTATTGTGAAAGAGTCACGAAAGTTGTTTCTGAATAACAATCGAGTTGAGCGTCGTTGTTTTGCATGAATCAACGAGAAAATATTCTCTAGACGATCTTGGACGAGTTGTTATGGATATCATTGTTATATTATAGATATGGGTGTTTAAAAGACTTATTTTATCCTTCTTGAGATTGCTTTACTGAAAATATGCAAAATCATTAAATTCGCACCAACCAAATGTTACGATTCACAAAAAAAGAAATTTAAAAAATCCGAAATTTTATAATATTTGGCAACTCTGGCATCTTTATGTCATGGCTTCGTTTTTATACGACGAAGAAGAATAAGAAACCAGTTGTCTCATCTTGTCTTAAGGCCCATTTATACGTTGCTAGTAGCTGACTTCACAATGAGCAGCTACTGACCCGGTGAACTCGCTTGACAAATGGTTGACTCGCCTTGTCCGTTCACACAATGTGAGCTGCTGGCAAGAAACTAGATACACTGGAGAAATAGTTTAGTAAAAGCAGCTACCAAATCTTTAGTAGCAAAAACATTGGTAAAATATACACATTTTTTGTAAATATTACTAAAATTGCGTAAAAAAGATGTCAGACGCAATGAATGTTCCTACCAGGAATTCGTATATTTTACTTCATACCATTAGTAAGTTTGTTTTTATCGTCATACCTAACAACTGTGATGTGCGCACTTTGTCTTTTGTCTTTTGGAGACGAAGCGATTCGGAGGTAAGCACTTTGTTTTTATTGAATTCAATTATGTATTCATCTCCCCCGAGAATTTGTTTTCATCTTTTCGGCGGGGAAAATATCACAAGAAATTTTGATCCATATTAACATAATTGACCTAATACAATTTTTTTCTTTTTTAGTTGGCCTTAAAATTATATGCAGTTCAATCATTCATCATAAACAAATCGGAGATATGTATTCGTTTTTTTTACATCATTACATCAGTCACCTCGGTCGGGAAACTATTTTCATATTCCCGCCAAGGATAAACATCAGTTATATTCTGTACATTACAACACTATTGACCTTTTTCCTTGTCTTTACAGCTGGCATGATCTCAGACTCGTAATACTTGTTTACCAAAAACCATCCAAGCTATGGGATTGAAGGTAACGGCGAGTTTGTCGCTAAGATTGGAATCTTTCTTCAACACATCATCGACCGTAAAAAACTTAAGGTGAACATACATAATTTATTGCATATTTAATATCATTAACATATGTATTTCTTTTCTTCATAGGGACACGAGAGAACAAAATACGGATGAAACGTGCTAATTCTACCGTCAGTCTGCTAATCAGCTAATGCAAATCAAAGTGATGCAGCAGGAAGAGGAACGGGAACTTGCTTTGGAAATGCTTATCAAATTGAGGTGGTTGAGGCTGCGATTAAAATTTGCCTCTTGTACGCAGTTGATAATGATTCCAACGAGAATTATTGATGTTGTTTATAGGATAAGTTATTAGTATAATGTATTCTAAGCATGTAGAATTAAACGCAATCAAATACAATTTTTTAAATTAAAAATAATTATTAAAAATTTTGTCATTATCCCTGATGATTACCTCTCACAAATATGAAGCAAAATTTTCACTGTTATTGCACCAATGTTGGACCAACAATTTGTAGTTTGTTTGACATATGTGCCTACCATTCTTTTTTTGTAACATGTACCAATGATTAGTAGGGTAGAAAATGACTAGAGAATCTGTAACATGTACCAAAAAATTCGTCATATTTACTAAATTTTCCTCTCAGTGTACTACGGCACGGATTTACCAGAGATGCCAGATGATTTTTCAAATGTCCATCAAATAGTCAGAAACAGCAATCAGGTCCGAATTTGTCAGATGATTGATCCGAAATCGACTTCTTTATTGGCAGTTTTTGTCTTAGGTTTTCAGTTGAATTTATCATTACACAATTTTATCGCGAAACACACGCTGGCCGTGTTTACAAATACTTTGTGCTGAATTTCTTCGACCTGAAGGTACAGGGTTTTCCATTTCGGGCTTGCGAAAGTATACAGCCCTGCGCTGACAACCGTTTGACATAGCTATCAACCAAAGCGTCATATCGTTAGTTGAATGTCTGCCATTTTACAATATGGATCGTTTTAGCATCGCACAACGTGTTAATTTTGTTAAATTATACTATAAAAATGATGAAAAACCGGCAAATGTTTTTCGAGCATTACGGACGGATTATGGTCGTCATGGACGGCCTACAGAGCACACAATCGCTAATGTAGTGCGTAAATTCGAACAAACTGGATCCGTAGCGGATATTGTGAAACCTGTGCATCATCGTAATGTGCGTTCGGCCGAAAATATTGCTGCTATTGCTGCCAGTGTAGAGGATGACCCGAATGTTTCGATTCCACGGCGTGCTCAGCAGTTGGGCTTGTCAAACACATCATTGTGGCGAATTTTGCATTTAGACTTGCACCTACATCCATATAAAGTCCAACTGGTACAAAAATTAGAGCGTGGTGACCATGGAATGCGTCGGGCATACGTCGATGGGGTGAACGAACAACAGCAGAAAAATGCTGAATTTTCGCATCAAATTTTCTTCAGCGATGAGGCACATTTCGAGCTCGGTGGCTATGTGAACACCCAAAATTTCTGTATATGGGGCTCAGAAAATCCACACGTGATTGTTGAGAGGCCATTGCATCTGCCAAAAGTCACTGTTTGGTGCGCATTATGGTCTGGTGGAGTCATCGGGCCGTATTTCTTTGAAAATGAGGACGGCGAGACGGTAACTGTGAATGGTGAGCGCTATGGCCGCATGTTAACCGATTTTTTTTTTGCCACAAATTGAAGATATGGATACGGATGACATGTGGTTTCAGCAGGACGGCTCCACGTGCCACACAACACGACCGAACATGGCCATATTGCGAACGAAATTTAAGGGACGCATAATTTCGCGTTTTGGTGATGCCAATTGGGCGTCCAGATCATGCGATTTGAACCCGCTAGACTTTTTTTTTGTGGGGTTATGCGAAAGACCGTGTCTATGCCAACTCTCCGCAAACTCTTGAACATTTGAAAGACAACATTCGTGAAGTTATGACCGAGATACCGCCCCATATGTGCCGAAAAGTCATCGAAAATTACCTGTTCCTGATCAAGTGACGTATATGTAAACTATCACAGGTCGCCGTACACTAATTCACTGTCGTTCGCGCTCTGCCTGGTCCGCCAGGCAGAGTGTCAATGGTCGCCATGATACGCGGTCGCCATGATACATGCTTGTCCCTTTGGCATGCTCGGATTTCGGATTTAACGTAATTCACGAGTCGATGTCTGTCACAAGAGTGTATTTCTCTTACCAACTAACTTACGAGCTAAGTTCGCATATGATATTACATGTTTATTTATTATCATTATTGTTGTCTACGACAAGCGTCGAGCGGAGCGGTATGTTATTGTTGTTAGTTGTTGGAGGTCGTATACAGGGAAGTTTGGCGTGCCATAATAGCGTTCAGCCGATGTTATGAAATCAGTTGGTTTGGAGGATTTCCGTAAGGAAATCAAAAGTTGTTGACGAACAGGTGTTAGGTAGAGATTATATAAATGTTGTTAGATATGGTATGCGGAAAAGTGGTTATGTATAAGAATGCGGAATTGAGGATGAGAAAGAATGAGGGTCAGGATGTTTTGTGTTTAATTGGAATTGAGGTTAGTTAGTATGCTACACCTCCCCTCTTTAGGAGAATGGTGTAACCATTCGGAAAAAAATAAAGAGAAATTATACTTGCTAAACTTGCGTTTACAAATGAAAAATATATTCAATTTTTTTTTTACTAGTTTTGTGCATATAAGTTCCATGCCTTTATTAGCCTATTTTTGTGTACTATCGTTTGTTTGCCTGTTACAGGGTGCTTAATAGTGCAATTAGTATTTTCTATATTTATTATGCTATATGGTCCTATATAAAAAGGATATAAATCTATCATGTTTGAACTGGACCCTATTTCTTATATTCGTTCCGTTTCGTTTTTATAAAAACAGATTTTCTATACAATATTGCACTACTGATTGTGGTTTCATTATTCATAAAATAATTATTAACAATTGATACAACGTGTGGTATACTCTTCAAAATTTAAAAAGTGAAAGTTTGAAAAAAATATATAGTTTTCAACTGGGTATTTGTTTTAAGATTAGTATGAAATTATAATTTTTATTGACTCAACGCGTATGAACTTCTTCGTTACTCGTCTCATCTCTGTCTAGAAGAGTGGACATCTCTGTCTAGTAATCGGTACAATGCGCTAGAGCAATTGCCTTTCGTTATTTTAATATGCCCATTTTATATTCCTTCGCTAGTCAGCTCTTCCGCTGCTGCATTATATTCATGACCTTTTATTTAGGCTAATTTTTCTCTTTTATCTTTCATATCTTCATATTTTCTTCATATTATCTTATCTTCTCGGGGGTCTTCGTAGCCACTTGGTTACGCGTTCGCTTACTAAGCGATCGATCGTGAGTTCAAACTCAGGGCCCTCAATTGACCATCTTTGTGTTGTTATAGAATAACTACGTCCACGCAACCATCATCAGCTATGGAGATCGATCCACGGTGGAACAAAGATCGATTCATCCATACAACTGCTCTGCTCTGCAAGAAACATCGGGCTGCTGTTCTATAAATAACCCAACAATGATCAATATCAACTGTCTCCGCTGTCCGGTCTGCTGAACAATGGAAGAACAGATAGAATACCCTTACGCCTAAATGGCTACTACAGTGTAATTTACCATAATGTAATGGAACAGAAAATCTAACGCCTAAATGGTTACTACTTCTACTACGTAATTTACAATTTGTAGAAACATAAACATATGTACATGTACACGATAAAAACCCGGCTCTGTTACAGATAAAATGCTAATGAGCCTGATAAATAAATAAATGGGATAAAAAAATCTTATCTTCTTAACTAGAAGAGCAAACTCGAGTGTTTGACTTTCATTTTATTTAATTATATCACTTATTTTCTCATTTCTAGAAGAGCAACCACTTATGTTGTATTATTATGACTCGTAATACTTGTTTACCAAAAACCATCGAAGCTATGGGATTGAAGGTAACGGCGAGTTTGTCGCCGTTACAAAAACATTTGCGGAAATAATATCTGAAGCAATTGTTTCAATGCATGAACTTCCTCCACTCGAAGAGTATAACTTTATATCGAGTTTGATTTACGAAAGCGCACTTCAAGCTCAAAAGAAACGTGTACCGGCTACCACTTTCCGACGTCGTCCTCCATCACTTTGGTGGGACAAGGAATGTTCAAAGGTCTACCTTGAAAAATCATCTGCTTTCAAAAAATTCAGGAAAACTGGATTAGTGGAATGGTTTCTAAAGTACCAAGCTCTAGAAGCCAAACTAAAAGGTTTGATTAAAGCAAAAAAGGGTGGATATTGGCGGAAGTTCGTCAATGGTTTGTCAAGGGAGACCGCTATGAGCACTCTTTGGTATACGGCTAGGAAAATGCGTGGCTGGAACCATACAAACGAAAGTGAGAAATACTCTGACCGTTGGATTTTTAACTTTGCAAGGAAGGTTTGCCCCGACACCGTTCCTGCACAAAACGTCGTACGCGACATTCCACTTCAAAGCGATTATGAGAATTTTTCGATGGTGGAATTCTCAATTGCCCTTCTCTCATGTAACAATTCAGCTCCGGGGTCGGACAAGATTAAATTCAACTTGTTGAAGAATCTTCCCGACTTGGCAAAACAGCGTTTGCTGAACTTGTTCAACAAGTTTCTGGAGCTGAATATTGTCCCGCATGACTGGAGACAAGTGAGAGTGATAGCCATACGGAAACCCAACAAGCCGGCTTGCGATCACAACTCGTATAGGCCGATTGCAATGTTATCCTGTATTCGTAAATTGTTAGAGAAAATGATTCTACTTCGTTTGGACAAGTGGGTCGAAACGAACAATTTGCTGTCAAATGCGCAGTTTGGCTTCCGCCGAGGTAGAGGGACAAATGATTGTCTCGCGCTGCTATCTTCTGAAATCCAAATCGCATTTGCTCGCAAAGAACAAATGGCTTCCGTTTTTCTCGATATCAAAGGGGCATTTGATTCAGTTTCCATGGAAATTCTCTCAGAGAAGCTTCATAATCGTGGACTTTCACCAATTCTTAACAATTTCCTGTACAATTTACTGTCAGAAAAGCACATGATTTTCTCTCATGGCAGCTCGAAATCTTCTCGTTACAGTTTTATGGGCCTACCACAAGGCTCCTGCCTGAGCCCCCTCTTGTACAGTTTTTACGTCAATGATATGGATGATTGTCTAACTAGAGACTGCACGCTGAGACAACTTGCAGACGATGGAGTTATTTCCATCACGGGTACTAATCCCGTCGTTCTGCAAAAGTCGTTGCAAGATACCCTGAACAATCTGTTCACGTGGGCCCTCAAGCGGGGTATCGAATTCTCTACGGAGAAAACTGAAATGGTCGTTTTTTCTAGGAAGCACGAACCCGCCCAATTCCAGCTTCACCTATCCGGCAAAACGATCCAACACTCTATGTTTTTCAAATACCTGGGTGTATATTTTGATTCTAAGTGTACCTGGGGGAGACACATTGCGTATTTGTAACAGAAATGCCAGCAAAGAATCAATTTTCTCCAAACAATTACCGGAACATAGTGGGGTGCCCATCCAGGAGACCTCATTCAGTTGTACAAAACAACGATATTATCAGTGTTAGAATATGGCAGTTTTTGCTTCCGATCAGCTGCCAAGATTCATATTCTCAAGCTGGAGAGAATACAATATCGTTGCTTGCGTATAGCCATGGGGTGTTTGCATTCGACACATACGATGAGTCTCGAAGTTTTGGCAGGAGTACCCCCGCTTACTCTTCGGTTCACAGAATTATCCTACAGATTTCTCATCCGTTGCAAGATCATGAATCCATTGGTAATTGATAACTTCGAAGATCTACTCCAACTGACTCCTCAGTCAAGTTTTATGGCTTTATACCATGAGTACCTTACACACGACGTGCACCCTTCACCAGGCATCTCCAACCAAGTTTGCTTCCCATACTTCTGCAATTCCTCTGTCATTTTTGATCTGTCCATGCGACAAAAAATCCATGGAATCCCAGATCACCTACGCTCCGATTCTATTCCGCCGATATTTTCGGCAGAATATGGGAAAGTTAGATCTGATAAAATGTTCTTTACTGACGGTTCATTCATAAACGGGTTCACTGGCTTCGGCATCTTCAATGAAAATTCCAGTGCCTCTTTCAAACTCAAAGATCCTTGTTCCGTGTATGTCGCTGAACTGGGTGCGATATATTACGCATTAGGGATCATTGAAACATTGCCCATCGACCACTATTTTATTTTTTCAGACAGTCTCAGCCCAATAGAGGCAATCCGCTCAATGAAAGTTGATAAACGCTCATCTTATTTCCTAACAAGAATAAGACAACTATTGAGTGTTTTGGTCGAAAAATTATTCACGATTACCTTAGCATGGGTTCCCTCTCATTGCTCGATTCTGGGGAATGAGAAAGCGGACTCGCTAGCTAAGGTGGGCGCTTTAGAAGGCACACTTTTTGAAAGGCAAATTGCTTATAATGAATTTTTCCACATTCCTCGTCAGTATACGCTCGTAAGTTGGCAGCGCATGTGGAGTGGAGATGAGTTCGGTCGTTGGTTACACACGATTATCCCTAAGGTCTCGACGAGTGCATGGTTCAAGGTATTGAATGTAGGTCGTGATTTCATTCGCGTGATATCTCGGCTTATGTTCAATCACTACAACCTAAACGCGCATCTCTATCGCATTGGGCTCGCAGCAAACAATCTTTGTGATTGTGGCGATGGCTATCACGACATCGAGCATGTTGTCTGGTCGAGTATCCGATTCCATGCTGCTCGCTCTCAGCTCTCCAGAGCACTGAGAGCACAAGGCAGACAATCGGGTATCCCCGTCCGGGATATCTTAGGTAGCCGCGATCTTGATCTTCTGCTTCATCTATACCTGTTCCTCAGAAACGCCAATGTCAACGTTTAATGATGTTTCCTTCGTTGTGTCCCTGTTTCATATCCATCCTATCCGATCTATAAACTTTTACTTAGTTGCGGCAATACATACACATGTTTAAAGAGTTAATTTTATTTCACTTCCGAACTGGTGTACATCACAAAAGAGTCTATATGGTGTGGAGTGACGCTGCTTAACTACTCTAGCTAATAATAAAAAACTGTCCCTAAGACAAATGCATGGCGGTATTGGTTATGTCAAGGTGTATTCATGTATGTGGGAATACTTTAAATTAAACGAAATAGGGTTATAAAATCACATATTATTACACGCTTTCTTTTTTGTTTGCTGAAACTTAGCCTATGGTTAGCATTTGGGGACCGTTAACCCGCGGCCAACTCGGGGTTAGTAAACTACTAAACTACCCATTCGCCGTAGCGTTTTGGAGGAATAACTGTACGACCTGAACGTGTTACACGAGGGGAAACTACAGGGGACAAAGCGTCTTGAGAAGAATGATGAGACTGTAATGAATCATGAAGATTTTGTGTAGAGGAACTTGAAGGTCTAGCTGTAACTTCACCACTAGGGAACAAGTCATCTAGCGCACCAAAACTATCACGGGAACGGGGATTAGCTGATGTCTTACCCGAAACTGAGATCTCCGAAGGACCACCGTTCGATTTAGAATGATTGTGATTCGAAGGACTTGGTACAGACAGATGTTGTTGTTCCGGAAGATCATCTTCAGTAAGTAACTCACTGGTATTCAATTCATTATTAGTGGTTTGGGTTATAAACCTGCGATTTCGGCGAAAGTGATTTTCAAAATTGTCTCTAACCACAAAAGAGCTACCGTTGACATCACGTACAATTTGCCCATAATGCCATTCCTTAGAATTTTTCTTAAACAGAACTCGATCTCCAACTTTCAATAGTGGGAGTTTCTTAGCAGAGCGATCGTAGTATTGTTTTTGCAACTCTCGTTTCTTTGATATTCTTTCTCGTACCACACGTTCATCAAGCGACTCTCGAATCAAAAGCGTTTCATTCATAGGTAAGCGTGTTTTAATTTGCCTTCCAAAAAACAACTGACTAGGGGAAAGCTTCATGCTGGCGATAGGTGTCGTGTTATATTCAAGCAGTCGATATTGGAACTGTTCAACCTCTCCAACTTCATAACATCGTTTCAGTATGTTTTTGGCTATAGCCACCGCCTTTTCAGCAAGACCATTGCTTTGCGGATAACGAGGACTAGAGAATTCGAATTTGATGTTATTTCTGTTCGCGTATGTTTCGGATTCGAGGGAATTAAACGGTACGTTGTCACTTCGAATAAGAGTCGGATATCCATAGCAGTTGAACATCTTGTCGAACAATTTACATACACTAGCAATGGTCTTATCTTGCAATCGATCAGAACAAATGAATCCAGAATAAGCATCTATTACTACCAACCAATCATATCCACCATACTCATAGATATCAGTTGAAACTCTTTGAAACGGATACTCTGAAATATTATCCTGCACCAGAGGTTCTTTGCAGTTGTTACGCCGGAACTTCTCACATATTGTACAAGAAGAAACCAGTTCCTTTAAGTCATTAGTCATTCCGGGCCAAAAGAATTGTGTCCTAGCCTTGGAGAGCGTTTTCTCGATGCCTAGATGTGCGGCATGTAACCATTTACAAATCAGCCTTTGTAGAGCAGTAGGTACAACCAAACGATGATTTTTGAACAACAAACCATTTTCATAATGCATCTCATCTTGATACTTATAGAAAAGCTGACTGAGATCATCGAGCTTATGAAACGAAGGCCAACCTTGTTCGACATATTTTACTATGCGCATGTAACGTTCATCTGAGACGAGAGCTTGCAAATATCGATCATAATTTTCCTTTGACATACAGGCATTTCTTGTCAACGAGTGGACAACATTTTCAAGTTCAGCATTTGATTCATCGACTTCTGGTAATGGAGCTCGAGAAAGACAATCAGCGACAGGTATTCTTTTCCCAGGCGTATACAAGATTGATAACCCAGGATACTTGAGCAGAATCAAAAACATACGCTGCAACCGAGGTGTTACATCATCAATATCTCTTTTCACAAGCGTCTCAAGAGGTTTATGGTCCGACTGAACCGTAAACTCACGTCCGTACAAGAAATGGTGAAACCGTTGGCAAGCGAAAACTACGGCAAGAAGCTCTTTTTCAATCTGAGCCCATTTTTGCTCACAATTTGTCAGAGTTCGTGATGCATATGCTACGGGTCCATGGTCTTGCAATAAAACACATCCAAGTCCATCTTTAAAACTATCCGTCTGAACAATGCAAGCTTTACTTGGATCATATATCGCCAGGGTTGGTGTAGAACTAATGGATGAGAGCAAATCTTTTAATTCCGTATCATGCTCTTCATTCCACTCCCATTTGGCACCATGATGAGTTAGTTTACGCAAATTGAGTGTTCGTTTCGACAAGTTTGGAATGTATTTGGCTAGATACTTCAGAAGGCCCAACAATCTAGCAACATCTGGAATGCACGAAGGCTTAGGCATACACGTGATTGCCCTAATGTCTTTATCGATGGGATTCGTCCTCCCAGAGTCAATGACACTTCCCATGAATGTAACTTTGGCTTGGCGGTACTGTAGTTTAGCAGCATTGAACTTAACGTTGTTGATTTGAGCTCGCTTAATGACTTCAGCTAGGGCTCTGTCATGCTCAATTTCATCTTTGCCCGAGATTAACACATCGTCGAAATAAACTACAACGCCCGGAATATCGCCAAAAATTTGCACCATCCGTCGTTGAAACATTTCTGGTGCATTGTTCAAACCGAATGGAACACGATTCCATCTATATCTCCCGAAAGGTGTCATGAATGTGGTTAAATCCGAACTTTTACGATCCAACTCCATTTGCCAGAAGCCACTACTTAAGTCAAGAACCGAAAAGACATGTTTTCCTGCCAAGCGACTGAGCAAATCCTCTTGAGTTGGAATCAGGAAATGTTCACGTTTTATGCACCTGTTAAGAGGCTTAGGATCTAAACAGATGCGTAATTTTCCGTTCGATTTTTCCACTAACTGCATATTGCTGACCCAGTCTGTTGGATAGTCCACAATAGAAATCACGCCTTGTTCCACCAAATGTTCTAGTTCCAATTTCAATCGATCGTGAAGTGCTAATGGAATTCGCTTTCTGTAGTGCAACGACGGAGCAGAGTTCTCTTTCAAAACAATCGAACATTTCCCAGGAAATTTTCCTAATCCCTCGAAAATTCCATGGAAGCATTCTATAAACGCTTTACTTTCCTTTGGGAACTCCGAATGACTTTCTATTGCACTGAGACGTTTGATTAACCCAAATTCAATACACGACTGTAAACCAAGCAAAGGTTCAAAAGAATTGTCAACGACAAGAAATGAAGCCCCATACGAATGATCACTGACAGAATCGACACAAACCAGCTTCACCTTTCCATGTATTTTTATTTCATTCGAACTGTAATCAAGAATCTTGGCATTCCGGACATCATCAATGGGAAGACACAGTTTCCTAACAATCTGTATGGGAATACAATTAACATCAGAACCTGTGTCTAGTTTGAACTTAACTGCTTCGCCATCGATATAAAAAACCTTTTTCCACGGACGGGATTCATCAAAGCGATGATATACGGAATTGGAATTCACTCTATAAAAATTCATAATATCTTTGTTATTTTCAGCCGCGCATACATTGTCTACCTGACCTAAAACTGACAACTTACCAGCGTCATTCCAGTTCACCGTATGTATCGTTTTTTCATTCCTTCCAGACTTCGATGACTGTTGATGACTTCCTGGCTGCTTCGTTGTCTTCTTGCGGCAACACTTGCTGTAGTGGCCAATTTCTCCACACGAATGGCATACAGCAGTCGATGCCGGGCAATTCCTCCGATGATTTTGATTGTACGGCCTTCCACAATTATAGCAACGATTACGTGTTACTGCATCCACGGTCTTGGCACTCGAATCAATTTGCTCCTTCGAAACCACCTTTACTTCCAAAAAATTACTCTTCCGATCCAGTAGCTGTTTATTTTCGGATGCGGCTTCGAAAATCTTGCATGTCTCGATGATCTTTGATAAAGGGTCGTCTCTGCCGTCCAGAAGTTTGAGTTGCAGCTTCTTATCCTGAATCCCAATGATGATTCTATCTCGCAGCATACGGTCGCTGTAGGATGTTTGACAGGTAGCGCAACTAAATTCGCAATATTGAACTTGCGTTCTCAACTCAGTCTCGAACTCCGCAAAAGTTTGCTTCTCTTTCTGTGCAATGGAATTGTATTTGAAGGCCTCCATTGCAATATTCTTACGTGGGAGACAGTACTCGTCAAAGGCCGCGATTATCTCTGCGAGAGTGTGTGTGGCTGCTTGATTTTGAGCGTCTTCAAAAATTTCATCGGCACCATTTTCACCATCATCACCCGCAGCGGCGTCATTCTCCTCCAATCCGAACATGCTCTCCATACTTCCATTGTTGGGAAAAAGCGAATTTCCACACCGCGGGGGACAATCATCCATAAGAATGTAGCGATCTTACTTGCTTCGGTTTCCTTCATTTTGTTGTTGGCCCGGAGATAGATAATAAACAATTGTTTCCAGCGAGGCCACTCCTTCGCTAGATTTGCACAATCCAGTGGCTGCGGCAGACGATGATCGAATCCGGACGCCATTTTCCTCCTCCGATTTGCTTGTATGCAAAACTAGTTTTCCGCTTTCTGTTGCACGTCGCAACAAAATCCAAACAAATGTTATTTGTTCTTCACCAGTTCAATTCCAATTCAGAAGTAGCATTAACAATTTTCTACGACTCGAAACGTTTCACTTCTGACACCATGTTTAAAGAGTTAATTTTATTTCACTTCCGAACTGGTGTACATCACAAAAGAGTCTATATGGTGTGGAGTGACGCTGCTTAACTACTCTAGCTAATAATAAAAAACTGTCCCTAAGACAAATGCATGGCGGTATTGGTTATGTCAAGGTGTATTCATGTATGTGGGAATACTTTAAATTAAATAGGGTAATAAAATCACATATTATTACAACACACACTCTTTACAGATACACGGGCCAAAGGTTGTGCAGTCCACTGATGATTCAACAAAAGCCAAAGGTTGTACCGCTCATGACAACTCTACACGAGCTGATGATTGCGCCGGCTAGCGACCATTCTATCCTGGATTCCTCGAGTCGAGAAAGACGCACCACGCTAGATATGGGGTACAGACTAGGGGGGCGTTGCTGATTAATGGTCAGCTGCATCCCAATAGGAAGTATCCCGTGTCGGGCACACGTACAGAGCATCGAAGACTGCGACATACCAATTATGAGAACACTTGTAATACTAACCTCGAGTCAACCGCGAGTAATCGGTTACATATTACTAACATAGTCTAAGCAAACATTGTCAAAATATTGAACTCCCGGCCCCGTTAGGCTGACGCCATATGAGCCTTAATAAAATATATATTTTGGAAAAAAAACCACTTATGTTTGACTTCCATTTTTATTAATGAGCTTAGTGCATAATATATTTCTTTTTCTTTTCAACTTGCTTCTTTGGGGCTTCAAAAATTTTCGGACTCTTGACTCTCAGGTGAAGTCCTTATAAAGTCATTACTACGCTTCGTCAAGAAAAAGTTAGAGATATTAAAGACAATCGTGCTATTTTGAATTTCATGACATGAAGTGTTGCATATGTGGGTGGTTTCCCGAATCGTAGTAATAACACGGTTTGGATAACATATAAATTTAACGTTTATTTTTTTTTTTTTTTTTTTATTTATTAATTCGTTTATTTTTGCAGGCTCAGTAACTTAAGTTTAAAGGAGCCGAATTCTTAAATATAATTTTAAAACTATATATATAAACAATTTTCTTACATCTATGGTTAGTAAGGTGGAAAACCGATTACTCGCGGTGTACTCGAGTTTAGAAGGGTGACATATTTTTAGGAGAAGGATGGGGTATAAGGAAACTGTAACAATGTTGATGAACACTCAATTCTTAAATCTGTTTGTATATCTATAGTGTTTTTACATTTCAACTTATTCTACTATTTATAGCAAGGGGACGAATTACCCGCAAAGGAAGGAAAGGAGGGTATAAGGACATAGGGACAATCACACACGAAGATCGATAGCTTTAAGGAAAACATATATATGGGACATGTAATCAAGGTCTAACCGAGCCAACACATCTCTCACCGGCTCATTGGGCTGTCTTCCTCGGGCCCGAAGGGAGTTTTCTAAATTCGATCTGGCGACCAGATACACCTCGCACGACCAAACAACGTGCTCGATGTCGCGATAACCTTGGCCACAAACACAGAGATTGCTGCTGGCAAGATTGAAACGAAAGAGTAGTGCATCTAAAGAACAGTGATTGGACATGAGTCGGGAGAAGGTGCGAATAAAGTCCCGACTCAATTCCAGACTTTTGAACCACGGATTGAGGCTAACCTTAGGGATAATCGAGTGAAACCAACGGCCCAATTCATCTTCATTCCACTTGCGTTGCCAGTTAGCGATGGTATTTTTGCGGACTAAAGAATAAAATTCATTGAAAGCGATTTGACGCTGATAAATATCGCCTTCAATTGCACCTACCTTTGCTAATGAGTCAGCCCTCTCATTACCCGGAATTGAGCAATGAGAAGGGACCCAGACAAAGGTAATGACGTAACAGCGTCTGGATAAAGCACTCAAAATTTTTCGTATTCTCCCAAGGAAGTACGGCGAGTGCTTTTCCGGCCTCACTGAACGGATAGCTTCGACAGAACTAAGACTATCCGTTACAATGTAATAGTGTTCAACAGGTCGTGAGGCGACGCTGTCCAGCGCCCAATGAATTGCTGCCAATTCAGCAATATACACTGAGCAAGGATTCTGAAGACTGTGTGAGGTGCTAAAAAATTCGTTGAACACTCCAAATCCTGTGGACTCATTTATAGTGGACCCATCAGTAAAGTACATATTATCACAATTGATACCCCCATACTTTTCATCGAAGATCGTTGGAGCGATCCTTGATCGTTGGTAATCTGAATATCCATGGATATCTTGCTTCATGGACAGATCAAAATGCACAGAGGAATTGATGTAGTCAGGGAAACAAACACGGTTGGGAATATACGAAGAAGGATCAACCTGCATGGAGATGAATTCATGATATGAACTCATGAATCCGGAGTGAAAATTTAGCTCGATCAGCTGCTCAAAATTTCCGATCACCAATGGGTTCATGACCTTACACCGGATGAAGAACCGAAGAGATAATAAATTGAAGCGATCTTTTAGTGGGAGTAGGCCTGCCAAAACCTGACGTTTATTTAATTGTATTCATTACAAATAATGATTATTAATCGAGCGATAAAATGTACGCGACTTGCGATTTCGTTATTCTGTCTCTAACTGACAGCTCGTGTACACTCAGGTTGGAAGTTAGACAAGTGCATACATAACATGAAGTTAATCAGACTTTCGTCACTAATCTTCTAATAAATCGAAGTTTATAAGAATTAGAAATTGGAAATATAATTGGAAAATCTTATCTTATAATTGGAAAATCTTATCTTATCTCTTATGTATGTGTTCACGAGCTTCTTCTTTCTCATGTTCTTGAAAAACATTTATATATATATATATATATATATATATATATATATATATATATATATATATATATATATATATATGTATAGAATGTTTATTTATTCTTCGCTTGCATTTCAATATAAAAACTCTATTCATGTATTCTCATTGGACCATTACCATGATATTAAATGTTATTCTTTAACCTTGATTTAATATCCTTACACAGCTGATGAAGCTGCTTTGCATACAACCTATTTATTGGCAAAAAAAATTAAATCGTCAAATTTTGCTCATTGCCCATAATAATAATTTTAAAACCTTATTGTTTCTATCGACTTCTTTGTCTTCAATATGTTACTTTCATCGGTAACTGTACCGAAATTCATTAATTCCTTGTCATTTTTAATTCGATATTTTACTTTCTTCGGTAATTTATTTCTCGTACTAATAAAATAAAAAGTTATTGTACTGATTCCTATTTTACATTCAATATTGATTTATTTTTCATTTAATATTGATTTAATATCCGTATTAATTGGATAAGGAATTTAATAATGTGAAAAAAAATAATTTTCTAATTCGAAGAATTAAATTTGTCAATCAATAAGCTACGTCGTTGTTACAATTGTATGCGAGGGGGCGCTAGCCATGAGCCTCGATTCAATTAAACAAACGAGCGCGCTTGAAAATTTGTTTATCCCACATTATGGTATATATTTTGGTGCAACCGCGTAACGCGCGCTGCTAGTCACAATTGTTATTATTATTATTTTGCCTTAACCGTCGTATCGGCCGCTTTAGAAGGTCGCGATTCACAAATTTGTATCGCTTCCAAGGTTGTATATATATATCTTTGTCTGCAAAAGAAAAACAATTCATTCAAGCCTCATTAGGCCATTGCCGTGAAATTATATGTTATTTCATATTATATGCATCTAGTGGCATTTTGGTAATCGAAATAGCTAAATGCTCGCTGATACAAACTGTGCTTTCGAGGTGTGTGCTTTAATTCTAAGTCGTTTTATCTCTTCAAAATATATAACGAAAACCATCTTAAAAAAATAGAAAATAAACTACTAAACTCATCCATGTCCATGCTTTCACAACACTCGGTCTATTATCAGAATCTATATATATATATATGAAAAATCATTTTGTCACAGTTATTTATGTACGAATGACTCTCTTTAATTTATTCCTTGTTAGGGGATGGCTGCGATTGTTTGTGCCGCTTTCAAAGCCTCCGCGCGTGCACATGTCTTATATACTTTATGCAATTTGATTAAACTAGCTACTATTAGGATCCCATGTTTAAATCGCACATACGCGTAATTCGCTTTTCTTTAATAAATGTTACTATCTGTTAATTGCTTTATTTAGGAAATTTCTATTGGTTTTTACAAAATCTTTTTTTCTTGAGTTCCCTATTGTAATCATGCTTTTTTCTATGGGTTTTGGAAGACTTACATTTCTCTATATTGCTGTTGTTCGCCTTGCTGCGCCTGCTGTTATGCTGACTTCTCCTAGGTCCGCTGCCGCGCCGTTTACGTTTGGTTGGTAAATGTTGTCGCCATATATTTATCTCCGATATTCTGCTGTTGGAAGATGCACTTCGGCCGGTTCTCTTCCTTCACTAGTTGTTTGCGTTCCCGTCGAGCTGCCTGCTGCCATGAGCTATGCCCTTATGCTGCTGCTTTCATTATCGATTACTGCGCACACTGTTATCACTTGTTGATTCTGGCATCGATTATTTCGCACACTGTTATCACTTGCTGATTCTGGCATCGATTATTTCGCACACTGTTAAAACTTGCTGATTCTGGCATCGATTATTTATCAGCACTCACAAAATCGTTACTAAACACACTTTTTTTTCCTTTACTCGCCGTAATTCACTTCATGTGTTCTTTTACCACATCTGTTGGGAGCACCAGCTTAAAAAAAATTGTCCTGCTGGTCCCGACGGCTATGTGGTTCTGACGTTAAGCATAGGTTTGTTCGGTTAATGACTCTTTGAGAATTAGCGCACTTGCATTTCAACGTTTATCACTCACTTTATTCCACATCCATTTGCGTAATTACAACACTTTCCGGCTGACCATTGGCTCGATTAGGCCGTAAACTATCACGGTGATACAGGATCGTGAAACACGGTCGCCATGACGTATATGTAAACTATCACAGGTCGCCGTACACTAATTCACTGTCGTTTGCGCTCTGCCTGGTCCGCCAGGCCTCAAAAACTAAAATAATGGATGAAAATCTACTTTTTTAAATCGAATATGTATTCTGTTTCTTAGAACAATACTTTTTTTTTGCAGGTTTGAGTGAATTTTGAATGAAAATTGTGCCCGATAATGATTTTATATTTAGATTATGGAGGTGATCTGGCATAGTGGTAACATCCATGCCTCTCACGTTGAAGGTTACGAGTTCAATTCTCACTCCCGACATTCCTCCAAAAATGGAAGGAAATGTGACGAACCAGCCAAATGAGTTGAAAGTCTATAGTGATAAAAAAAAATATTTAGATTCCCAATAAAACTATCTCAAAAAGAAAACGTGCCCCGCCAGCGTGCAAAACAAAATAACAACGATTCCGTTTAGAGTTTATTTGTTTTTCCAATAATTTTCAAGTGTATAAATATCTTCGCATATTTTCAAATATCTTAAAAATAGAGACATGTAAATACAATGTAAAGATTTGGCATCCCTGATTCGAGCGCTAAATTCTATTTTAGACGTTTCGAAGGATGCGAGTGCGAGTAAATTCAAAAAAGTTTGAAGTAGCTCGCACGCCGAATCACACATGACACTAACTGGCATGATGTGTTCACACGGTGTGAGTAGCTGCACTGCAGTAATGCGGGCGCTACACGACTCGTCCAACATTTCACTCGAATGTTGGACTCAAACATTTGACTCGATGAATCGACAAATGTTGTGACGGATGTGCTGCTACACGGTGAATGAATGTTCGATTCAATGCAATCGGTCCAAACCTAAGTGGTGCGGACTCAATCCACTTCATTTTCAAGCAAATTTATGGATTTTTTCAAGCGATTTCTTGCAATAAATTCTCAGACCACCAGAGATGCCAGATTAACAGATATGTTAGTAAATTTACAGACATATCTGTAAAATACTTTTTATTTTTGTTGCAGACTTTTTGGATACAACAATATTTCACAGGTTCTTGAAAAATGAGAGACTCTATTTATCACATCAAAGATATTTGACTCATCGTATTACATTTTCCCATAGTTTTAATACATTAAAAGTTTTTATATTTAGTTTATGTGAATATACATGACGTTAGACCTATTTTTGAGTAATTCATAAACACTTTGTCGTCCGGCGTAACCACAGTCGTTATTATAAGATTATTTTCCCATGAGAGAAACATGTGCGGCTTGATTCTCGAATACACTTCACGGTGAAAACGAAATGAAGTGTATTCGCGATGACAACAGTGCGGTGTCGACATCTGGATCCGAAAATATATTCCCACTTAAACTTAATCATTATAAAAACAAATTATCTTCAGATGAAATGTTTGTATGAGATTTTTTCTCCACATGAAGAAACCAAGTTTTCCATTCACATTGAACACTAATTTGAAACGGAGAAGTTAATTTTCACTCATAATTTTTATTTGAATAGTGCTCATTCTGCCTGAAAATCCACTATTATCTATGACGCTTCACTAACTCGTGGAAAGTAGTTCAATGGCATGCCGCGCATTTCGTTTTCTCCGTGAAGTGTATTCGAGAATCAGCCCCGTGTTCTTCCTATCATGTATTTTCTGAGCTGTATTTTTTTTTGTATTATTTTTCAACCGAATGTCACATATTTTTAACAGTAAGAAACAAGGAAAACTAGAAAATGTAGATTTGATAGCAGGCGTATGATGTGTTGAAATGCATGAATTAAATTTATGGTTCATTTTATTAATCAAGGTACTATGGACCTTAATCCCGTATACATTTCATCATGAAAACGAAATGATCGACACGTCATTGAACTTCGTTGTACGAGTTAAAGAAGCGACAAAGATAAGAATGGATTTTCAGGCAAAACGAACATTTTTCGAATCGAAATTATGAATGAAAATTTACCATTCCGTATCAAATTAGTGTTCAACGTGAATGCAAAACTTTGGTTTCTTCATGTGGTAATATAATCTCATATATGAATTGTATCTGAAGATAATTTTTTGTTATAGCGATATATTTTAGTGAGAATATCGGAAAGTGTATAGAAAATAGGTTAAGTAAGGGTAAGAAAGACGTGCTTCAAGTAAATAAATAACGCCCAGTAACATTTTTTATACAGATTTTAGTAATTTAAAACTGCTTTCTGGCCGGCTTTTATAGAGTAGTAAGCCTTGTTAAAAACTAATTTCGTATACAGATGTCGAGACCGTACCGTTTTCATCGCGCATACACTTCATTTCGTTGTCACCGTGAGTTCTATATGGGAATAAGACCCTATAATTGAACTCTGATATCATTCAAATACTATCAGTACTGAAATATTAATAAAATTATTATATTTTTATCATATTGACAAAATAAAAATTATTATAACATAGCGTTTATTCAGTATGTATGTATTATTGTAAGTTTATTCAGGTTCCAACATGATTTTGAACATTTTTTCTGCTACCTTGGTTATTATTTGTTTGCTATTTGCTCCTAATTTTACAGTTGGATAATAATTGAATGCTCTTCTCTGCTAAGCCGCCGCTATTTGTGCTACGCTAGATGGCAAGAGTATCACAAATAGGTGCGATACAGTTTTCCTCTCTTCAGGGAACATAAAAGCAACGAAAAAAATAATACAATGAATCGATAGTATAGATTTTCACTAAATTGAAATGTAAATGCAACTATTATTCAATTTTTAATATTTTTGGCAACACTGTAGAAAAGTTGGAAATCTTTGTCAATTTGTTTCCTCATCAACCAATCAGAAGCCGAGTTGTGAGGTTCGAGTTTGACAGAAAAAGTGGTCCGGAATCGACCCCCTATTGTCATGTCTCGTCTCAGGTTTCAACCTAGTTTCGCACTAGGTTCAACCCGATAGCTGTTGGATTCGCACTGAGATGTATCACGGGTTCGCACTCGGGTTCACCAATACAACTATACTGAACTGTCAAGTTCCGAGTATTGTTTTGGAAAATTTAAAAAAAGGACTATGAAAATGGAAAAGCTGCTGCGTTTGTATTTGTATTATTGGAATCGTAATCCAATTCGGATTTTGATTTTGGAGAGTAGATTCTCGTAGACGGCATTAAGATTCTGCTTTTATTGGGAGACGAAAATAATTATAGGTTTTCAGGTGCAATAAACATGCTTTTAAAATAAAAATTATGAATGGAAATTTACTTTTACTTATCGTATATATACATATTCTATGTGATGAAATAAGAGGGTATTTTTCGAAATTGCAAAAACATATTAAACGAAAACTGTATCTGATGATGATTTTATATTATAATGGTAATATTTTGCGGAACGAACAGGAAATGTATCGACAAATGGTTAAGTAAGTGTCAGGACTACATGTGTTAGGTAATCAAACACCATGAAGTAGAAATTTTCATTCAAGCTTTTATAATTTTACACTGCACTTGGTCCTTCTGATCTGATAGAGAATAATATACCTCCCAAGCACTAATAACTATATAATGCACATCAACAAACCACCTTATTCGTGAACTCGAAAAGGTTTTTTTTAATATAGAGCCAGTGTGGAACAAACCCATTTCAAAAACGAATTCGCTATAAGTTGAACGACAACTCCAAAAAGTGTTTATAGGGCTGGGCGCAAATTGAGAAGCGCATAGTGGCTTGTCATGCCGGTCGTATTGTGAAGAAATCGAGTATTGTGGGATTCACATAGAACGTTACGGAATAGAACGTCCACATTCCGTCACCGTGGTGGAGACCAATTCACACATGCAGTCTACGCTTGCAGCAGCATCGTCACGCCAAATGTCAAACGAATGATTTATTCAATATTATTCATGGTGTCGCCACCTACAACAGTGTTAAATTGCAATGCCCTCTCTCGAATCAGCATGCCTAGAACCAGTTCTAAATTTAGAAAGATGAATCGAAAATCATTGAATTCTATGATTTAAATGCTTAAACCCCGTAGTCCCGACTCTTATTCACCAATAATAATATATAGACTATTTTCCTTATCTAGTCACAAATGAATTTGACTCCGAAATTTGGAACTAAGAGACAAGTTGGCTTAAAAATATAACCAAAGTCAAAACAAAAGCCGAGACACAAAGCCCAGACAAAACCCCAACGAACCGTCTGTCTCCGTTAATTATTCTTTTCTACAAATCCTGCCGGTTGTTTTCGTTGAACGTATGCTGACGGGTCGTTACGTTGCCGGTGTATGTGAATGTTTTCATAAGAATTGCATGGTAGAATAATTGACGTAACGAGACGTGACGGGACGTGAACGTGACGTGGATGTTGTATGTGAATCGCATTGTATACGGTTCAAACTTGTATACAGGCATCGGAAGTAGTGTGCGGTGTTTGGTACAGCACGGATATGCAATCAACAGGCTTCGTTTCTCGCTTCGTTATGAGCAATTTGGCTCATAACATCATGAAACCGTGACGACACCATATTGTGTTTACCAATCCAAATACACATATTGGGGTACACATACACATATTGAACATATTGGAGTACAAATTGAAAAACGGAAATCGATCACATCGTGAAAAATGTCCAATTCCAATTCCAAAATCTGCGTAATTCAATACAATATCATTTCTGAGAACCCAAGCAGGCTGTAGCGACAAAATGTGATTTTATTGAATGTGCACTTGTTCGACAAGCCAAATATTTGCATCGCTAGCGAGCAGGCGGTACTTACATCACACGTTTAGTTGGTTTAAAGCTAAGATAAGATCAGACAATAGGGGGTCTTTTACGGACCAAATTTCTGTCAGTCGTTCTGATTTCTGATTGGTCGATTTCGATAAATTTTGTAAACAAAGTCGATTTTTCCAGTGTTGCCAATAAAAATAAATTACGTTGGGTTTGTATTGAATTTAGAAAAAAAAATGAATTTATTTGATATTACGATACTTAGTTTAGAGGAAATGTGAAGGAATTGTATACACGTTTTACCTAATTATTTTGTTACTATATTTTGATTGAATTGAAAAATTTATATATATATATATATATATATATATATATATATATATATATATATATATATATATATATATATATATATATATATATATATATATATATATATATATATATATATATATATATATATATATATATATATATATATATATATATATATATATATATACATCCATTTCATGTCAAACCGATATAGTGCTCCTCAGATTTCCATGAAAAGTGGTAGTTTCTTTCTTTATTGCAAAATATTAGACCCGTATTTTTTATTTTTTCGTTAGGGTGACCTTTTCTTATTTTAGGGTGGTCCGAAAAATCATTTTTTTCAACTTTTTCCTAAAAGTGCCTTTTTTAAAAATTCATAACTTTTGAATCACTGAACCGATTTAGATGATCGATATATCAAATTGAAGCCAATTAATCTTTTTTGGAAAAATATTAGGCTTGCCAAAAAATCGAATTTTGTTTTCGTAACTATTGATTGTAGTTGTTTTTTGTTTTTTTTTAGCAGACTTATCTCACTTCTTAACTAGGCGAACCTAGCCAGAATTTTCACCTGCCCCCGGGCTACTGAATGCCAAAGGGGGACTAGGCTCTGCGGAATGCACGTATCTGCATGCTCGTGCTGTTTTAGTCCTGACCGAGGAATTGTCGGACAATCGCGCAGGTGCTAAGGATGACCGACTTTTGGATGCCGGCCAATTCCTTCTCCATGTTCAACACCTTTAGCGCTTCCAGAAGTGTCTTCGGGATAATTCCAGTTCCAGAGAGAACGACTGGAACAATTCTTGGGACCTCCCTTAGCCCCCACAGTTCCTTGAGCTCCACGGCCAATGGTCGGTACTTGCAGATTTTGCGACCGTGGGTCTCCTCCAGATTCTGGTTCAGTGGAATAGCGACATCGATGATGGTGACTTTGCGGTCGCTCTTGTCGTAAACCATTATATCTGGGCGGTTGTGGTGGATCGAGAGGTCGGTCAGAACAGTGCGATCCCAGTACAGCTTGAAACGGTCATTTTCCAGGACAGGTGCAGGCAGGTACCGGTAGTTTGGTACGTTGTCTTCCAGTAGAGCACATTGGAGCGCCAGTTGTCGATGAACAATACGGGCCACGTTGTTGTGGCGCTCGGTGTAGGCTGCGTTGGCCAAAACGGGACAGCCTCCCATAATGTGCTCTATGTTTTCACCTGGTTGATGGCACATCCGGCAAATGTCATCAACGTCTTGATGCCAGACGTACCGCCTGCAGTTTCTCGTCGGCATTATCCTGTCCTGGATGGCTATCATGTCGGCTTCTACTACTGAAGAGAGTTCACCACGCGTTAGCCACAGATTAGATGCGGCCTTGTCGACGTGTGGCCGGTCCAGTTGATGGGGGTGGGCACCATGCACTGCCTTCTGTTTCCAAGCTGCAATCTTCTCCTCCACTGTCTGCAGATTGCAGTTGAGTTGGTACTCCGCTTGCGCCAAGTGCAGAGCGCTGTATCCTCTGTCGGCGGCGCAGACAGCCCGGTATAGCGCGTTTTGGTTGGCGCGTTCTGCGAAGTACTCGCGCAGTTGTCGTACCTGGGCAACACACAGTGCAGATATGTCGACTATTCCAAGTCCCCCTTCTTTGCGTGGCAGTGAAACTCTCTCCAGTGCCGATTGAGGATGGTGCATTCCGGCCTCTTTGAATGCTTTCCTCATCCTCCTCTCAAGGTCCTCTAGGTCAGTTTTGCTCCATTTGACTACACCAAAACTGAAGGTCAGCAGGGGAACCGCGAATGTGTTGATCGCGCGTACCTTGTTCCCCGCGTTGAGGAAAGTCCTCAGGACACAGTTCACTCGACTCAAGAACTTGTCTCGCAGCTCCGTCTTGATGTCGGAGTGGCGAATCCCGGTGAGCTGTCGGAATCCAAGATATTTATAGGATTCGCCACGAACCATGTCTCTTATGAACTCGCCGTCATAGACCTCGTAACCTCCGGATTCGGTAAGCTGCCCTTTCAGCAGATGGACACAGCGGCACTTGTCGAGGCCGAACTCCATGCAGATGTCCCTGCTTATGTCTTCGACAACCCGGATAGCTACACCTAGACGCTGACGTGAATCAGCGTAGACCTTGAGATCATCCATGTAGAAGGTATGGGTCACTTCTTCGTGGGCGCCGTCGCCATACCTTATTTTATAGCCATGACCGTTTCTATTGAGCGTCCTACTGAGGGGGTTCAGTGCCAGACAAAACCAAAGCGGGCTGAAAGAGTCGCCTTGGAATATCCCCCTCTTTATCTGCAGCGTTCTAGACTGCAACACATTTTCCCCATCACTGAGGTGCAGAGACGTGCTCCACTGCCTCATCGCATGCTGCAGGAACCTAACGACGACGGGATCAATCTTGTATAGCTCCAATACCCGGACGAGAAACGAGTGAGGTATGGAGTCATAAGCCTTCCTGTAATCGATGTAGGCCATACTTAGGTTCCGCTGGTTATATACCGCCTGGCCGACTATGGCTGCGTCGATGATGGCCTGGTCTTTGCAGCCATGCGTATTTTTCCTGCATCCTTTCTGCTCTTCTGCGATGATGTGATGCTGTTCGCAGTGAGCAGAAACTTTGGCGGTAATTATGCTGCTCAGTATTTTGTACAGACTCGATAGGCACGTTATCGGTCTGTACTTTGATGGGTTCAATGTGTTGCTGTCTTTCGGGAGGAGGAAGGTGACGCCACGGGTGGCGAATTCAGGAAGGTTGTGTGGGTCACGTAGCACCTTGTTGAAGCACTCAGCTATCTTTGGATGTGCGACGGTCAGCTTCTTGTGCCAAAAGTTCTGGACACCATCGGGGCCCGGTGCTGCCCAGTTCCTCAGGTACCGCGAGGCTTCGCGGACATCGTTCTCTCCGACGATGATAGCTGGCATCTCTCCAATTTCACCACAACTCTCCTCCTCCCGTCTTAACCACATTTGCCCGTCGCGATGTTCTACTGGGGTCTCCCAAATACCAGCCCAGAAGTTCGTCACATCGCTAATATCTGGCAAACCTTCGCGGTAGTCGGGCTTCTCGTCGCTAATGTGGTCGTAGAACGCTTTTTCGTTATCTCTGAACATCCGATTTTGTTCCTGGCGCTTTGCAGAGTCAGAGTAACGTTTCAGCCGTTTAGTTAGGACGCTCAATTGCTGTACCAGTGTGTCGAGTTTTTCCGTCAGCTGGTGAGCTCCCAGCTGGCGAAGTTCAGTAGGCCGCACGATCACAGCAACTTGGCGACATAATTTCGCCGATCTGCTGCCTCTTTTGTACGCCATCAGTCTTCCAATTGCGGCGCGCTTGTTTAGGATCCGTTGCTCCAATCTCCTTCGCCATGGAGGCTCACGCCTTTCACGGAGATGTTGGAGCAGTCCGCCTCTTGGCCTAATACGGTATCCTAAACTTTTGGCGGTCGCCACAGCAGCACAGTACACTTTCAGTTGCAGCTCCTCCATGTTCTCAGCATCAACCAAGTGCAGCGGAAGAACGTGCTCGTTCATGAGCTTTACTGCACTTGTCAGCCTGCGGGAATGCTGCAACTTCGGGATCCTGGGCCGCGACAATGGGTCTGTGTCGCGGAACTGTGAGATCGCCTCGTCGTAGTGGAAGACCAGATCGCGTAGTAGTTGTTGATCTGGCTGTGGGTCTTCCGGCTCAGGGGGTTGTTGTACTGTGGCCTCCACTGGTGCTGATTCGCGTGCCTCACTCGCGAATGAATTGCTCAGCCGTACTGAACTTCGTCTCGACACATCGCTTGCTCTGTTGTTCCTGGAGCTTATTTCTCTCTGCACCTGCTGCTTGATCTCGTCGATTTGCGTTTGGGAGAGCATGTTGTTGCGTACTATCGCTCTACGCCTCGCGTTCATCGCGTTCTGATCAAGCCTCCCGACGAACTCTGGATACGCTTCCTCGAACATTGTTAGTATTCGAGGGCGACCGCTCATGTCCGTCTCCAAAGCAGTGCAGATGTAATAGGCGCGGATCACGAATTCATTCATTTCGTGTGTCCACATGATCCGGCGCCTAGTGGTACCCACAAGTGTGGACGACTGTCGTCTGGCAGTCGCAACACGTCTCGTAGGCGCAGCGTTTCTTGGGTGATGTCGATGGCTGCTGTTTCCGTGTGGCGGTAGCTCTTCGGGTTGAACCCGGCTGGTGGCCCGCTCTTGTACATCGCCCTCCAGCCGCTGGCCGCTCGCTCTTACGCCCGTTCCAGGACCAGCTCCAGTTCGGGGACCCTCCTCGGGTGATCGCATTCTAATTATTCTTCGTGATCGTAGCTCCATTTTATTGGGTGTATCTCCTTTGCCCGGGAGACAGCGGGTTGGCAAGGCCTCCATGACCCGGGAGGCCTTCCCCGGGAGAGATATAGCGCTCTGACTCGCTCGCACCCCCTCACTTAGCCACTTTCGACACCCGTTCTCGGAGCCAAGACCAGGTGTGTGTTTCCAGTTCACGCCCGATCTAAAAATGTCGTCATATGATCTTCGTGGAGGCGTGAGATAGGAACATTTGAGACCAACAGGCAGGCTCCTACCCTATGTTGATCCCCATTTGAGAACCTTGTTATTTTTATGTTTTTATTTTTATTATTTTTATGTTTTTTGTTATTTTTATGTTTTTTGTTTTTATGTTTTTATATTTTATGTTTTTTCTTGAAAGCTGAGGATTTATTACATAACATATCTCGATATCAGATAGGCTTTTTTGTGTTTTTGAGTGACTTTTCAAAGTTAACCGGTCGTCCGTAAAATCATTTTTCCACTCTTATCCAAAAATAATTTTTTGCAAAAATTTATTACATTTGAACTACTGAACTGATTGAGATGATCGACATATTAAATTGAAGCCAATAAGCCAATCTTTTTTGAAAAAATATCACACTTACCGGAAAGATAGGATTCTAGTCGCATAGGTCTAGTCTAGTCACATAAGAATATTGAACGAAGACTTAAAACATGTTAAATTTACAAAATAATGACTCTAAAACGAAAAAAACACCTCTCTAGAACCCTCTTTCCAAGTTCAATACTTTTTTCAATATTTTTTCTATTAAAAATCTACCTCATTGGCTTCAATTAGATTTATTGATCATCTGAATCGGTTCAGAGGTTCAAAAGTTATGATTTTTTGAAAAAGTCATTTTTGGGAAAAAGTGGAAAAAATGAGTTTTCGGACAACACTAAAATTGAAATGGACATAAGTTTAGTTTAATAATAATCTATTTGGTTTCTGATACTAATATATTTTATTTCTACCATGCCATGCTCCTGCTATCAAATTTTCGTTTCCTTGTTTTTTTTTGTTTTCTCCGCTTTTTAAACGAAAAGATATAATTTTTTTTATAATGTCATTCCTTGTTTTTTCACAATGGAATAAAGTGGATGGCAAAACATACATTTCTCCTGCCATTTTCTTCGGCAAATCAGCTTCGTTAGGTTCCAAATGCGATTTCATATTTCGGAATAGAATTTCCATTGCTAAGAAGAAATTAAAAGTCTCATCATTCACTATGCAGATGGGAGAGTTAGAAGCTGTAGCAATCTAGGTTGTGTTTTGCTGACTACCAATCTCTTGTTACACTGCTGACATGTTCTTTCCCGCTGAATAATTTTTTTGATGATGAAACCAGCTATATAGAACAACGAATTTTGTTCTGTTCTGTCGAGAAAAGTTTTCGCTTCATCGACGGTGTACTCATAGTCGAATTCAATATTCATATCATCCACATTATCACTAGAATTAGATGAAGCTGAAATTCGATATGATGTCGATGCTGCTTCATTGTCCATCAATTTCTGGGCTGAACATTCTTCACGCCGCTTTGATAGCAAATCTATCAATCCAATAAGATGTTGTTGTGTATCGGCTGTATACGAAGCATTCGGTACTACGGTCATGTATTGCGAAAGAGTCACAATTTTCAAGTTATTGCTGAATTGCAATGGAGTTGGGCGTCGTTGCTTTGCACGAATCAATGAGAAAAGACTCTCCAGACAATCTTGGACGAACCGCGATGTAAATATTTGTGGGTGTCCTTCATGCAAAAGCCGATCTGTCAACCTCACAATTGCATTCGTGCAAACGATTACACTTGTTTGCCATGGTTTCCAATGTCCGTGTCCTACTTGGAGATCATACATTAACCGCACCATGGTCTTCAGATGAGCGATATCCTCGTCATATTTCATAGGATCATTCAAACAAAATACTTTTTCTTCTGCCCTATTATTGATAAGCTCGAACCATCGAGCAAAGTCTTCTATGAAGCATGCGGTAGTAAGAAGCTCCGGTAATTCTCGTATTTCCGCATGAAACTTCAATGCTGCAGCCACCGTCCTGTTGCAATATTTTGTTGCGTTGCATACTTTCATTTTATCTATTGAAGATGTTCTGTTGTCAAAGCACACATCCGAGGCCGTTAGTCTGTGACAAAGCCGCAACGTGTTGTTTATTTCGGAGTTCACGATTGTGGTTAAATGGTCTCGATGAACAACATTGGATGTTAGCTTTTTTTCACGAACATACCAATCCGGAACTTTCAGGTAGACATTGTTCAACCAGCCATGTACTGTATTTTTAAATACGTGTACGGGATCGAGTATGATCTCTAGCATTCTGTTCTCAGCGTTTGGATGAGGTATCGCAGCATTTAATGTCTCATTTTTGCGACGAATATCGATCCCCAAATCCTTCCACATGCGCTGGTTTTCGGACCCGGAATCTTTTGTTATAAAATGGACACGCAAACTGATTCCCTCTGCTCTTGAAACTGCAGACAATACAGCATTCTTCAAAAACTCTTTTTGTATAGAGTTGCCGGTGTACTCGAAAGCAACCACCTGTTTCCAGCGCGCTGCGATTCCAACTAGCATGAATACCAAAGCTTTACAGGCTAAAGTTTGGGACATAGGAAGCGTTGTTGTTCCAACAAACTGCTTCGTATTTTGGCAAAACTCATTTGCCTCGTCTATGCTCATTTCGTCTAGAACCAATCCGCAGTCCTTTTCTTCAACCGACATTGTGGAGACTTTATGTTGTAGCAGCTCGAATATATCTTCAAGAATACCTACAAAATATCATTTCATATATTAACATGCGATGAGACATATGATTATAATTACATACCAGGACTGAAACGAACTCCTTCAATTTGGCGTAGTAGAGTCCTCGTGGATGGGAACGGGAAGCCTTTTTGAATAAGCTTGTCGTATCCACCTTGACATGCAAACCGAATTTGTAAATTTTCCGTAATCGTTTCATTGGACCAACGTTTCACTTTTTTAACCTCTCCTGTTAATAGCTTAATTTGATCTTCTCTGAAAAGCTTCTTCAAGGGTTGTTTTCCACGAATTCTCGAGGTCAGATATCCGCATTTTTTCTTCCATTGTTTTACAATTCTATTAACGGTTACATCAATATAAAATATTAGAAAATAACATATTTTTTGACACACTACCTTTTCAGCTTGGAAATTTGATGTTTCAAACGAAATATTTCTTCCTGTAGTTGTTTATCTCCTTCATATACGTCAACCAAATCATAATTGTTCTCAATACTTTGTATCTCTTCCCATTCCTCATTCGCGGATGCAGCTAAGGTCGGAATTTTCGTAACTCCATTTTCATTGTATTTCCCATCAACAAAATGAGCCTGTATATATACTAGTATTAGGATATGTTTTAGAATTAGTTTTTAATACTTACGCTACATATTCTTGTGCTTGATTTGATTTCAAAGAATGGAACTTCTAATTCACTGTTCACGCAAAATCGAATCCATTCTTTCCGAATATTTTTGTCTTGAGGGAACCGATAAAATTTATACTCAGGATGAGTATCCGTCCTTCGCTCACAATTTAAGGCTTTACACTTCATTTTTATTTTTGAATTACGTTTTGTATGAATAAAATGGCTTCCTAACGTTGTTTTGGTTGTATTCCTGCTCATATAATAAGATAGAATGTTTTGGTTCAGACAATGAGAATCTGCATAACGCTGTAACGGTTGTCAGATTAGATTTATTTGCTAAAAAAAAATCCCAAATTTGTTTTGGAAACGATTATATTATAGATATGGGTATTTAAAAGACTTATTTTATCCTTTTAAAGCATATTTTTGAGATTGTCTATTTGAAAATATGCAATAATCATTGAATTCGCACCAACCAAATGTTACGATTCATTAAAATAGAAATTTGAAAAATCCGATATTTTATAATATTTGGCAGCTCTGGCATCTTCATGTCATGGCTTCGTTTTTGGACGACGAAGAAGAGTAAGAAGCCAGTTGTCTGGTCTTGTCTTAGGTTTAAAGGAAATAGCATTCGTGGATTTCATCATTGCGCTCTGGTAATTCGACTGAGAAGGCCATGCCTTCGCGCTAAAGAGTTTTTAAATGAAGAGTTTACAAATGAAAAATATCGGAGACCTTTATCCGAATATCTCTTAAGAGTTCTTAGTGCTTTTTTTCTAAGTGGATTCACAACCTAAGTGCTGTGTCGTTTTCCCCCCGCCGTTTTATTTTCTCCTGTCGTTTTTTGTTGTTTTACGATTCTTCAGACATATACGAAAAGAGTTCTTTGAGTGGAATCACAGCTTTTAGTGTTGTGTTCTATGTCTCCCGCATCACCGAATTTCCGAATTTTGACATAGAATTACGTCTTTCACAGGTACAAATTGAATCCAATTTCTAACGCTTATTACACAGTCAATTCATGATGGATTTATAAGATGATCAAACATCTAAAATTTGCATACAACAGAGAGCCTAATGTAATTCTTGTGGGCAGAACCACTATGCGCGAAGCGGACTCCACCAACTAGACGGAAAAAGGATTTGACGCTAATAAATTACACGTGCTATATTAGTTTTAACGAGAGTTTTTAATTATACGTGTTCACTGTACAACGTACTGAATGGAAGAGAAAGAATAAAGTTCACTGCGCTACTTCTGTGCGCTTTGTTTTTGGTTCTGCGGGGTTGGCAATCGTCCACTGGGAAAACTATGGTGATGATATGCATCAAGATAAGAATGAGAAGGTAGACGTGTTGCTCATTCCTACACTCCTCCTCAACACGTCCTTCGAGTCTCCTTAGCTCGATACTCCAAGATGTTCCAGAAGTTGCCAGAATCTTGTGGCGCCCAACGGTTTCGTGAGCGTATCTGCTGTCATCTGCTCTGATGGACAATACAACAGCTTAACCTCGTCTCGTTCGCTCAAATCTTTAATAAAGAATCGCCGTGTATCGATGTGCTTTGAGCGCTTCGTAGCTCGTTCTGCGTGGACGAAACTCAGACAACTTTGATTGTCCTCGAACACTGTAGTAGCTTCCAGCCGCTCTTCCCCGAGATCTGCTAGAAGTCTTCGAAGCCAGATAAGTTCTTGACAACAGTCACTTAAAGAGATGTATTCTGCCTCCATGGATGAAAGGCTTACACAGGACTGTCTACGACTGACCCAGGCTATAGGTCCACCACCGAAAAAGAATATGAATCCCGTTGTAGAACGCCGGCTTTCCAGGTCACCAGCCCAATCAGCGTCCGAGTAACCTATAAGCTTCCATCCGCTATCACCAGGTCCAAACTTCAGCTTCAACTCTTTAGTACCTTTAAGATACCTCAAAACTCTTTTGGCAGCTCTCCAATCTTGATCTGTTGGTTCACTTGATTTTCGCCCGAGAAATACCACACTGAAAGCCACGTCCGGTCTAGCGTTAACCGCGACGTATAAAAGTGCACCAACTAAGCTTCTGTACAGGGTTACATCCGCAAATGGTTTACTATCACTTTTTGAACTTGTATAACCAGCTTCCATCGGTTTCTTCGAAGGCTTACAATCCTGAAGATTAAACTTCTTCACTAGCGCTTCTATGTAACTCTTCAATCGCAAGCTATAAACACCTTTCTCGAACTGAATATCATATCCCAGAAAATGCTTGACAGCACCAAGGTTGACTATGTCCAACTCCTTCTTCAGCGCTTTATATACTCCATCAATTTTTACCTGATCCGCACATCCCACCAAGAGGTCATCGACATAAACGAGCAAGAAAATAGTGGTCTGCCCATCTCGTCGAACGTATAGGCAACTGTCGGATTGACATTGCACAAATCCCATTTTGGTGAGCACCGCATGGAGGGTACGGTTCCAGCACCGCGCTGCTTGTTTCAGCCCGTAAATACTCCTTTTCAGGCGACAAACTAGATCCTCCTTTCCTGCTGCTGCATAACCGGGAGGCTGGCGCATAAATATTTCTTCGGCCACTGTCCCATGCAAATAAGCTGTTCGAACGTCAAAATGTTGAAGAATTATTTTGTTCTTTCCCGCTACTGCCAGTAGCGCTCGCAAGGTCTCATGTCGCGTCACCGGAGCGAAAACATCTAAATAATCTATACCGTAACGCTGGGTAAAACCCTGCGCCACCAGTCTCGCTTTATGCTTCACGATATCTCCGTTTTCGTCATGTTTAAGTTTGAACACCCACCGTGAACCAATGGCCTTCTTTCCAGTCGGCAAAGGAACTAGCTCCCATGTGGTGTTTTCCTCATGTGACCGCATTTCGGCATCCATGGCCTCCTTCCACTCCTTCACCTGGAGCGCATCGCGATAATTTGTGGGCTCTTCCGCTATGCTCTTAGCAACACCCACTACGAAGTCACTTAATCGTTGTGGTAGAACACCTCTTGTTCGTCTTCTCTGTCGACGCGTTTCTTGCTCCTCCTGCGCACATGCACCGTCGCTTTCATCTGAACTATCGTCAGCGCTGACAAAACCTTCAAGTTCAGAGAAACTATCCCGAACACCTGGGGACGGCTCTGTTTCCACAACATCGTTCTGACCTTTACTAGTATTCAGCGGAATTTCTATTTCGTTGTCCGAATTTACAACTGCAACTGGATCCGTTTGTTTCAACATCATCTCCGAGCCATGCTCTAACTCCATAAACTTCGCATCCCGACTGATGGTAATGCGATTCGTAGAAGGGTCGAGGAAGCGATAACCCTTATGCTCCTCCGAATACCCGACAAATCTAAGTTTAACTGCTTTGTGATCCAATTTCGAGCGTCTAGCATCCGGAACGTGCGCGTACGCCCAGCACCCAAATACCCTCAGGTGCGCCAAATGTGGTTTACTGTTCATCCACAGTTCGTACGGTGTTTTTCCGATTACACGCGATGGAATACGGTTCTGTATATACGAAGCTGTCATTACCGCTTCGCCCCAATACAGCTTATCCAGCTCAGCGTCCGCAAGCATACATATCGCCATCTCTTGGAGTGACCGATTTTTACGCTCGGCTACTCCGTTCTGCTGTGGCGTGTACGGTGTAGTGTACTGCGCCCTGATTCCCTCATTTTCATAAAAATTTCGCAGCTCACGGCCGATGTATTCTCCACCTCCATCCGACCGTATGACGACAGGTTTCCTTCCGAAACAATTCTCGCAGCGACGCACAAATTCCTTGATTCTAGCGGTAGCTTCATCCTTACTCTTGAGTAGATACACGGTGGTGAAACGGCTGAAATCGTCTATCAAGGTCATAATGTACCGGTTTCCAGAGGGAGTAGCGGTTTTCATTGGTCCACAAAGATCTGTGTGGATCAACTCGAGTGGCCGTTTCGCCATCCTTTCAACTATTGGAGGAAACGGTTTTCTCGCAAGTTTCCCCTGTATACAGCATTCACATGTAACACGATTTCCACAATCAGATAATTTAAATCCATTTACCAGATTTTCTGCTTCAATCCTGCGTAACACATCCGGATCACGATGTCCCACACGACGATGCCATGTGTGCTGACACCATTCACTATGTTCACCACCAACTTTCAGCGACTTCTGCTGAATACGTAGCCGATAAAGACTGCCGACTTTCTCGCCAACCACCACTGTCTCACCAGCAGCGTTTCTTATGGAACACTCCGACGCACTAAACACTGCAATAAACCCCTTTGCTGCTAGCTGACTCACGGATATAAGACCTCCGTCCAGCTCAGGCACAAAAAACACATTTGTAAGCTTGATTTCCACTGGACTGCCCCGTTCATCTTCACCGAAAATAACACCATCGCCGATACCATTCACTTTGGTTTTATTACCATCGGCAAGAGTCACTTTTGACTCTACACTTGTACGCAGCGATTTGAAAAATGCACGATCATTTGTCATATGCGCCGTAGCGCCACTATCGATGATCCAGCTACCCGCCATTGCATAACCAGCCATAAAACATACCGAGCCGCCGGTTCCCTGCACTTGCTTCGCCTTTGGATTGTCATCTTTCGGCTTATCGCCCTTTGGCCCTTGCTTTTTATCGCTACCACTGTTTTTCGCTAACCACTTTTTACACTGCGCCTTTACATGACCCGGTTGTTTACAATAAAAACAATGCCGCTCTTCTTTGCTGCTATTCGCGGCCAGCTTCATCGCTTTCACACCTGTCGCAAGAGATTCACCTCGCTGCTGCCTCTGCCGGAATTCATCCAACAGCCTAGCCTTGACGGAAACTACCGTCCAATCAGCATCAACACGACACTGCAGGCTTTGTACCAAGCCACGATATGATTGCGGAACACTTTTAAAAATCATCGCAATTTTCAACGACTCTTCTAAATTCTGACCCGCGGCAGCCAGCTTATCAAACAATTCTTCCATTCCCGACAAATGCTTGTCCATATCGTCACTTTCAGACATACTCGCACTGCACAGTTGAGTGAAATAAAACACCACTGTCGACATCGTCGCTTTCTCGTGGTGCTCTTGCAGAGCATGCCACATACCGCGCGCACTGTCCGCACCATGCACAATCTTAAATTGGCTCTCTTCCAGGAAAAGACCAATATTTGCACGAGCCTTCCGATCGCGAGCAAACCATTCCGGTTCCGGATCCTGCGGTTTGGCCAAACAAATCACATCCCATAAGTCTTCTCTCTCGAGCAACCACTCCATCCGCTGTTTCCACGAACCCCAGTTGCTCGAGCCCAACTTTGGAAAATTAACTTTGGCATTATCCGCCATTTTGCCACTTGCACAAAAAATTGCTAACACCGAATTTTTCACTCGCAAGCACACGCCGAATTAAACAAAACGAAATCTCAATATTTTCCGAACTATTCGTCTACTGGGCCCATAACCTGTGGGCAGAACCACTATGCGCGAAGCGGACTCCACCAACTAGACGGAAAAAGGATTTGACGCTAATAAATTACACGTGCTATATTAGTTTTAACGAGAGTTTTTAATTATACGTGTTCACTGTATTCAACGTACTGAATGGAAGAGAAAGAATAAAGTTCACTGCGCTACTTCTGTGCGCTTTGTTTTTGGTTCTGCGGGGTTGGCAATCGTCCACTGGGAAAACTATGGTGATGATATGCATCAAGATAAGAATGAGAAGGTAGACGTGTTGCTCATTCCTACAATTCTACGTCAACTATACGGTCTCGTCTCGGACACAACGCTCCTGTGACTTCTTTATTGGATTATTGGTGGTAACTCTCAATCTGGGGCCATAATTTAGGTCCCAAAAATGTCCAATTATTCCTGTCGCATTACAAGTCAGTCCAACTAGCTAGATGTCGAATTAGAAGTAACTTACTGTATATCGAACATGGAAAAGCAAAGCAGTTCGCTACTTTTCAATGTCAAAAAGAAATGCTAGAGGCGAATGAACTACGAAGTCAAAAGCCTCTCAAAGCCAAAAAGAAGAACAAGAAAAAGAAATTATTTTAATGCAAATTGATTCAAAAGTTATATGTATGAAATATGAAGAAAGGAACTGATATTGGAACGTTGTTAAAAAAAAATCTGTTAATTCTGTATAGAACCAAAAAATCTGTAATCTGTAAAATACAGATAATTCTCCAGATATGGTAACCCTGTAATAACACCATTCTAATGAACAAATGGCAGCACCTTCATTCAAAGAGGTATCTTGGCAATCATATGTACGCCGAATGACAGCTGTTTGTTTAAAGTTTAAAGCAGATTAGGAAAAGAATTTGTTCGATATAACTCTCATGCTTCATTTTTTCAAACGAATCGCATTTGTGAGCTTTGTTTTGTTTCTAAACTTGTTGTATACAATTGTGATCGATGTTTTTGTTCTTCTACTGAAGATGGTTAATGAAACAGAATCTGGGAAAACTGGTATGTAGTAACAATATTCAAGGTCGCTATGTTTGTAAACAAATGATTCCTATTTTCAGATGCGGATATTGAAAATATTCTTAATTTTGGGAACTTATCCTTAAAATCCGGTGAGTTATAGATATTGAAATGAGTTAGATCAATAAATAATTTCTACATTTCTTCAAGTAGCCGAGAGTCTATTATGCAAAAACGTAATTGGCAGAGGACACACACGATTGACAGTGTGTTCAACCGATCTAACCGATTGTCTCGCGGTTGATTGTGAATTTGTCGGTGTGGGACCGCACGGTAAGGAACATATGATTGCCCGAGTTTCCATTGTGAATATGGGAGGGGATGTTATACTCGACACCTACGTCAAACCACAAAAAACTGTCATAGACTACAGAACAAACATAAGTGGTATCAGGCCAGAGCTGATTGAATCCGGAGAGAGTTATTCCACAGTCCGTGAAACGGTCAGGTTGATGTTACGCGGTCGAATTCTTGTCGGACACGGGTTGAAGAATGACCTGCTAGTGCTGAATCTACGCCATCCACGACAGTGAGTATTCGAAGATTTAAGCATGATTGATTATTGACTTATACATTGACTTTTGTAGCCTTATCCGTGACACTTCCCGATATCACCCGATAGCACGTAAAATTCGTGCTCTAGGAACACCTAGTTTGAAAAATTTATCAAAATTAATTCTGGGTGAGGAAATTCAAAACGGTATCCATGATTCGGTGCAAGATGCCAGAGCTGCAATGAAAATTTACCTTATTTTCAAAGAGGAATGGGAAAAATCAATGCGAAAATCCGGATACAGAAAGCGATGACAGAAAGTGTGGCCCAGTTGTGATTGCACTCTACCTTTTAGTTAGAGGAATTAATGTTTTGTAAAATAATTGTATCTCGTTAATTGTGATATAAATTTTTAAATTCATCTGTACATAAAAATAAATGTTTTGACGTAGGACTACGTCTTTCATTTCTATACCGGGGTGTAAAATCAAAGTTTCGAAAACGAAAGCGTTACGCCGGAGACCGAGATTTTGAGCGTTAATAGCTCCTAAACAACTGAACGAAATGGTATGATAAACACTTCATTCGAAAGATAAAATGTCTACGCGTTCTATACTTGTTACTTTTTGATCCAAAAACTTGTTTCAATAGTCTTAAAATTGCTTTCAAAACAGGCTATTGAAATCACCAATCGGTATATAAGCGAGCGCCGCTCGGAAATCCACTCAGTTCTAATTGAACAGCGATTGGAGCATGTTGTCACTGTTGTGGTGAAGCTCTTCGTTTATCATGAAAGCGCGGATGAACGGTGCCACCAAGAGCCTGTTTGTGCACCTTAGGCCAGAAGAGAATCCATCAGGAGGAGAGTGATGCCACAAACGGTTCCCCGGGAAGAGTTCGGAGCAGCCGCCACACACATACATACACGCGCGGAATTCTTCGTTTGTATGCCATTCAGCATCGAGAAAATTCCGGAAAGATCTAATCATTTCTGGAAAATAAACTGCCAGTTCCTCTGGGAATTTAAAAATACATTCATGTGAAAGAGTTTATTTGAATGTTTTCTATCCACGTAACACTGTGACCAAATATGTTTCAATCAAGTGCTATTAACAGGTGGTTATCGAATTAGTATTAACCACTGGTGGGCTTCCAGTATCGAGGAAAATGTGGAAATATCTAATCGTTACTGAAAATAATCTGCCAGTTCCTCTGGGAATTTAAAAATACATTCATGTGAAAGAGTTTATTCAAATGTTTTCTATCCATGTAACACTGTGACCAAATACATTTGTGATTTTTCAATCAATCGCAATTAACAGGATAGCTTCTGAAGATTATTCTTCCCCATCAGTAGGATATTTGCGTATCCAATATTGTATGCGCCCGCAATTGATTATTGCTCAGTCGCCGAAAGTTCCAAGCTCAGAGAGTTCATTCCCCTCTAGTTTGCCTTCCAAATTGCCATCGTAAACCACACCTTCTCTCGACTCAATCACACACAAAAAGCATACTTAAGCGATATTCTGGTTTTTAGAGGCGAATGAACTGCAAAGTTTAAAGCCTCTTAAAACAAAGAAGATAAGATATTCTGGTGGTGAGACACATTCATTTCTCGTGAGGACATCGACAAGACAACATCGTTGCCTAACGTGCTGGAGGAGGTGGACGGCGAAGGATCGACACATACACGCGCAGAATTCTTTCCGTTTGAATGCCATTCAGCATCGAGAAAGTTCCGGAAAGATCTAATCATTTCTGGAAAATAATCTGCCAGTTCCTCTGGGAATTTAAAAATACATTCATGTGAAAGAGTTTATTTGAATGTTTTCTATCCATGTAACACTGTGACCAAATATGTTTCAATCAAGTGCTATTAACAGGTGGTTATCGAATTAGTATTAACCACTGGTGGGCTTCCAGTATCGAGGAAAATGTGGAAATATCTAATCGTTGCTGGAAAATAATCTGCCAGTTCCCCTTGGAATTGAAAATTACATTCAAGCGAAAGAGTTTATTTTAATGTTTTCTATCCATAAAATATCCATATAATACATTTGGGTTTGTGATTTGTCAATCAAGTACAGTTAGCAGGTTAGCTTCTGAAGATTATTCTTCAGAACAAGGTTTTTCGTATCCTATATTGGATGCATAAAACCTTGTGCCTCCAACGTAACGCTCTCGTTTTCGAAGTCCACCAAATATTCATTTATTCATTCATTCAGAATGGATTGAGATTCAACTTCTAACAAATGATCTCTAAATCAACGATAGTCCTACGTCACCCTTGCGGTTATACCATAGATATAACCCACTTCCTGTTTTTCTTTATGCATGTATGTTTAAACAGATCATGACGGGTGAGAAAAATGGATCATTTACAATTTTGAATGAGCAAAATGAACCATTGTTAGCTACTCGCAAACACCACCTTTACCGAAAAAGACATGATTTGGCCCTAGTGGGATTGGAAAAGAATCGTTTATTATAAACTTCTACCACGTAAACTTTTATTCCAGATTCCTTGAGCAGCATAAAAAGATATTTCCGACGAAAAACTGTCTCCCTGTGTTATCTCAAAAAGACTGTCTCCATACTCAATTTTCTACTTTATTTCTACGAATATGAAATAGTATACTCCCGTGAATACGATGCATAATAGAATAGTAATAATTTTATTTGGACAAACATTTTTATATGTACATTCAATCGTCGATGCTATCCTCCATGGCTTCTTCCGTGTCCATCGTGTCGCCTTTTTTATCCTTTTTATTTTTCACACTTTTCCTATAATCTAGGGGGAAAAATATCATTAACCTGCAATCTAAATCATTTTCGTTCAACCATACTTTCCAAATCATTTTTTAGCGGCTGTATAAAACTTTCGAATTCGATTTCCTCTAACGCCGAGAAAACATGATCTACCGTGAGTGTTTTCTGTTTCTTTTTTTCGGCTTTGTAGGTTGCTGCCGACGTTAAATACAACACAAACACGGAGGTAGCTCGCGTTAGCGCGGTCCTTGATTCGTTCGATATTTTTATATCCGGCGGAAGGGCTTTTTTCATTAGTCGGGTCACAATAACGTTGGGGAGATTCAGATCCTCAATTCTTTCAACCATTTTGAAGAAACAAAATGCTAGCAACTTCTCAACTGGAATGTCAATGAATCAGACCTTGTTCGATTTGTTTACAATGGGACACTACAATTAGAAGAATGCGTGGGAAAATTGGTCGGTATCAAGGTATAAAGCAAGGTAAACCGATTTGTTACAATCAAGTGCATTGGTAGGCCGTTTGGTATCAGGGGTTAGACATCAATTGAATATAGGCAACCCAAAAACAAAATCAATATGGCGTCATTTGTTTACCAAAATATCATTTGCGAGGATTGAAATCGTGGAAATCACGGAGATAGTATGCTTTATTTCTAACTGCATGAGCGATTTTCATATTTCGGTTTCACATGGAGGTGTTCACATTTAACATGGAGTTCAAAGTTAGCCACTATTCGACTATATAACCGGACCGAGTTATAAACAACAGTAATTGACAGAACCAAAATGTCAGTGAACCGCAGCAATATTTGGTACACTGGCAATATTAGGGATTTGACGTTTTAATCATACCCCTGTTTGGTCTAGGCCAACGTGATTTACATATACTACAGGTGAGCTAGATTTTTGGTGTGCACGATAATTACTCACGCTCATTACTCATGACTAATTACTTATTATTCTTCATTTTGGATTTAAGAGGCTTTAAATTTTGCATTTCAGTGACTCATTATCCGATTCGATACCGGATATTTGAAAAAAAACTTGTTAACATAAGATAAATTATAACACAATAGCATATAAACATTATTCACTTAGGAGCTTTCTCAAACAAACCAAGAAATCAGCGGTGTATTTAGCGGTTTTGAATTTATTGAATTCAATTTAATGTATTTTTAATGTTCATAATGCGCATACCAAGTGAGAATGGGGCTGTTTCAATGTCCTGGAAAAAAGGTAATGAAGATGATAGAATTTCGAGTGACATAGCATGCGCTGCCAAAACTATTTCTCAAATAGTGACATCAGTCGTTATGTTTATCTTTGATTGCCCACCGCATCCGTATGAAAATACTTTTTTCAATAAGTGTGTTATCAATGAAAAACATACATTTTATTGGTGTTCCCGCATATTATAAACATAATGTGATAGCGTGCAGTGGACATGAGTGAAATCACGTCAAAGGAAACCAACAAAAGTCATATTTTAGTGAAACATTGTCACTCCCCCGCGGTTATAGAAACAAACGAACTTTCGTTATTTTAACGATACCATATTAATATTGCTATGGCTCTCAGTGTGGGTGTTTGTGATGTGGGAAAATAGTCTTCAATTAAGCAGCGTTTCACAGAAAATGTTACTGCTTTCGAAGACTAAAACTACGACAACTCTTTGGGTTTATTCACCATATCAATAAGGGAAATAGGTCACAAGACAATTGTCATCTGTTAAAAGACAAAAAGTTGCAAGATTTCATGAGAAATTTGGCTCAAGCCATCATGAAACCGTGAGTATTTTGAACATTGTTTTGTTTCTTCCATATACATTCCATATTGAATGCAAATAATTACGAAACCATATATTGGTCGCCAATGCAAATAAACTTCACCTACTGCTTCACCTCGATATGTACATCATTGGGTCTGTGTCACTGACCCAAAAAATTGGTATATATAACGAATTTTTTGGTAAATATTGAAATTGTTTTCGGAATGGCTCAAGAAATAAACTTTACGATTGAAGAGAGAACACGTGTTTATTAGACATATATATATATATTTTGGAATGAATAAAATGCGAAGGTTAAACTGACAGCTACTGTACACACCACAGTAGCGGCGGTTGCATTAGAGACAACTGTGCTGCCAGAGGTTGTTCTTTAACACCCCTGCTTAACCGCTGCAGCTCGCCATACCGATTGCACTTCGATGCTTTTGAAAAACTGCCGCAGGTAGACCTTTTGTCATCATATCTGCTTGCTGATCCGAAGAAGGTATTGAAGGTTGATTCGACCTTGTTTAACCAAATCCCGTAAGAAGTGGAATTTTACATCCACATGTTTCAATCGTCCGAAATTTTTCGGTAATCCGCATCGCCGACTGATTGTCCTCATAGAACGTTGTCGCCTCCTTCGGTTCATGCCACAGGTCCCGTAGCAAACGTATCAACCACATTTCATGACATGCTGCTGTACACAATGCAGTAAGTTCCGCTTCCGTTGACGACAAGGTCACTATCTGTTGTTTACGGGTTATCCATCCGACCGTTGCTCCAAACACTTTGAAGATACAGCCACTGACGGAGCGTCTATCGAACTGATCGTTGGCCCAATCAGCGTCACAATATACATCCACTGCTGGTACATCTTTCCGTCTGCGGTATACCAAGCCCATAGTGACGGTTCCTTTGATGTACCGTAGAACCCTTTTTAAATGCACCCAGTGAATTTCATTTGGGCAACTCTGAAACTGGCTCAGAAAGTTCACAGCAGCTGCCAAATCAGGTCTCGTTGTCATTGCTGCATAAGTTAAACAACCTACTAATTCTCGATACGGCTTAGTAATCCTTTCCTCTTCAGCTCCTTTTAGCAACTTCAACCTATGTTCCAAAGGGGTTGAGATCGGCTTACACTCGGTCATCTCGAATCTTTTTAAAACATCTTCATGATATTGCTGCTGGCTTATTCTCATGACTCCAGCTTCCAGATCGTAGTCGATTCGCATCCCCAGAAAACATTTGATGACACCGATGTCAGTCATTTCAAATTCTCGGGATAAGAGATTCTTAACCATGTTGACTGCCTTGGGCGATCCCGCTATCAAAACATCATCAACGTACAGAACGATGATCAACTTCTCAGATCCAATAGCGCGGATATACAGGCATTGGTCATTTTCGCTTCTTCGAAATTTCAGCCGTTTCTCGACGAAAGTGTGGAACCGCTCATTCCACGCACGTGAAGCCTGTTTCAACCCATAGATGGACTTTTCTAGACGACACACCAAACCCTCTCCTTGCTCAAAACCCTCCGGCTGCACCATGTAAATTTCTTCCGTCAGCGATCCGTTCAGAAAGGCGGTCTTCACGTCCATTTGATGAACGACCAACTTCTCCTGGTTCGCTAGAGCTAACACTGTGCGCAGAGTATCCAGCTTTGCAACTGGAGAATACGTTTCGCTGTTTTTCTGTTTCTCCAATCCATATCTTTGGCTGAATCCTCGAGCCACCAAACGTGCCTTATATCGGTCTGGTGCTCCATCCAGGCCGCGTTTCACCTTAAAGTCCCACTTGTTGGTAATCGGGGTACGGTTTCCCGGTAGTTTCGCCAACTTCCAGGTTCCGTTCTTCTGTAAAGAATCCATTTCTTCACGGATGGCAACCTCCCACAGGTTCCAATCAGGTCGATTTCGTGCTTCAGCTAGGCTGCTAGGAAGATTTTCGACGTAGCTAGTTGCATTTAGCGCGTATGCAGCATAATCCATATCATAATCCGCATGCCATAATGGTACATTTCGATTCCGCTGCAGTCTACCGGAATTATCACTATTCGGCTCTTCCTGTTGTGATGATCTGCATTCAAAATTTTCTGCCACCTGTCGTCGGTCAGAATCCTGCCTACCGTCATCATCACAGAAACTGTCGAACTCTTCATTCGACTCGTCATCGGAGATCGGGATTTCTTGCTGCTCAATACTCCTATTATCCTTTACACAATTCTTCGGAATAGAGAAAACATCACTTGGCGAAACTGGGGCAATCTTTGATTTCATCTCCTTAACTTCAAGAAAATCAACATCGCGAGCGTGAATTATTTTGCCAACTCTCGGGTTCCATACGCGATAACCGTTGTTAGCGTACCCCAAGAAAGTTCCCTTCCACGCCTTCACATCCATCTTGCTTCGCTGTTCCTTCGGGACATGAAACGGTGTAACATCCGACGCAATTGCTGACGATGGACTACGATTCAGCAGATACGCAGCGGTTTGGATCGCCTGACCCCAAAACCGCTTATCCGCCTTAGAATCCTCCAGCATGGAACGGGCCTTCTCCACTAGAGATCGGTTGAGCCGCTCACTCACTCCATTCTGTTCAGGCGTGTGAGGAACAGTCCACTCCACTTGAATGCCCTTGGACTTACAAAATCGATCAAACTGTTTACTTTTGTATTCACCGCCGTTATCGCAACGCAAACGATGAATTTTATGCTCGAACTTCGCCGACACTAACGCCTCATACGTTTGGAAGCACTCAAAAACCTCGTCCTTCGATGTGATCAGGAATACTACTGCGAAATGACTCCAGTCATCGGTGAAAGTAACAAAATACTTCACCCCTGAAACTCCAACTGGTGTAACCGAACCGCACACATCCGAGTGTATCAGTTATAGCACACGTGACGAACGCTTTCCGTCACGCACCGCGAAAAGCTTCCGAGTTTGCTTGCCCACGATACACGACTCGCACACTACCATGTTCTTGGTATTAGTCGCACTGTTCACTTTCAAACCGGTAACCATCTCATCACGTATTAGTTTTTCGAGACTTCTCGCATTTAAATGCCCGAACCGATGGTGCCACAATTCCAGACTATCCGGAATCCGTCCACACGTAAGCAATGATTTATTTTACCAACGAAGAAGTTCAAACCGTATAAACGACCGACACGCGAGCCAGTGGCGACCACTTCCGATCCACGCAAGATTTGCATTTTTCCTTTTTCGTAGATCACTTTCATTCCCGCATCGTCTACTCTCATCACCGAAAACAAATTGCACCTTAAATCTGGCACACACAAAACGTCCTTCACTGTGCACTCGATTTGCTTTCCGTTGACTTCAGAGAGAACTCGAACCGTTCCGGAATGTTTCGCCACAATGCACTGCTCATTCTTCGCGATCGCTATTTCAATAGGCGGATCCAACACTTTCAGATCATCGAACAGCGACCTGTCATTCACTAGGTGATCCGAACACCCAGAGTCGATGAACCATTTCACTTTTCGCGATACACACTGTACATCCGATCCCCTGCTGAAACCGACAAAACACACGCCATCTTGCTCTGCAAAATGTGCTATCGATTTTTCGTTTCTGTTCCCATCCTTTTTCTTCACAGGGCAATCTGACAACTTGTGTCCCTCCTGCTTACACCCGAAACACTTCATATTCTTTATTTTCGGCTGCTTCTTTGAGCCAGAAAAGGCAGCATCAACACTCGCGGCGGGGGGAGCACAATTCAACACCTTTTCGCTTGGTTTCTTCATCAAGCAACCTGCACTTAACAAATTCTAGCGACAAGTTTTCTTCCGGCATTGTCTCAATAGCTGTGACCACGGTGGCGTACGAATTGCCAAGAGTAAGCAGTAGGTGGCAGATTACATCAATCTCCTCCAACACTGCGTCTGTCGCTCGGTACTCGCGCACTTATTTGTCGAACCGGAGAAAATGTTGTTGCAGTGTACCACTCTCAAAACGCATTGTAAGCATCTGTCGCTTTAGATGCATTCTGCTCGCGATACTGCGTCGCTCGAACACACGACGTAATGCATCCCAAATGTCCTTCGGAGCTGGTTTATCCTGGATATATTCCAGCTGCGAATCATGTACACGCGACACTAGTAACAATTTACACTTGCGATCCATTTTCTTTCTTTTCTCACGAGCCACTTCTTTCGTTTTCTTCACGGCTTCATTATCACCAGCCGCTTCCTGCAGCTCTGGTACATCTGCGGCAAAAGTTTGCACACACTCCACGAGCTCGTGCTCCTCCAGGAGTATCAGCATACGAAACTTCCATGCCGCGAAATTTGTGCCGTCGAATAGTGGCAGAAAAACACGATCGACTCTTTCTTCTTCCATTCTAAATCACTTCACTTCAATCACGTTAATTACCCGACGCGTTTACTGGGCCCATAACCTGAAATTGTTTTCGGAATGGCTCAAGAAATAAACTTTACGATTGAAGAGAGAACACGTGTTTATTAGACATATATATATTTTGGAATGAATAAAATGCGAAGGTTAAACTGACAGCTACAGTACACACCACAGTAGCGGCGGTTGCATTAGAGACAACTGTGCTGCCAGAGGTTGTTCTTTAACAAATATTACCAATGATTAGTACATTTTTGCAATACGAATTATTCGTACATATTACACAATAACAATGGTAAAAAAATGTCAAATCGGCCAGTATGACTATAAGCGGTTGGTTCAACGTTGGTTTAACATATACCCTAAACATATATGTAATTTGTTCAACACGGGGTCATTTATCAGTCCAACGTCGGCTCAATGGTATTTTGATCGGGTATAGAATCGTAATATTTTCTTTTCAATTCTAATGAAAACCAATATTTTTTTAAAATTTATTGTAATCAATAAAAATTATAAATAATTATTTCTATATAAATAAATTTGGAACTCGAGGAAGGAATCGGTCAATTTGATCCGTCAGGTAAGCTGGTGTGTTTGCATCGTCAACTGCTCGTATCAACGCTGTCCCCCGACTTTCGGCAGCCACTATTCTGTTACTACTATTGCTACCGGCATTATTATACACCTCAACCGAGGACGCTTGTATCACAGATGCCGGGGATGTTATCGCAGGCTTTTTGAAGCAGCCTATGCTGCTGATAAAACAGTGGATGAACCGGGTATTTGTTGTTGTTGCTGCTGCTGCTGCTGCTATAACACAACCGCACTTCGGGAGATTTTCCGTTGTGGTACCGCCGAGGGGCACGCACTACCATACGCTTGCTGCCTAGTAATGACATTATAGGTTATTATTTATAGTAATTTTATAATTATTGAGCAGATTGTGAATATTTGAAATATTTTTAGTATTTAATAGGTAATTCCAGTACAGAAAGAGGAACCAACCAATAATGATAATATATAATTGAATCAATATGATAATTACAATAATTAATATTTTATTGTGGTATTTATGGAATTGAATGGAGTAGTTATCAATAATTAAAGTATTCTGAGAAATATTCAATATACTCTCTGATTTCAACTAGAGAAGGATGCTGGTAAATTAATCCTCTAACGCTCACGACTTTTTATGATGATTTGGATGGAAAAATAACTTGTGTATGAAAAATGCTTCAATAACAACATCGTAGCCGTTTAATTTTTTTATTGTTTTAAATTGTGTTTGACTGTAAACATAGAGTAAGGCTCGAGGTAAAACTAAAACTAAAGAGTGAGCGCTCATTTTTACTTAATGTTGTAAATCAATAGTTTTACAGTTAGTACTTCAAATTACAATTTTACAATATTTCGCAATTTAGTGAGAGTTGGAACCTCCGAGGGAACCTTGAAGAAATGATGCTCTACACACACCATGGGCGTTAGAAGGTTAAACCTTGAAATAATTTTGTTTATCAAGATTCGTTTTCGGTAAACCAACGAAATATTAGAATAATGCACTGTTAAAAATATGGTAGGTTGGATATGGTTGACTAAAGAATATTTGAGTACACTTTAATCTGCCGTTCTATGCATGGTTATCCCAGCGTGCACAAGGTTCGTGTAGAACATGGGATAACCATCGGTAGAACGGCAGTAATCTTGGGTACAATTTATTAATGAATAAACAATTTTTAAATATGTATTACCGAAATTATTACACAAGTCTTAGTGTAGCAATTGCCGAATATTCTATAAAGTTTATATTCCCAGGGATATTTTTTTCAATTTGTGTAAATTCAATTAAATCCGAGTTTTAATATTTGATTATCAACTATTTTTTTATTTCTTTCGATCTCTTTTTATTAACCTCAAGTCGTGAACCTTTCGTATTTATTATATATTTAGAATAGTCAAACTTCAAATCATACAAACAATTGCGTTCAAGCTAGTGTCATAACATTGTTTATAAATGTTGGAGATTGGATATGTGTTTTGTACAAATCTATATCAATCCGACCATCATTTACAATGTTAGTAAGTTGAATTTTGTTCGCTACATTGCCACATCGTTCAAACCAGTTAGCATACACAAAAATTCCTCTTGGCACAATGCCACTGGGTGGTTTTACTGGAGCGCAGTGCAGCGTGTAGTTCTTCGATCTACCGTTGATGTATTCAAATCCTACCACATTACCATACACGACTCGTGTTCTTCCATGTGCCCTATATTTAAACTCACACCAATCTCCAATATGAATTTCATCATGCGTTCCTGCAGACTGGGCTAAAATAGGGTCAACTCTCCTATCATTATTCCTAACAAAACGGTATAGGCGATCTGAACTAACGGTATCCTTAACATTGTTAAACAACCAAACGACAGTTGACTTTTTCACAAAAACTTCTTTTCCATCTGAATTCTGCATTTTGAAGTACAGTCGTGATGATTTTATTGTTACTGAAATTCGAAGCGTGTTATAGTTTATGCTAAATACCCAAACTTGTATTATGTCCATACATACCATTTTCCTTGATGAGATGTTTAATTTCAATGTTGTTAGCGCTTTCTCCTAGCATAAGCCGCAATTCATCTTCAACATCCAAAGGTACATACATCTCGGCATGCATGCTGGAATCACCGTTTGAAGCCACAGTTATATCCAAATGATCCAAATCGAGATCCAAATAGTTGTGCTCATCATCCAAGTCAACATCTGCATCAGCATATGTATTGACTTCATCATCATTCCGTTCTTCGTTCGTGATGGGTGTTTCAAAAGGAATTTCAGACCTTATTTCAGGAAATAATGCTGAGATAGGATGCACAGCCTGAAGACCCAGGTGCAACATTTCATTTTCAGCGTCAACTTGGGCATTCAGAACAGTTTGTTCGATTTCTTCTAGGCCCGGAAGTTGAAATGTCTGGCAGGTTTTGGAACTCTTCTTCGAATTGACTCCATAACATTACAGTATATTTTCTGCATAGTTCATAAAGTCTACTCTATGAACTCTATGCAATAAGTCCAGCATTGAAAAATTAACAATTGTTGAACACAAAGTAGTCAATGATCTCAAATGGCGAAAAAATTCTTCACAATCTTGACTGCCGAATAATGTTGGCAAAAAGTATTCATCCATTGATTTTTCTCTGAAGAAATTGATGAGTTTGATCAATTCATGGAAATTCATTTCAATGCACGCGTAGATATTTGCCGTTATCATAAAGCAGCTCCTGTTTTTCCTACAACAAGTCTTCCAGATACGGAGAGCCATTACAGCAAACGCCATCCTATAAATACGACATAGAGGACTGAGCGATGAGTCTATGAAAGCTTCATTCACATATCGCATTATTTTAAGATACATCACAGTTCCACTACCTCCAGGAATATTTGTTAGAACCCATTCCTCAATTTTTGGGTTTAGTAGCTTTGTAATAGAAGAATAATTCATTTTGTCATTCGACAAAATGTCTCCAACATTCAATTTATGTATTGTGCGTGGCATATTCTGAACAACGATCCTTAGGTGTGCTTTAGATGCGATGAAATTTCCTGAAAAAAGTTTATACAAAAATTTGTCGACATGATATTGATAGAAATGCTCGTTGAAATGTTATGAATGACAACTAATGTCAATAAATTAATAATTTTTAAATATATTCTTACCTATTCTTATACCACTTCCTGAGTTGAACAAATTGTTTCGCATCTTGCCCATGATATGCACAGTGTCTTGAATGCAGTGGTGACCGTAATCATTCTCAAATGGAGTATTGAACCAATGGATCCAGTCTGCTGGTACATTCGTTAGTTGCACATTTTTGTACATTCCACAGAATTGTTTTTGAGAACATGTATATCGTGAATCGCCATCTGAAGAGCTTCCTGGAACTAATATACCAACAGAATTTAGTTTCTCTATTACGAATATGCGTCGTTTGGTTACTGGTGCTGCAGTAAACTTATTATCACATCCCACAACCATCAAACAGAAAGGTACGATACCACCACCTCCACTGGTGGGTTGCAATGTATCACCACTGTAAATCGGTTTCTCTGCGCTCTGCGCGATTAGGTGAACCATATGCAAAAACCTACAGTACAGCAACGAAATGAAATAATAAGCCAAATAACAATGATTCAAAAAAATTTACCTTTATTGTTGTTATCAGCACGGCGAAAATTGAAATAATAACAGATACTTTTTCGCGGTTGCCAAGGATGACAATTGTCTGAGTTACCAATAACGCACAGTAATACTTATGACAGACATACAGCTGTACTTGCGTTGTACTTCGAAAATTGTATGTCTGTCACCATGTACAGCGCTAGAACCATGCAAGCAACTCGGTACAATCGCTGTACCTGTACCGACCTGTTTTACCGCTGTACATGGCTACAGTTGTACTGTGCGCAGCGCCATAGACGGTTAGTGGTGGGTAGCATGAACAAGCAGAATCAAATCACTTGATAAACGATCTTTTCATTGACTTTCTTTTAAGTTAATAACTCAGATTGGAAACTTTTTTGTTGTGTTTGATAGTTTAGACACTAAATAAAAACCTTTTTCATTGAAATATGTGGTGGAAATTGGAAAAATATCTGATTGTCAGTTTGACATACGGTACAATGTACAACCAAAGTATGTCTGTCATGGTACGATGGTACCTGTACAACGCTGTACACGTACAACGCAAGTACAGCTGTATGTCTGTCCCTGGTATAAAATGTACCAATCATTGGTAGGGATGTGTATTGCATCTGACATTTATTTTACTAACGGTCGGTAATATTTACAGATAATTTGTACATTCTACTAATGTTTGGCTTACCAAAGAATTGGTACCTTATTTTAGTAATCTGTCTTCTGGGTGTAAATGGGTGTAAATTATGTGTGGGAAATAGTAATCTGCCTCTCGGCGAATAGTGAGTTAACAAATTTGGCAACGCGATAGCAACCGAGCCAAGTGTTGCTATTTTCAACAAACGTCAAACATCTGTTGTGGGTTTCATTCGTCTTGTGTTTGTTTTTTGTGATTTTGCTCTGAAATATTATTTCGGAAGTGTATATATTACATTTATCTACCAAAAAATGAACGCGACGAAAAGAGAATTAACTGATACTTGTCATTTCTTCTAGTAATAGCAATCGTATTTAGCAACCTGCGGTGCGAAAAAAAAGTGATACTATAGCAATCGCGATAGCAACGACGGGTGCGCAAATCGACGAGTTAATAAATTGGCAACGGCTAAAACTCGAGACTAGAAACCTTGAATAGTAACGCATTGGTGCGGATGCCCTAAGTATTATTTGTTTGACTCTTAGTATTGTGCGTCTATTCCCTAACTGGACAGGATGGTTCGAAATAGTGGCACTTGGAACGGTCGTAAAAATAGCCGCGTTTGCTGTTGACAGATAAATATGTCAAAAGTGATAAATCTTATCATCGTCATTGCTAATTATTCGTGTTTTGCGAGCATTTTCGTGAAATTCACAAGATTGATAGCAGCATAGAATATTCCATTATTGAAAACTTTCAGCATCATCGGGCTAACACAAAATATAATTGTTTGTACGATTACAGTTGCAAACAGACGAATCTGGTTCATCAACCTGTAACGGAAAAAATCTTATATTGTATATCGACGAAGCTCCCCAACAGTTCGCCCTGCATTCTGTAGTATCAATCAGCGCATCATCAATTAGTAAAATAGTACATGCATACGGAATGACTTGGAAAACCTTGGCAAGGAGAGTTATGCAGATACGCAAGTAGGCATCGAAAGATATGTTAATAAATTAAGCTATTTTCATTGAGATCTTTATCAGCTCTTGTTTCTTGATGAAGTTGCCTTTGGAAATCATGGGCTACCAAGGATACGGAATCATAGAACAAAAATTGATGTTTAGAGGAGAATTTTGCCAAAAACCAAGAATTTCGTCCCTCTTTTTAGGACAAGCTGGCACAGTGTTTTCAAAATGCAAAATGTTTTCAAAACGCGGTTATACTGCTGGCGGTGAATTTAATCCATCGGTTATTTATTGAAAGAGTACAAAAATGATAAATGTCTTCTTTATTTTATTCATTAGGTAAATCCGTACAAATCTGCACTAAAATTAGTGATTCGTTAGCATTTGTAACTTTCGTTTTTTGCTGAATCAGTTTTCTCCTGAAGAATGAAGAATTGATTGCATCCAACAATGAACGAGAATTTCTCGCTTGAGCTTTGAGCTTTTGTATCTGTGCATTAATGTACGAAGCACTTATAACGAGGGAGTCAATTCGTTTACACAAAATATCTATAGATTATGAAATATTCTCGTTAATATTATGAGCCACATACCATGACGTGTTGCTTAAAGTTGGTTTCTTTCCGAGAGGGGCACAGCTCAACAAAGGTGAAGATATCCATCCGGTGGAACTTTCGTCATTAATTTTGAACGCAACTCTCTCAGTAGCTCAAGGATGTGATTCGCTCACTTTTCCACAAACTGTTCGATGCTCGAAAACCTCCGAGTGGCTGGCGCTCCTGTTTTGTCTTTTTGTTCGGAATGCAATAATTTCATGCTCACAATTTCCCATGTATGTGATGCCTTCGCAACGAAATGTTTAAATTTCAATTTCACATCCACGACATTATGATAACACTTGGTTTATTTCTGATTTTTTTTTTTTGTGTTCACCATTCAAGCTCCCCACAAAGAATGGATCGCTTCCGGAGCGGAGCGGAAATTTTTAAGCTGGCTGACCAAGTGGAGACTGAGGTTTGAATAACAATATAATTTTCCCTTCTCTTTTTTCTCATTTGCTTTGGAAAAACGATATGTACGGTGGCTTGTAACGATTGTTTTTGCAGTAGTATTAATATATTCAAATTGTATTTCGCGGTTGCTCTAGTCCTTTTAGTCAGAAAAATTTGTGAAGTACAAATTGGATTAATCAAAACGAGGTGCATAGCGCGTTTGGATAATGACATTTCACATTTCAATTGTTTATGTCAAGAAATATAAAATGTTATCCATTGTGATAGATGCGTAGAAACATTTCCTATCAACTGATGTAAACATTTTTGTGATCTATTAAGAAATGCTCGACTTATAAGCGTTGACACTCTTTCAAATCTGACAAATCTTTCATTTTTTTCCTACTTGTTCAGTGTCAAGATTTTCATTTTACCTCTTATATCTTTTGGTTGGACGTAGTCCTACGACAAATAGTGATGTTTGTTTTTCTATTGACGACGCGTGAGTTTCTCAAAACTTGGAGCAAACAATCATAATAACAAAAACAAACATCCTCGTTTGATAACCACCGGTGCAAAAAAGAAAGTAGTAAAATGGCAACCATGATAGCAATGACCGGTGCGAGAATGGGTTGCTATCCAAAATAGCAACGATTAAAGTTGTGAGATTACCAACGTTCATAGCAACCAACCGGTGGGGATGCTTTCTTCTTAGATGGCACTAACGTTCCCAGAGGAACTTTGGTCTTCTCAAAGTAGGTATTACTTACGTCATTTTCATTAGTAGTACTTAGTTGAGATTTCTATGCCGCATAACACGCTTTGAATGTATTCTGGAATGGCAAGTTCTAGAATACGCGTGACTACAGTGCAAGCCGGAAGCAATTTCTTTGACGAAAAATCCCCCGGTCAGAACGAAAATCGAACCCGAACCCTCGGCATGATAATATGGGACGCTAACCACTCGACCACAGGAGCACTTACCGGTAGGGATGCTATTAGGTTAAAGTGACCAGATAGTCAGAGGTCTAACGCAGGACACAAAAAAACAAAACGTTATGTATATACGTTATGTGAACAAAAACCATAGTTTAGAGATGAGTTGGACATCCTGAGGCACTTTGTGTCCGCCAGATATAGCTAATCTGGTATTTACAACATCCACTCTCTGCCGCTCCTTAAGCCGGGAGATCTGAACAACCGGCCAAATGGTGAAAGAGAATCTGGCCAAAATAGACATTTTTATGCGGTAGCTTCGACGAGACCGGCCGTATCTGATCAGCAGGCAATCACCCAGAAGGAGTAGCTTGGGGTACTGATGAAAAACTTCTTTCCGGTGAATGAAGTGAAAAACTTCTCCTTTTGGTGCTCATATTGAAAGAAAGACGTTCCCCAGGTAAGCAATGGCCACAAATATATCACCCACATCAAGTTCTCGAAGAAGGTCCTTCTCTGACAAACAATAAGGGAATGTCCAAGCCGCTATTCTTTCGAGTCATATGGTGAACTGGGAGATATACAGTACGAAGTGCTTGCCGGAAGTTGCGAAGGTGATGTGGCCTTTATGCCGAACCTGCGATCAGCCCATTATGCAAAAGATTACTGCATTACTGGATCGGCTGCAGATAAACATTGTCGCGAAGACCACCAACCTTCCCAACATCCCCCAGCTGCGACCGATAGAAAACTTTTGGGAGAATGGCAAAAATGGAGAGACAGTCGACCACCAAAGCCACGAAAAGGTAAAAGAATACGCTGGTATGCATCTTTTCATCACCCATGGTTGAGGTTCCGGTCAACTTCCGGCAGGCCGCCAAGCGCTTCGTTTCGATACTTCATCAAACAACTCTGCCTCTTCCTGTCCAGTATACAATAGTTCTTCCGGCTTATTTCACACGTTAAGCCCTGACCGACGTAATCTCACACGGGACATTTTGTTGAAATGCAAGACTGTCCCTCGTAACGCGGGACGTCTGGTCAGTTTATCTCAGGTGCAAATAGACTTATTTTTAGGTGGAAATAGACTTGGACTTGGACAGCAAATTTGCCGTTGCTGCGGTGTGTGAATGTTTCCATAACAATTGCATGGGAGAATCATTGACGCAACGTGGCGTGACGTGAACGTGACGTGAATGTTGTATGTGAATCGCACTTTATCGAACTCATTGCGGTTTTGATGAGTTTGCTCACCTGAGTACTTAAAGTCTTGCTTTCTTTCTTTCTTTGTTTTTAACCCTCCTGTACTCGCGTGCAAAAGTCATAACACGTATACTCGCGCACGGTGTCACAGACCGAAAATTAAACTTCTCTGTAATGTTGCCATTGTGTATTTTTCAGGCTTTATTGGCATTTATTTGAAGAAGAGAGTATGATTGAATGGAAAAACTCCAAAAAATATGTTTCCTTCGTCTTTATTATGTTTTAATAGTCATCTAATTCAGCCTCATCAAAGCAGAGTAATTTTCGATACTCCAACACAAATAACGAAATTCGAATTTTTCACTGTTATTAATTAAAAGTAAGCAACTGAATATAATTCATTGAAGTATAAAGAGCTGTAAAATGACATAAAAACGTATTAATCGTTTGTGGTTTCATTGGAGTAAGAATCGGAACATAGCATAACTGCATGCTTGAAGCAAACATTTTTTTTTACATTTCATGCAGTTGTTGCATGTTTTTCGGGTCTTTTATCGAAGAGAAGAATGTATAACGACCTTCTAGATAATTACCAGATGATAAAGGTTCTGGAATATAAAGTTTGCATATTTCTAATATTCTTTTTCTCTGTATTCTTGGTAAACTAAGAATTAATGCCTTTTTTTAGATGGGGCATAAAATAAGACGGGTGGGTAATGTCGGGGACATAGCCGGAGTGACGTAGGACTATACAAAGGGGACAGCTTTTGTTAAATATATATTTTAAATTCATTGTTTTATTTTCTTCTCCTACGTGAATACCTACCTATCTACCTGAAAAATGGATTAGTTTACTGTTTACTCTTTATGAAGATGTTGATGGTTCTGAAAAGAACCTTTGGTGTTGTGTTTTTGTTATCACTCGATATTCCTATCTTGTTCGGTTAAACCTTCCTGTTTAGCTATTGCGTTTGCCACTCGCCACAGCTTTCACAGTTGGAAAATTTCTTCCCATCCAGCTTGTGACATATTGTACAGTAAATTACTTTCAATGGCACGTCGCATTACCACCACTCAGTATCGGATTGGAGGTAATTTTAACCTGTAATTGAACATTTGTGATGACAGTGGTACAGTGTCGACTTTCAATGTGGGGTCATAATTTGGACCCCGAACTCTATGTTTACAAAAATGTCCAACTAAATATGTCGCATTACAGGTCCGTCCAATTAGCTAAATGTCGAGATAAGTGTAAATTACTGTACATTCAATCTAGAAGCAATTTAAGAATTGGTGAAAATCAATAAGCTCAGAACAACTGCCAAATTCACATACTCATCATATCCTAGCGAACAAATTATGAAAAAATCAATTTGTGTTTTATTATTATTTTGGATATTGTTTTAGAAAGTATTGAACTGTATTTCCTAAACTCTTTTTTGGAAGGTTTAATGGCCCTGAAAAGCGCCTTGTTTTATGGAATGGTTCCAATTTAGAAAACTTAGTACTCGTGGTTTTGAAAAAACAGGAAGTGGGTTATATCTATGGTATAACCGCAAGGGTGACGTAGGACTATCGTTGATTTAGAGATCATTTGTATGAAGTTGAATCTGAATTCATTCTGAATGAATGAATATTTGGAGAACTTCGAAAACGAGAGCGTTACGTTGGAGGCACAAGGTTTTATGCATCCAATATTGGATACGGAAATATCCTACTGATGGGGAAGAATAATCTTCAGAAGCTATCCTGTTGATTGCGATTGATTGAAAAATCACAAAACCTAATGTATTTGGTCACAGAGTTACATGGATAGAAAACATTAAAATAAACTCTTTCATATGAATGTAATTTTAAATTCCCAGAGGAACTGGCAGATTATTTTCAGTAACGATTAGATATTTCCACATTTTCCTCGATACTGGAAGCCCACCAGTGGTTAATGCTAACTCGATAACCATCTGTTAATAGCACTTGATTGAAACATATTTGGTCACAGTGTTACATGGATAGAAAACATTCAAATAAACTCTTTCACATGAATGTATTTCTAAATTCCTAGAGGAACTGGCAGATTATTTTCCGGATCTTTCTCGATCCAAACGGAAAGAATTCCGGGCGTGTATGTGTGTGTGTGTAGCGGCTGCTTCGAGATCTTCCCGGGGAACCGTTTGTAGCATCACTCTCCTCCTGATGGATTCCCTTCTGGCCTAAGGTGCACAAACAGGCTCTTGGTGACACCGTTCATCCGCGCTTTCATGATAAATGAAGAGCTTCACCACAACAGCGACAACATGCTCCAATCGCTGTTCAATTAGAACTGAGTGGATTTCCGAGCGGCGCTCGCTTATATACCGATTGGTGATTTCAATAGCCTATTTTGAAAGCAAATTTAAGACTATTGAAACAAGTTTTTGGAACAGAAAGTAACAAGTATAGAACGCGTAGACATTTTATCTTTCGAATGAAGTGTTTATCATACCATTTCGTTCAGTTGTTTAGGAGCTATTAACACTCAAAATCTCGGTCTTCGGCGTAACGCTTTCGTTTTCGAAACTTTGATTTTACACCCCGGTATAGAAATGAAAGACGTAGTCCTACGTCAAAAACCATTTCGAACGCCCTCGATGCCGCCTTGTTCTGGATTTGCCACCAAAGCAGTTTGTATAAAGAACAAACTTTTTTCTTCTGCTACTTGATGCCGTTTTGCGATTGCGTTTGCCACTCGCCACTCGCTGCAACTGCCTGTTGTTGTCTTGATGTGTTCTGTTCTGAATGCGGTTTTTCTTATCGTCGCGAGCAGCTTTACCAGCCAACTCGATCACTTCGGCGGCCGAAACTATATAACGCCGGCTGGTGCACTGATACTAACGCGCTCGGCCTAGCTACCCTTGCTAAGCAATTGGCGGATACACCTACAAAGAACTGCACACCTGCACGGTTCGAGTGGGACTTTGCCTTTCCCTTAATTTGTCCTCCTTTGTTACGTCCACGATGCCGATGCCGTACAACCACACGGGTTTACGGTTTGAAAGAAAATAAGATATTTTTTTGGGGTCCGCGCGTTTTATACTCTAGCGGTACACACTCACAGGATAGAGACAAATCGGCAGACTCAGCCAGAGGGGCGAGTCCAACGAGACGAACCAATGAGCGTTAAAAGGGAGCGATGGCAAAAAAATACATTCATTACGATTTGTTCGCTCGTTGGATTCAGATGCAAGCTAAAAAGGGTCCTTTTCAGGATCACAAAATTATCTTCAATCTAAAGAGTTTATTGTTTTGTTATCACTCGATATCCCCATCTTGTTCAGCTAAACCTTTCTGTTTAACGATTGCGTTTGCCACTCGCCACAGCTTTCACAGTTGGAAAATTTCTTCCCATCCAGCTTTGTGACATGTTGTACAGTAAATTACATTCAATGCGACGTGCCGAAGCGCCACTCAGTGTCGCATTGGAGGCGATTTTAACCTGTAATTGAACATTTGCGATGACAGTGGTACAGTGTCGACTTTCAATGTGGGGTCATAATTATGGGAGGTGGCCGTAGGTCGAACCATCAAATAAATAAACTGACTAGTTTGTCGGTTGGAATATAACTGATTTTATTCAAATTCATACATTGACAGATAGTCATGGCTGGGGTTGCCAGTCGCTTTTATTCTTCTACACTCCTCCTCGACGGGTGAACCCCAGCTAATTCTCGGAACCTCGTAAGTTTAGTGTTTGCCAACGGTTTTGTCAGCATATCCGCCACCATGCTGTCGGTAGGACAATACTTCAAACAAATCTTGCCTTCCTCGTTCATCTGGCGAACAAAATGGTATTTCGTGTCGATGTGCTTTGATCGGTTGTTGATTTTACCTGCTTCCAGCTGTTTAATGCACGATTGGTTGTCCTCGTGAATTCGAATCGGCTTAGATACGACAACGGAGAAATCTTCTAGCAACCGGTCAATCCATTGAATTTCCTCGCAGCACTCCGCAAGCGCCACAAACTCAGCTTTGGTGCTGCTCAAAGCAACACATGTCTGCTTCCGAGATGCCCAGTGGATCGGACCACCACCGAACATGACCAAAAATCCGGAATTGGATTTACGCGTCTTTACATCGCCATCCCAATCAGCGTCGACGAAAACTTCCATTGCTGTTTGTCCTGATCCCAGGGAAAGCTCGTGGTCCTGGGTGAACTTAAGATACCGAAGAATTCGTTTCGCCTCGATCCAATCTGCTTGCGATGGATTGCTGACGGAACGCCCAAGAATTGATACGCTGACTGCAATGTCCGGTCGAGTGTTTACTGCCACGTACAACAAACCACCAATCAAACTCGAATATTGATGATTGTTCGTTAGTCGCTTCTCCTCCTTTTGTTGAAGGTGGCCAGGGTCCAAAGGAATCTTCGCTGATTTCGCTTCGGTCAACCCAAAACGCTCCAACAACTTCTGAATGTAGGCTCGCTGGTTAAGAGAAAACCCTTCTTCGTCGCGTCGCACTTGGATGATCAGAAAATGGCGAATATCTCCCAGAGATGCCACCGTGAAGTAATGGTTCAGAGCAGTGATTAGTCCGCTGTACTCCTCCTCTGTATTGCAAGCGATGACCATGTCGTCCACGTAGATAACCAAATACATAAACTGTTTGCCGCGTCGTCTCACGTACAGGCATGGATCGTTCTCCGACTGCGTGAAACCGAGATGCTTCAACACTCCATCTAGTTTCTTGTTCCATACGTGACCTGCTTGTTTGAGGCCATATATGCTTTTCTGCAGTAAACATACTGCATCCGTACCACCAGTTCCATAACCCGGCGGTTGCCGCATGAAAATCGTCTCGTTTAGATCACCGTGAAGATACGCTGTTTTCACGTCAGCGTGTTTCACCAGCATACCTCGTGCGCTGGCTATCGTTAGAAGTGCTCGGAATGTAGTTTGTCGCACCACCGGAGCGAACACCTCGTCAAAATCCGTACCGTACTTCTGGGAAAAACCTTGCGCAACCAGGCGCGCCTTATACCGCACTACATTGCCATTCTCACCGAGTTTGCGCTTGAATGTCCATTTACTGCCAACTGCTTTGCGGCCTATGGGCAGTTTCGCTAGTTTCCAAGTACCATGCTCCGTCAACGATCGTATTTCTTCGTCCATTGCCGCACGCCACTGTACCGCCTCTGGCCCGTTGATTGCTTCATCAAACGTTCTCGGGTCCGCCGCGAACTTGCGTGCCATCCCAGTGGTTTCCAGGTAACGAACTGGCACCTGTCCCTTGGTGCTTCGAGTCGAACGCCGGATTGGCGTTACTCCAGCTTCGATATCGCTTTCTTGATCGTTGTCGTCTTCAATGTCACAGGGTGAATCGTATGAACTGTCGGACTCGTACTCCTCCTTAACCGTCACGTCATCATCAGGTTCTTCGTTCTCGGTAACTGCTTCATGGTGCGGCGATAATACGGACTCATATTCCACGATACACGACGATGGTGATGATGTTTGAACCTCGTTCTCAAAATCTTCCATCTCTATGAAGCGAACATCACGGCTGATTGTGACCTTCTTGGTTGTTTTATCGATGAACCGGAATGCTTTGTGACAATCGGAATAGCCCACGAATGTCAACTTTTCCGCTTTCGGTGCCAGCTTGCTTCGCTTCTCAGCAGGAACGTGAACGAACGCATTGCACCCAAAAATATGCAATCGCCTGTAATCCGGTTTCTTCCCGTACCAATGTTCGAATGGTGTTTTCTCGATGGACCGTGAAGGGAGTAGATTCTGCAGATGCGCGGCCGTGTTGACTGCTTCCGCCCAAAATTCGTATCCCATTTTCGCGTCGATCAGCATACATCGAGCCATTTCAACAATCGAACGATTTTTCCTCTCCGCGACTCCATTCTGCTCCGGTGCATATCCCGCCGTGTACTGGGGCGCGATCCCATTCGCTTTGTAAAATCGCCCCAAACGTTTCGATTTATATTCGCCTCCCTGGTCGGAGCGAATAATCGTAGGAATACGTCCAAATCTGTTTTTCACCATACTCACATATTCTTCAATAATATCTGCCGCCTCCGATTTCTTTTTCAGGAAGTAAACGACGGTATATCGGCTGAAATCGTCGATCATCGTGAGAAAATATCGTGCACCACCTGGCGATACCGTGTTCATTGGACCACAGATATCGGTGTGCACTATATCCAGGATCCTTTCTGATTGGCGTCCAGTTTTTCTCGGAAACGGTTGTCGGGTAAGCTTGCCTTCAGCACAGCACTCACACGTTCTGAGTACAGCACACTTCTGGATGGTCACACCTGTCGCCAAATTTTCACGCACAGCTTGCTGGATTGCATCGGGATCACGATGGCCTAACTTCCGATGCCAATGGTGGATACAATATCTTTTGTATTTTCATTCCGCGCTCTTTTGCTGCTCTCAGCTGGTACAGCCCATCGATTTTCTTCGCTACGGCTGCTACGACTCCGTCACGTTGAATCACGCAACCACGGTTTTCAGAAAAAATAACCTCCGCTCCCTTGGCAACCAGTCGTCCGACTGACAACAGATTCGATTCTAAATCTGGAACATAGTAAACAATCGATAGGGTTACCTCTTGCTGTTTTCCTGTTTCGTCATGGCAAAATATGCGACCGTTTCCGATGCCTTTCACCGACGTTTGATTTCCATCGGCCAGCGTGATGAAAATCTCCGAGCTTGGCTTCAGCTCGTCGAAAAATACACGGTTACAGCACATGTGCGACGTTGCTCCAGAGTCGACGATCCACACATTCGATTCACTTTTGTTGCTGGTTGTCATGAACGCAAACGACGTTGCCATGCCAACTTTCGTTTTCGAAACTTGATTTTTCTTTGATTTCGGGACGCGTTTTCCTTCACCGTTTTCAGCTTTTACTGCTGGACATTCCCGTTTTACGTGACCGGGCTTCTGGCAGTTATGACACACGATCCTTTTGTCACCACCAGCACGGAGAATAGACTCCCCGCGATTGAATTTTTCCGCTCGTTTCTGCGCTTCATCTAACAGCTTTCGCTTGACTAGCTCGATGGTTAGCTCCTCGTCGGAACGGCTTTCCAACGCGGTAGTGAGGGTGTCAAACGAGTCGGGCATACTCTTTAAAATCATCGCAACCTTCAGGCTGGGTTCGAGATCCTGTCCTGCGTTTGCCAGACTTGCGAAAAGTTGCTCCATCCGGAAAAGATGGCCTTCCATGTCCCCATCGTCATTGTACTCGGCTTTGCACAGCTTTTTCAAACACGATACGCGGGTGGACATCGTCGTTTTTTGATGATGTTTTTTCAGCTCGTTCCAGGTCTCCTTGGCGGTTCTACAGTTCCGGATCAACGGGTGTTGACTGTCGTCGACGAGCAAAACGATGGTGGCTCGTGCTTTGGCATCTCCTTCCGTCCACGCTTCCATCGGAGGTTCTGGGGCGGCCTCCGTAACGTACTTCCAAAGATTTTCGCGAACCAATAGCATTTCCACCTTGAATTGCCAACAGTCGTATCCGCCGCTCTTCAGCTTCTCCAGTCCGAATTTGTTTCCGTCCATATCGGAGACTTAAAAATTTTGGTTGAAAAGATGATGTAATCTTCCAGAATTTTCTTCACCTGGGCCCATAACCTATGGGAGGTGGCCGTAGGTCGAACTAACAAATAAATAAACTGACTAGTTTGTCGGTTGGAATATAACTGATTTTATTCAAATTCATACATTGACAGATAGTCATGGCTGGGGTTGCCAGTCGCTTTTATTCTTCTACAATAATTTGGATCTCTATGTTTACAAAAATGTCCAACTAAATAAGTCGCATTACATGTCCGTCCAATTAGCTAAATGTCGAACTAATAGTAAATTACTGTACTTTCAATCTGGAAACAATTTAAGAATTGGTGAAAATTGGATAATCAGGAAAGTCCCCAACTATCATTAAGCTCAGAACAACTGCCAAATTCACATACTCATTAGATCCTGGCAAACAAATTATGAAAAAATCAATTTGTGTTTTATTATTATTTTGGATAATGTTTTAGAAAGCATTGAACTGTATTTCCTAAACTCTTTTTTGGAAGGTTTAATGGCCCTGAAAAGCGCCTTGTTTTATGGAATGGTTCCAATTTAGAAAACTTAGTACTCGTGGTTTTGAAAAAAAAAACCATTTCGAACGCCCTTGATGCCGCCTTGTTCTGGATTTGCCACCAAAGCAGTTTGTATAAAGAACAAACTTTTTTCTTCTGCTACCTGATGCCGTTTTGCGATTGCGTTTGCCACTCGCCACTCGCTGAAACTGCCTGTTGTCTTGATGTCCACCGAACCGAATGTGTTCGTTCCGAATACGGGTTTTCTTATCGTCGCGAGCAGCTTTGCCAGCTAACTCGATCACTTCGGTGGCCGAAACTATATAACGCCGGCTAGGTGGACTGGTGCACTGGTACTAACGCGCTCGGCCTAGCTACCCTTGCGGGGAACTTCAGATCAACACGGTTCGAGCGGGATTTTGCCTTTCCCTTCACTTTTCCTCCTTTACCATGTCCAGACATGGCTGCTTGGGTTGATTTGTTGATGTGTTATGATGCGAACCGATGTGGTGTACGGTTTGAATGAGAATGATCGTTACGGCAGCGGAGCGGGGATTTTTAAGCTGACTGGCTGGCTCGAGAATTACGCATGTGTGAGACTGCGACCAATGTTTCGTTCATTTTTTTGTTTTTCCTTTCCAATCGTGCTTCATTCTATTTCGCTGCTGCTCTGGTTGCCCGTTTTGGTCGGGTACGATTTGAGGAGCACAAAATGGACCAATCAAAAATGGGCACATAGTGCATTTTGACAATGCTTGATATTTCACAATTATTCAATTATTTATCTCAAGAAAAATGAAATGTTATTCATTATGATAGATGCGTAGATATATTTCCTATCAATTGATGCAAAAACCTTTGCGATCTATTGAGAAATGCTCGAGTTATAAGCGTTCCAAATCTTGCATTTTTTCCTACTTGTTCAGTGCCTAGATTTCCATTTCACCCCCTATATCTTCCGGTTAGACGTAGTCCTACGTCAAAAATTATATAAAAGGATTTCTAGGAACTTCCTTTTCTCCTAGAGACGAATGAACTCTCAGAGTTTAAAGTCTCTCTAATTCAATACCTTCCTTCCTTCCTTTTCTTTTTCTTGTTTTCTTGTAGATATTGTCCATTATAAAAAAATATCTTCGAAACTGTAACTGTTAAAAATTTCCATAAGCCACCGATTAGTTTATAGTTTACTGTTTACAATTCTTCCACAAGTGAAATTCTTTCACAAGTGTGTATATGTATGACCATTATATTTGGCGAATAACTATACGAAAGTCAAACATTCATATTTTGCTTTTAAACGTATGAATCTAACGACGAATATATCGACGAATAGTTAATATATGGATCCGTTCAATCCATTTACAAAAGGGACTGAAATCAAATAAGAATAGTTCGATAATGATCTTATGCATTATATTCAATAAATATTAAACGCCGCTCACATTAATTTATACATTTCATTCAACAATATTCTAGAATATGAAAAATGGCACTTGTCCAAAAAAGTTACTCCTATACTCGCGTCGGTGTGTCAGACCGAAAGTGTTAAAAAAGTGGCACACGTTCCCTTTGTACCAACACATGCGATACGCTGAACGATGACGAACGACGAATAACGAAGCTAGAGAGAATCGCAAAGTCGTAGTGTTGATATTTTCTGAGAAATTAACGAATTATTGATTTCTTGGTCTGACAGACCAATGCGCGAGTATAGGAGTGTTGAGAGGCTTCAAACTTTGAAGTTCATTCGCCTCTAAAACCGTCTTGCTTCTCAAGACGGGTCTATGGTACTAGGTGAGGCCGTTTCGTCACTAAGTTGGTTAGGGGAGCGGTATATGAAAACAGTACGGAAGAAAGCAGAAGGGGAATTATTTCCTTGAAGCGTGAAGGAGACAGACTGATCAGGAGCGAGCTTCGGCACTAGCGTATTGTGTTTTGTTTACAAACAAAACACAGTAGATTTTCAAGATGGCTGAAGAGTGGTTTTAGCAAGTTGGCCCACCTTAGGATATACTTCTACGCGCCTTGTTGCTTCTATTTCATTTCCTTTTTATATTGATCTTGATAATGCTCGGTAAACGTTAAATCTTTGTTTTGTTTTGCCGAAAATGTAAATAAACTGTATTTTAATTCATTATTACCAAATTTATCAGATTTCCTACGTGAAAGTTAATTTATAATCATTTGCTGTGCTGTAATGGAAACTATTGGACTGGAGAAGCATGAGGTACGTGTCTGTTTCATCCTAATATTTCCACGGTGCGAATCTAACCGAAACGTTCCAACAGCTTCCGCCAACAAACCAGAAGAGAATGGTTGCCTTCATAAATCATTTCGTCCTGAGTACGGTTAACTTTCTGAACAAATTTGCCGCAGATTGTGAGGACAAATTCATCGAGTATGAGTATAAAATGCAAAGCCTGGAAGCGTCGCTTCTCATTATCGAGGCAAAACTGGCCTCGATCGAGGCTCTCAAGAACGGAACCGTGATCGCGAGTGGTGTGCAAGATGAGAAAACTGAAACCCCAGCGGAGGTCCATGTAGCAGCGGAGACGGATGATGACCGGAGCAAAGACACCGCAGAAGTACCAATTAAGGAAAGGGATCAGCGATACGACAAATATTTCAAGATGGTACAAGTTGGGGTGCCGATTTTAGCTGTTAAAAACAAAATTAGTTCCGAAGGTTTAGATCCTGAATACATCGATGAGTTTCTGTAGCATATATTTATTTGAAAATAAACTTTATATTAGTTTCATGTATTTTCTTAAAAAAGTAATATAAAACAATCATAATATATATTTTTGAAATCAACGAGGGTTTTCTAAACTTTGGGTAATTGATATACTCCCCCTGCGTACACAAGTTTGTGTTCACGAACTTTCCTTTGTAATATATTTTTCAATTCTTCTTGGGAGAAGTCAACTTGAGGTGCGAACATTTTCAGCATTTGATGAATGCGGTCCAATGGTAGTGAATCAAGATTAGTGAGCATTGCTTCGATATAGGACCAGAAAACTTGCAGTTCCTCCTCCCTTTGATCACTGGCTGATTCCATCGCGCTTTCAGCTTCGTCGTCTTCACACACATCTGGAGCTTGGGTTTGTATTTCGTCTGCAACCTCAGATCTGCTGGCCCGATCGTTGAGGATGTAATAATACTCACGTACTTCACGAATAAGACCCTGGGACTGCCAGAAGATAAGACGCTTCCGAAGGATTGACGGAGGCATATTCATCTTCTGTGCTAGTTTTTCCAATTCCCACTCCCGTTGTTCCCCGAATAAAATTGCAATAGTAGCTTGCGCAGGTGTAACCTGCATCTCAGTTGTTTTGCCATCCAGTTCGATTTCGATTGTGACCTTCCCATTGAGTGGGGTCCAATGAAGAGTTCTATTATCTTTGAAGCGTTCAAACGCTTTCGTATATCGATCGAACATTTCTTTGATGACGGGAGGCAACTCCATTGTTTCCTTTTTGAACGTTGGCCAAAACTGGGAAGAAACTATCAACGCCGATATATCGAATGGTTTTTCTTGTTGAAATCCAAATTCACTGAAAAGAATATGTGAATTAATTTTCTTGGAGTCGTTCATGTCTTTCAACATCACTTCGCAACTATGCAACATCGTTTCGCCAAAGCGAAGTTTCAATAGCTCAAGGTTACGAATTTCCTTTCCCGGGTTTGTATCCAGCTGAGAGAGAAGTCTTTCAGCCAGTAAATTGCGATACTCGTTTACAAACAGTTCTTTGCTGCCATAGATATCTACGACCATGGAGATAATATCCGAAGGTTTACCAGGGCGAGCATCTTTCGTGGCAACAACATCCACATTGACTGGATCCGGATTCCAATTTTCCCAATCTGTCAGTTCTAATTTTTCATTGACGTTATCTTTTACCTTCACATTTTCACTTTTGGCAAGTTCGTCGGACAGATCGGAGCAGCCTTCCTCCGTTAAACTGGTTACAACACAACGAACAGTGTCGGGTCTACTTCGCAGATATTCCTTTACCGGTTCGGTAATTGTCTGCAAGAAAACCCCGGAAGGATCCAAATGACGCAAGGTTTTTATAGCCGCGACATAACCGGTTAGTATATCTGGGGTATCGACACCCGGATGCAACAATTTCGTTTCAAGCGTTTGCTTCACCGTCTTAATAAGGTGACTCCTCAAATCGATCTTCTCTAGACATAACTTCAAATCATCAATCGATGCGAGGGACATGGGAAAATCAATTATAATGCTGAAGAATTGATCAATTATGGCATTGGCATAATTTTCATACATATAGAAGCTCAGCTTTGTCTGAAAGTTATTAATCGCTTCCTCAATCTTTTTGTTCGTGGGAGATACGGTTAGCGAGCCACGATTGTAAATTCTAGTTAACCACTGCAACACGACGGTATTTAGCCACCTTTCTAGTGTTTCGACATACGAAACAGAGAAGCTTTCTTTAGTATCAACAATCCTGGCATCGATTCTTTCCTGAATCAATGTCGTCAGTGTGAATCCTGCAATTTTGTCCAGCAGCCCCATAGAAGTTAGATAACGATTCGTACTAGCGAAAGCATTAGCCAAACTCTGACACTGACAATGAGCAGACTCTGCCCCACATGCGGTGCATTGATACGTTTCAGGGATATCCATACAATCCTCTAGAAATAAAATCAACATAAATAACCAGCGAATATTATCAAATTTAATCTCAAACCTGTTTCCGCATGACTCAGCGCAAATACCTTAAAGGCTGTGTTATAAAATTCGTACACTAGATCGTTGAAATGCGCCGGCAGCTGTGAGAGAAGCAAACATCGAAACATACGATGAAACTCACCGAGATCGTTAGGCTTTTTGGCCACATCAATCGGCAAAGCTATTCCCCGCTTAAGCTTCTCTAGACGTTTCAACTGCAAGTAGTATCCCACGAAGTCTTCGTGCAGCTCATGAACAGCTTGTTGGAAGCGGAAAAAATGCCGGTTTGTATCCCGTCTAGAACCTTGGGCTTGCGGTTCGCCCATCGATGGCGAATGATTGAAGTTACGCCAGAACTTGGGAACCGTTTCATGACGCAGCAATCGTTCGATTTTGAAGAATATGGTTTCATATATCACCGGAATGGCTTGCGCTTGTTCCAGCTGGATCGATAATTGAATTATTTCGTGATCGGGTACCGGCAAGTTTACGAGCTGAAGATGAATCAGTGCGAATGAAATTTGGTTGGTTTCCATCATTACTGATAATTTTACCTTATTCTCGAGAATTGGAAAAACTCGATACAAACTTATACATATATTTTCGTTTAACATTTTCCGGAGTAATAAAATGAGAAAAATTAATGTTCGAACAACTTCCCAAATTATACACAATCAATTCACGTTGACGGCGGAATGGTGTCGACATCTGGATACGACATTAGTTTGTATGAGGCCAACTCCTCTCAATCCTCTCAATCAGATTAGTCGGCCCTAAAGGCCCATTTATACGTTGCTAGTAGCTGACTTGACAATGAGCAGCTACTGACCCGGTGGACTCGCTTGACAATTGGTTGACTCGCCTTGTCCGTTCACACAGTGTGAGCTGCTGGCGAGAAACTAGATACTACGGCACGGGTTTACCAGGGATGCCAGGCGACTTTTCAAATGTCCATCAAACAGTCAGAAACAGCAATCAGGTCCGAATTTGTCAAATGATTGGTCCAAAATCGACTTCTTTATTGGCAGTTTTCATCTTAGGTTTTCAGTTGAATGTATCATCACACAATTTTATAGCAAAACAAACGCTGATCGTGTTTAAAAATACATACTTTGTGCTGAATTTCTTTGAACTGAAGGTACTATCCGAAAAAGCAGAAAGAGAAAAGGATTCGGGCCAGGAATTAGATGCAAAGAAAAGGAGCAACAAATACAATATTGAAGGAACTCTACGATGAGGATCCCCGAGATTACAGAGCAGTGTTGGTAATAACACCTGAACAAGTGAAAAAACTGTTGGATTTAATTGCTCCACGAATACAACGCCAAGATACAGTCATGAGGGATGCTGTACCTGCAAGAGTTAAATTAGAAATGACATTGATGTGCCTTTGTTTTGGAATATCGTTGGGATTGTTGTCGATATTTTTTAGAATCTCGAAAACATCCATAGCTCAGATAATTCCGAAAGGATGTGATGTTATAAATGGTAGTCTAAAAGATTTTTTTTTTAATTTTATTTATTTTGTGAAATGAAAATGATAGTCGATTTGCAGGTGCAATAGATACGCTTCAAAAATTTTAATAATGAATGAAAATGTACTTTTTTAAATCGAATATGTATTCTGTTTCTTAGAACAATACTTTTTTTTGTAAGTTGTGATCTGATAATGATTCTATATTAGAGATTCTCAAGAAAACTATCTCAAAAAGAAAGCGTGCCCCGCCAGCGTGCAAAACGAAATAACAATTATTTCGTTTAGAAACTATGAGGGTTTTATTTGTTTTTCCAATAATTTTCAAGTCTATAAATATCTTCACATATTTTCAAATATCTTAAAAATAGAGACATTTCATTACATTTGGCATCACTGATTCGAACGCTAAATTCTGTTTTTGACGTTGTGAAGCATGCAAGTGCGAGTAAATTCAAAAAACTTTGAAGTAGCTCGCACGCCGGATCACACATGACAATAACTGGCATGATGTGTTCACACGGTGTGAGTAGCTGCACTGCAGTAACTGACTAGACCGACTCGTATGCTTACTCGCACCGTCTGAACCCGGCTTAAGGCAGTTTTAAATTACTAAAATTTGTATGAAATTTTTTCTTGGCATTATTTTCCTACTACAAGTACGTTGGTTGGTACGTTGGTAATTTAAACTATTCTCTATGAATTTTCAGATATTCTCACCAAAACTTACCATTATAATATAAAATTATCTTTAGACACAATTTTTGTATGATATTTTTTCACTTGCTAGCAAAAGTGATTTTCATTTACATAGAGTACTCATTTGATTTGGGAAAAATAATTTTCATTCATAATTTTTATTTGAAAAGTGTGTTCATTTCTTCTTCAAAGCCATACTGTCATGCCTACTCCCCCATTTCGTAATACAAAGCTCAATGCCGTCGACGCGGATGACAGACGATCTTTTTTTTCGATATCTTTACAATTAACGATCAGATCAAGACGGGTCTATGGTACTAGGTGAGGCCGTTTCGTCACTAAGTTGGTTAGGGGAGCAGTATATGAAAACAGTACGGAAGAAAGCAGAAGGGGAATTTTTTCCTTGAAGTGTGAAAGAGACAGACTGATCACGAGCGAGCTTGGGCACAAGCGTATTGTGTTTTGTTTACAAACAAAACACAGTAGACTTCCAAGATGGCTGAAGAGTGGTTTTAGCAAGTTGGCCCACCTTAGGATATACTTCTACGCGCCTTGGATCAGATGTCTTCAACGAAATGGCACATGTTTTGTTTACAGCAAGGCGCTTATATCAATGTATAACAGGTGAAGCAACATCATCACTTCAATAAGAAGGGGATTACAGTTTTTGGAGCGGGGGTTGTTTGTTTTGTTATTGCTAGGATACGCTATTTTTGCATTTTCACATGCGAGAGTGTGGAAATGAGAATGAAATTCTATAAAATCGTTCCTTCTTTTCCACATAAATTCGCAAAAGCCGAACATAGTAGGCTTCGTTCGAATAAGCGTCGTAGCAGTTTGAGAGAGCCGCCGGCAGCGTTCTGATGCTGTTTGTAAACAGTACCGACAGCAATTCCAATATGGCTGAAAGTGCATTTCATATGATTGTTTCACCTGGTATATATAGAGGTGCCTTGGTTTACAGTAAACCCTAGGTAGTGCGAACCAAGGAAAGTGAAGTGGAAGGTAAAACGTAATGTCAGAATTGCCGTTCGGACGTATCCCGTAAGTTTGAACTTATTTACATAGATGGTATCCAAACAACACTAAACATTGACTACAGTTTCGCCGGCACGGTTGATTGCCGTTATGAACCCGCACGAAAAACAAAGCTGCAAATTATGCGCCAGTGGCGGTACCACGATCAAAGCATTCCCTGAATCACATTAGCCGAGCCAGCTGGCGGAAGCATATGTGTTACGGATTCTTTGGCTGGCCATGGAAAGCCCCCTCGGCGAGAGCAATGGACCATTTAGATGGACCACGATAATGAAGGATGCTGAATGAAGGATGTTTAGAAAAGAATAAGAAGAAAATAAAATGTAAAAAAATATCAAAAGAAAAACAAAGTGTAATCAGAGAAAAGATATCGAAGTGAATTTATTGGAAAATTGAAAAATCTAAAATTGTATCATCTCTTTGCTACCAAATCGATTGTAAGTAGTTTGAGCTGCGTATTATTGAATGATCGAATGATTTAAATTATTGTAGGCTAGAAAGAAGAGAATTTAAGGGCATAGAAGAAGGAAGAAATTGTTGGTCAGATAGAACGGATACGAAGTGTGAGTAGACAGAGGTTAAGTTATAAAAGGAATGAATAAATAAAACATATATTTACAGCTTTTAGCTGTGTCCAACAACGATACGTGATCTGCTGAAAAGATCCTGGAAATCTCGCCAACAATATGCATAAAGGTTACTAGGTTACTATTTTCAACGACAACTGTTTATTTATTATACTGCTCCAAATACCTTCGACGAAATCAAATGTAACCATACCAACGTAAGTAATAACATAAACAAATCCAAACTTTTCGTCTTGCCTCACACGTCTTTTCTAAATAGTGTAAATTACGAGCCACTTGTTAACTCCACCATCTTGGTGCGGACTGAATCAAAACGGCTGTCAAATCAGGAGTGTTATTTCTCTTATGATAATCAACACTATGAAAAAGGTATTGTTATTTAATGTGGGAGCAAAATTCGACATTGCCGAATTTCGATACGTACATACATAGCAAAAATGAAATGTTTTGGAGACGTTTTTTTTCTAACGTCGGTGAAAACAGCTTTGCTAGTGAAGCTGACCGAATGAAATCCGCTTAATTACGATCCGCTAGTCCTGGTGATGAATATAACAGTAAAGCAATCTGCGCTTCGTGTTGATGATCGACGTAATCTTCTGAGTCAACTACCGGCTTAATTGTGGAGAAGGCATTACTGTTTCTCACGAGGTTTCTTTTCCGGTAGAAATGTAACGATGTATTTGTAACCTGTAAATGTGTTTGAAAGGTTTGCTACACTTTTGGTTTTTAAATAATTGAAACATCGTACTTACTCCACAGATACGGAAACCCTTATTCGGAACTAGTTTGTCGTCTCCCCAAAAATCGACCCAGCGCGTCTGTAAATACGTTTCCGAAGGTATACGATAAAAGCTTACGCGAATATTTTCACTCATATTCGGGCAGCCTTTCACTGAGCAACGTATTTTTAATGTCCATGTTCCCTGATATAATATTTCTCCGAACGAAATAAAAACAAACGAAGTCAAAGTTACGTAAATGTTTACTCTTGCGATTTGAAAACATTCGATAAAAAGTGTAACGAAGAGTTGTCAGATGATTTTTTAAAAAAAGTTTGTAAAAATGTGTGAAAGTCTGTTAAAAATGTGGAAATGTCTGTAAAAGAGTGCGGATTTGTACAAATGTCTTTTAACGTTAATTTTCATAGATTCAAAGATATTTTGTACATCGCGATGTACGTAAACTTGTCTTTTGTATATTATTGTATATTTTGTACATGTATATTTTGTATATATACAGCCATACCATGCCAAATCGATATAGTGGTTCTCAGATTTCGATGAAAAGTGGTAGTTTTGTTCTCTATCGCAAAACTTTAGACTAGTACTGAAGTGAAGTACTGAAGTACTGTCGTCGGCCACTGAGCGATACTATGCTCACGACATCATTGCGGTGCGACCTATTTTGCGAACGTAACCATTGTGGTTACGCCGGACAGCAAAGTGTTAACGAATGACTAAAAAAATAGGTCTAACGTCATGTGTATTGATATAAACTAAATATGAAAACTTGCTATGTATTCAAACTATAGAAAAATGTCATACGGTGAGTCAAATATATTTGATGTAATGAATAGAGCCTCTCATTTTTTAATGAACCTGTGAAATATTGTTATATCCAAAAAGTCTGCAACAAAAATTAAAAGTATTTTACAGATATGTCTGTGAAATTACAAACATATCTGTAAATCTGGCATCTCTGGTGGTATGAGAATTTATTGCAAGAAATCACTTGAAAAAATGCATTAATTTGCTTGAAAATGAAGTGAATTGTGTCCGCTCCACATAGAGTAAATCGATTTCTCTAAAAGGATTATTGAATTTCAAATGATATGCCAATGAATACTAATCAAAACTGCAAAAGGGAAACAAAAAAAAAGGTGGTTTAGATCTATGATATAACCGCAAGGTTAACGTGGGACTACCATTGGCTCAGTAATCATTTGTTTGTATTGAATAAATTATTGATTGAATTAAATAATTTTCGGATTCATTTCGGTGGGAACAAAAGTTCCACCAACTCCCATGTATTTGCTATAACAATTTCCCCAGACACCTTGTTTTGATGGCTGTGTTAGAGAACATACTTCGATGGGAACAAAAATTCCCTCTACTTGCATGTAATTGCAATGCCAATTTCCCCAGGCAACTTGGTTTTGATGGCTGTGTTAGGGAACATACTTCGATGGGTATACAGTATGTTACGTTTGATGTGACAGTTAGCTAATTGGACAGACCTGTAATGCGACACGTTTAATTGGACATTTTTGTAAACATCGAGTTCAGGGCCCAAATTATGGCCCCACATTGAAAGTTGCCACCAGACGTCGACACTGTACTACTCTCATCGCCAATGTCCAATTACAAGTCAAAATCGCCTCCACTGAGTGGTGCCGCGGCATGTCGTATTAAATGTAAATTACTGTATTTCGGTTTGTGAGTTAACGAAGAAGCGATGTTAGGTATGTACGAAAAAGTGAATTGTAAAAATGTTCACGCTTGTCTACGGTGAGGGGGAGGGAGTATAGACAATGGTCACGTGAACACTTTAGATAAATATTTTTTCAAAAAGCTCATCTACATTCGAAAATAATTTAATTATGTTCTGTATTTAAGAAAAACTAATTTTCTGCACGTTTACGTTCCGTCACGTCACGTTGCGTTAATTATTCTTCCATGCAATTACTATTGAAGCATTCACATACACCAAGTCGGAGTTGCCGTTGCCGGTGTATGTGAATGTTTGCATAAGAACTACTTGGAAGAATAATTGACGCAACGTGACGTGGATGTTGTATGTGAATCGCACTTTAGCCGATCGAACATTCATAATTTTCTCATATCATTGAAGTCTTATCTAAAATCTGTGTTCTGTCGACAAAAAAAATGTATAAAATTCATAAAATGTGTTCATTCGATCCATTTCCATTGGAAGTAGATAAAGATAACTTTCCGCCAAAAATTCATAATGACAGAAATTGATTGCTATGATACGTTCGAAATGGAAGTTATAGTAAAGTTTATTAAGTTTGATCATACCAATAAAGTACACCTTATTTTTTCACCAAAAGCATGCTCTCAATGATGAAGGAGTGAGCCTACGCTTTGTCAGAATGCAACATTGCAACAGTTCCTGGTCGTGGATCGTCATTTACGATCGCGTCATTTACGATCGCGGTGAGATTTCAGTATTCTATATAAAATATATACAGAGTTTGTAATAATAAATTTAATTTTTATTTTGTATTTTTGAAAACTTCATTTGAACATTAATTTATTCTCCAAAATTTATGTTAAAGATCCTGTTTTGATCAGACAACTTTCTTTCGAGTTATGACCTTTTTAAAAATAAATATGGCCAGTAACCGGTTAATTTTGTGCGATATTACTCTATAGTCATCGAAGCGTATAAGCGATGTTTTGATACCGATATTAGCGTGGGGAAAGACAGCATAAATATTGATTGTAAATTTGTAAATAACGATTCCAGTATCCACGTATTGATGTCTCTCGAGAATTGCAATAGAATTTATGAAAAAACGACACTCAAGTTGCTGTTAGAAAACACGCCTTTTGTGTAGATTTACGTCATTCATACAGATAGCGACACTGTACCTTCGATGTCCCTAATATTCAAACTCAAACTTCTGTCAATCAAACCATGAACAAAATCTATGACGCCATAAATTTTGTTTTCGTTAAAAGTCTTCCCACTTTATATTGTGCATCTCGCCTGCATTCGACTCTGCCACTCCAAGGCGCCTAGAAGTATATCCCAAGACGGGTCTATGGTACTAGGTGAGGCCGTTTCGTCACTAAGTTGGTTAGGGGAGCGGTATATGAAAACAGTATGGAAGAAAGCAGAAGGGGAATTTTTTCCTTGAAGTGTGAAAGAAACAGACTGATCACGAGCGAGCTTGGCACAAGCATATTGTGTTTTGTTTACAAACAAAACACAGTAGACTTTCAAGATGGCTGAAGAGTAGTTTTAGCAAGTTGGCCCACCTTAGGATATACTTCTACGCGCCTTGGTATATCCTAAGGTGGGCCAACTTCCTAAAACCACTTCAGCCATCTTGGAAGTCTACTGTGTTTTGTTTGTAAACAAAACACAATACGCTAGGGCCGAAGCTCGCTCGTGATCAGTCTATCTCTTTCACGCTACAAGCAAATAATTCCCCTTCTGCTTTCTTCCGTTCTGTTTTCATATACCGCTCCCCTAACCAACTTAGTGACGAAACGGCCTCACCTAGTACCATAGACCCGTCTTGTGCCACTCTATTCCGCGGATAATCGGGCTCTACTGTATTCGGAAATCAAGACGGGTCTATGGTACTAGGTGAGGCCGTTTCGTCACTAAGTTGGTTAGGGGAGCGGTATATGAAAACAGCACGGAAGAAAGCAGAAGGGGATTTTTTTCCTTGAAGTGTGAAAGAGACAGACTGATCACGAGCGAGCTTGGGCACAAGCGTATTGTGTTTTGTTTACAAACAAAACACAGTAGACTTCCAAGATGGCTGAAGAGTGGTTTTAGCAAGTTGGCCCACCTTAGGATATACTTCTACGCGCCTTGTTCGGAAATATCAGGCATCTCTGAAATAGACGTTGTTTTGTTTTGGTTTCTTCAGAAGTAGTTTAGTTGGAAAATCCTTTTTTCATATTCCCGCCTTGTTTTCTAAAGTCTAGTGAAGCGAATAGAATTAGCATTTCTGTTGGGTGAATGTTCATGAGAGAATTATTAATACTTTCTAGAAAATTACATTGCGTTCTATTTTGCAGCAAGTTTACAGTTAAGTAAGTAACATAAATGTACGAATATGACTAGGAGATTTCATGATTATTTCAAGTATTCAATTCAAAATTGGCTTTGGATAACTGATACCAAAAACTCCAAAAGTGTATTATAATTCTTGTGCAAAAAATACACTAACTAGATGCCACTTGATAGATATTCCATTAGTTTCTCAAGTTTAAAATTGAGACGTTCTTAATCAAGGTTGAGGTTTTAACTCCGAGGGAAGTTTTGATATTGCTCGATAGGAAGCAACTATACGATCGTTACCAAACGCATAGCCAAACCATACAATCGGTAAATTTCCAGTTGCCTTTAGCAGTCATAATTTGAATTCACTTTTTCTGTCTAATTTTGTTCGTTTTCTGTATGTGATTATTAATCAGACCCGAGAAGTTATCATAAATGATCAGAATGAAAGAATTAATAACCATCAATTACGCGCTCTGTTTCACAAAATGTGCGGGGTCTGATTCTCGATATTTTATCCCAAATTTTCATTAATTTAGTGAAATTGAATGATATTGGAAATCTAAAATCTGGAAATCTCATTCTTCCATTTCTCAAGCATGTCGAAAAAAGCAGTTGAAGAACCAGCTGGAAAAAAGGCAAAGTTAGATAGCTCATCCCAGCAGAATGCAAAAATTCAAGGGCCCTCAACGGTGTCAGACAGTTTCGCGGAGAAGTTCAAATCAAATAGACGAGAAACGGCTACCTCGGTTCTTGATTTTGATTTCAAGAAAAAACGCGTGAGAATGTTGTCCAATGCTAAAGAAGTTGGGGAAGGGAAAAACGGTATAGTGTATTGGATGTCACGAGATGGCCGTGTGCAGGACAATTGGGCTTTTTTGTTCGCCCAAAAACTCGCTCTTAAAAACGAACTTCCTTTGCATGTCTGCTTCAGTTTGGTTCCCAAATTCCTTGATGCTACGATCAGACATTTTAAGTTCATGCTAAAAGGTGAGTTGATATGATGAAGCATTAATAGCGATGAAACAAATTTTTTTCTCTGTCGTAGGACTCGAGGAAGTTGCCAGTGAATGTGAATCTCTAAACATAAACTTTCATATGCTCTCGGGGCTTGCAAAGGACACTATTCCAAAGTTTGTGAAAGAACATCGAATGGGCGCCGTGGTATCCGATTTCAGTCCATTACGAGTTCCAATGCAATGGGTTGACGATGTTTCCAAAGCGTTGCCAGCAGATGTACCTTTCTGCCAAGTGGATGCGCATAACATAGTGCCACTCTGGGTAACATCCGACAAACAAGAGTATGCCGCTCGTACTATCCGTAATAAAGTTAACAATAATCTCAACACGTACCTGACAGAATTCCCTCCCGTTATCAAACATGCTCACAAAGCTTCTTTCAAAGCTAATTCCATTGATTGGACAAAGCTTCTGGCCACGTTGGAAGTTGACAGAACTGTAGATGAAGTTTCTTGGGCCGTACCTGGGTACACTGGCGGAGTCACAACGTTGCAAAGCTTTGTCGAGAAACGTTTGCGAAAATTCAGCACGAAGAGGAATGACCCCACAAACGATGCTTTGTCAAATCTTTCGCCATGGTTTCACTTTGGTCAGATTTCAGTGCAACGATGTGTGCTTGCAGTGAAACAGTATGGCAAAGGATTTTCCGAAGGAGTTGCCGCGTTCTGTGAAGAAGCTATTGTCCGCCGGGAATTGGCAGATAACTTTTGTTATTATAATAAAAATTACGATAGTTTGAAGGGTGCATACGATTGGGCCCAGAAAACACTGAATGATCATCGCAAGGACAAAAGGATATATGTTTACAGCCGGGAACAGCTAGAACAGGCGAAAACGCACGATGACCTATGGAATGCTGCGCAGATACAAATGGTCAACGAAGGTAAAATGCACGGCTTCCTTCGAATGTATTGGGCTAAAAAGATCCTCGAGTGGACCAAAACGCCGGAAGAGGCACTGGAGATCGCTATCTATCTGAACGATCGTTATCAGCTGGATGGACGGGACCCGAATGGATATGTTGGCTGCATGTGGTCCATTGCGGGCATTCATGATCAGGGATGGCGCGAAAGAGAAGTTTTTGGCAAAATTCGTTACATGAATTATGAAGGATGTAAGCGGAAATTCGATGTTGCCGCTTTTGTTGCACGTTACGGTGGGAAAGTGTATCGAAAATAGATACATATGGCCAGTGGCGTCGAGTGGAGCTTTCGCACCCGGGGCCATCGGGGAAGAGTCGATTTGCACCCCACCACCCCGCCGGAAAAGGAATAAATCATATTTATCCAATTTATTCATACTAATTCGGTTCATTCTGCACCACTAAAATCGTGCACCCGGAGGCGGTCCGCCCTCTCCGCACCCTCCAGTCGACGCCACTGCATATGGCCTACAATGGATATGTTCAATGAGTATTACGTTACATTAATTTTTTTGTTTGTAACAAATTAGTATTTAATGATAGATAGAATGGAAACTTTACAATGCATCGTTTTTGGAAGAATGATCCGTTACCATACATATAAATACAATCCTGTAGCATTTTTGTCGAAATCAGCTTCGAAGCTTAAATATTTATTCTAATTTATTTTGTGAACACATTTGTTTCAATCCACACTTCTTCTTCTTCTTCAATGGCACTAACGTTCCTAGAGGAACTTCGCCGTCTCAACGTAGTATTACTTGCGTCATTGTTATTAGTACTTAGTTGAGATTTCTATGCCAAATAACACGCCTTGAATGCATTCTGAGTGGCAAGCTCTAGAATACGCGTGATCACAGTGCAAGTCGGAGGAAATTTCTTTGACGAAAAATTCCCCCGACCAGAACGGGAAGCGAACCCGAACACCCGGCATGTTAGTTATGACGCTAACCACTCGGCCACGGGAGCACAATCCACACACGTATAGTATAATTTCTCGTGCAAATACTCATTCTTCGAAGTAAATGGAAGACTAATAAATGTATGTTTCAGAGGATAAAACAAAAACCGCTGTTAATATTTTGGGAAAAAATTCAGATTATTTTATCTTTTATATCAAATATGAACGAAAAAAACATCAGTCCAAGTAGGAGTCAAATGTTCATACGGAAGTGACTTCAGAAGGACTTTCGACAAGTTCATAGAATTTCGAACAAACAGACCCGGGATATTAATGCTGACGTGGTGCTTTCAAACCATCTGGCGTTCAACTGAGAGGCTGGTGTAAATTGATTTTGATTTACACAAAAGAAACTATTCCTTCGTTCAATGCAGCAGTTGCTGTCGTTACATTTCACTATTTGCAAAAGGTACTGAAATGTCCTCACGTGGCGAGCAAACCGCTTCATCGATTTTTGGAGTTTACGGACTAAATGTATTCTGATTTGACGGGATCACTAGGTTGTTCCACACATCAGCTAACAATTCCCCTGCTTACTCAAAATGTTTCGATTCCAGTTCAGGGTCCCTTGTTCTAAGTTTTTTCATCCAAGTAAGATCCGTCATGATCATGAGGAAGTATTGAATCTGCTTACCCCCGAAAAAGAGGGCCATCCGTTCAACTCGGTCGAAAGCACTGTGTTCTGGAGGATTTGTAGCACCGAAAATTATTCAATCGAAAATTTCTATGATCTTTTTATAACAGTGGTTACGTTTTGATTCCTTCCGTGAAACGCAAGAAGTTGGATGTAAAAGCAGTCAAAATGAAGTTTGTGGGCTACTCGACACAGCATAAGGCGTTCCGGATGTTGGATATACGTACCGGAGAAATCAAAATTAGTCGCGACGTTCGATTTTTGGATTTTAATGACAAATTAATAGAGGACCATCTTCAGGAGGAGAATCCACCCGAAAACCAACAGCGGTCGGTAAAGTCGTCAAGTTCATCTGTTGCGGAAAATATTGAGTGGAAGCTGGAGGAATTCCCGAGGCCGACTGAAGACTCTGACGATGTTAAATCCGAGGAAGACGAGTTCCACGGATGGGACGATGCGGAAGAGGGATGATCTTACGATGATTCTGGTGAAGGCGATTTACTGCATATTCTCAGAAAAAATGATGACGAGGAAAACGCTACAGTGGTAGAAGAAACGCAGGGACAACCATTGCGTCGTTCAGAGAGATCCACAGCTGGTGTTTTACCGGTTCGTTATCAGAATGGAGCGCGTCTGGTGAAGGAGAACATATCCGAACCACGGTCGTATCGTGAAGCCATGTCTAGCCCGCAATGTGCCGAATGGAAATCGGCGATGGACGAGGAGATACAGTCGCATCGAGGTAACGAAACCTGGGAGCTTACAGAACTTCCACCGCATCGCAAGACTATCGGATGCAAGTGGATCTATAAATGCAAGATAGACGAGAATGGTAAACTTGTGCGCTATAAGGCTCGTTTGGTGGCACAAGGTTTTTGCCAAAAGTTCGGGTCAGACTACGATTTAGTTTTTGCACCCGTCGTGAAGCAGATAACGTTCCGGATGATGCTGACAGTGGCCAGTTCGAGAAAAATGTTAACCAAACACATCGACACAAAAACAGCGTATCTTTACGGGCATATTCAGGAGGATAACGTTCCGGATGATGCTGACAGTGGCCAGTTCGAGAAAAATGTTAACCAAACACATCGACATAAAAACAGCGTATCTTTACGGGCATATTCGGGAGGAAATCTACATGCGACAGCTTTCTGGTTACGAAATTGGAAATAAGGATGAGGTTTGCAGGCTGAAGCGAAGTTTGTACGGACTTAAACAGACCGCTTGTGCATGGAACAAGCGAATTGACGAGGTCCTCAAGAGCATGAGTTTCCATCCTTCGAAATCTGACCCGTGTCTGTACATAAGAGAGACAGCGTACTGTTTTCTATTAATTTATGTTGACGACATTATCGTCATTTGTGCAACAAAAAGCGAATTTGATGATATCGTTCTTTTCTTTTTTTTTTCTTTTTTTTTTTTTTTTTTTTTAAAATGATGATGATGGTCCCACCCAAAATCTTGATATAATTATCTGTTGAGAAGATGAATTTACAAGTATTCCGATTGAGCTATCCCTAGCTTACCTCAGGTTTCCACATTAAACCCCTTGGAATGACTTTGTTTTATTCGATCAAAAATTCTTTTGCTTTTGTTCAATCTCACGTTTCTCTATGTTTGCCAACGCGCGCGGGCTCAAACTATTGCAGACTTCACAATTATTTTTTAAATTTAATTGAATAACTAAGATATATATAAAAGCAAAAAAAAAAAAAAATACCATCATCACCATAGTCTTGACAAGAAAAATACACGGACACACATACACTCAAAAGACAATAATTTCCTCGTTTTATGAAATAATGAAATAATGATGATGATCTCCTCAAAAAGTTTGTACTGTACGAGTTCTCTTGTTGATCTTTATGTAACAATTATTAAAATAACCAGTAAGCACATTGAAGTAAAAAACAAAACAAACGGACTGGTTATATTACAAACATAGATTCCTAATTGAAGAACAATTTATGTTATCAACATAACGTATTTAACCCATGGCATGTCGAGAGAATTTCCAACCCGGGAAGACCCTGGACCGATCGGGAATTGAACCCCATGCCTATGTCAATATTAGCCATGAACTTACAAGGGAAATCCCACTTTATCAGATCCCCGGTCACGGCCTGCATTTGCGATCGTTTCCGAGTTCTGGTAGCTGAGCAAACCCAAGCCTAATTCTAGCCAATACTTCAGGCCCATTACTTTACATATCCCAAGGCATGTCAAGAAAATTTCCAACCCGAAAAAATCCTTGACCGATCAGGAATTGAACCCAATACCTATGTCAGCATTAGCCTAAAATTTACAAAGGAATTCCCGCTTCACTGGATACCCGACAACGGTCTGTTAATCGTTTTCGAAACCAGATAGCTGAGCAAACCTAAGCCTAATTCCAGCCGATACTTCAGGCCCTACATTCAATCTGGGGTATAAACGTGTCAACCTGAATCTGCAATAAGATCTGCCACAACACAGAAAAATCTTGTTATAATTATCTATTGAGAAGATGAATTTACAAGTATTCCGATTGAGCTATCCCTAGCTTACCTCTGGTTTCCACATTAAACCCATTTGAATGCTTTCATTAAAAAGAATTGTTTTTGCATATGTTCTATCTCAAGTTGTCTATGTGTGCTAACGCGCGCGGGCTCAAACTATTGAAGATTTCACAAATATTGTTTAAGTTAACCATCATCATTATAGTCTAAAGATAAGAAAATACAAATATCCGTTAAACTTCGTCATCTTACACACTAACATTAATTATATGCAGGGTCAAAAATCTAAATCATGCTTCAAAAACTCTTTACAAATACTACGGAATATTCGAAGGCTTGTTGCTGTCTTTGCTTCATTTGGTAATGTGTTATACAGGCGATATCCTTTATAAAAAAGTGAGTTTTGGGTACATGACATTCGAAAGTTCATGGTTCTGAGGTCACTTGCTTGCCTTGTGTTATATCGGTGCATATCTCTTCCATACGTTATCGTGTTTTGTAAATAGTTCGGTGTCATGCCGCTAACCATCTTATATATGAACGTAAGAGTGCAATATTTGATACGCTGTCCCACTGACATCCATTGTAGGCATTCAAGCATAAATCTTCGTGGAGTAAGTCGATCGCATCTCAATATCAAGCGCATGGCCTTGTTTTGAACAATTTGCATTCTATTCATTTGCCTCTTATTTGCGAGAAATAGCACAGATGCACAATAATCGAAATGTGGAGCGATCAATGCTTTGTAGATGGTAATTTTACTTTCAAAGGTCAAGAATCGATTAATTCTACAAAGCACTCCATATTTTTGAGCTGCCTTCTTTATAGTATAGTTTATATGTTCGTCGAAGCGCAGCGTTTCGTCAAGAATAACGCCAAGATATTTGATTGAAGTCGTTCTTTCCACAGTTTGCCCATCGATAGTTATACTAAGACTATCACTGTCAAGATTGCGTGTCGATACTACCATATACTTTGTTTTGCTAATATTTAACTTAAGTTTTTTCCATCTCAACCATTCGTCTAAGTTTTGCAGTTCACGGTTCATCTTGACGAAGCAATCTTGCAATGTCTCAGCAACAATGAATATCACTGTGTCGTCAGCAAACAAGTTTACGTCACTGTCATTTAACACCTGTTTAATGTCATTAATATAAAGCAAGAAAAGCAGCGGCCCCAGAACACTTCCTTGAGGTACACCCAGATTCACTGGTCCCGCCGATGATTCACTGTCCCTGTAAATAGTGATTTGTGTTCGCCCGTTCAGGTAACTTTCAAACCAGTTCAATACTGAACAGTACCAGAGTCTCATAGGCACTTTGTTGTACGTTGCCGTGAGTACTAGACCTGACATTTCAATCGCAACCTCTCAGCTCTGTCGGGGGTGCATCGATGTGCAGCTGGAGTGCTTTGTGGACGCGGATTGGGCCGGTGATGTATCCGAATATGTAGCATTAGCGGAGTGTCTTCAGGAACTGCAATGGGTAGGAAAGCTGATGGAGAATGTAGGAGAAAAGCTTGGTTTACCTATAGTCGTAAAGGAAGACAACCAAAGCTGTATAGCAATAAGGAAAGCAGATCGAAACGAGAAGAAGTCGAAGCATATCGACACGAAGTACAGCTTCGTGAAGGACCTGGTTCGTGAACAAGTCGTGCAGCTGCAGTACTGTCCTACTGATCAGATGGAAGCCGATCTACTAACTAAACCGTTGCAAGCGGTGAAGTTGAAGAAGTTAAGAGAGGCGATAGGAGTCAATCCAGCCATTGTTGAGGAGGAGTGTTGAACCCCCCCGGTTCGACTGACAGCATTTATTTCAGTCTGTCTCGTGTAGGCAACACTGCCTGTTTTGACAGTTATCATTACTTCCGCTGTGTAATAAAAGAGAAAATAAAAATCATTCTTGTGTTAGTCGTGTTTTCATTTAGCTGTCCGTCCCGCCTGTCCTAGCGCTTTTACTCTACTAACACGCTTCATTTACGATACTTCATAAAACAACTCTGCCAACTCTGTCGAGTTTACACTAGTTCTTCCGGCTTATTTAAAACGTTAAGCCCTGACCGAGCTAGGAGACCAAAGATGAACTTTTCGTTTGACTCACGTTGGTCCCTGCGGATCAATAGGGGACTTTTATAAAAATCATTGTCCATTTTAGTTGCTGTCGCTTCCAGTTGACACTCTCTAAACAAAAAGCCCAATGTCGGTGCGATGAAATCAGCTCAACGTATTAATCTTTGGATGAATTAGAGTTCTCTTGAACAGTCGTCCAAATAAAAGTTTTTTTGAGGTTCATCCATTTAAGAAAATCAACATGATCAAATTGTGATATTCGGCCTTATTCTGCGTGGCGTGTGAGGTGAGATGACAATTGTCACTTATGTCACGCGATTCCACCAGGCGTATGCCGTGAGAAATCTCACTTGAATGAACTCTCACTTTATTCCCGCTCTCAAATATACGTGACGATTGTCACATGAACTGGGATTTCTAGGTGACAATCGTCGACATGTCTTGAGGTGTCGACAGTGCATGAAAACAAATGAAAAAAGGAAGAGGAATAATAAGTGTTTTTTTGGGTCGTATAGAATCGATAGTAATGGTATTATATGTATCAATAAATTCAATTTATCTTCAATTTTCACAGTACGAAAGACAAATTGCAAGTAGTTTGTTTTTTTTGTGAAAGCGGTAGTGAGTCTGTTATTCCTCAATTGGACGAATAAGCACACCGAAATTATTTTCATTTCATGAAATCTATTTATTTTCTCTAAAATATATCTATCACATGGATCTTGTGTTTCATCTATCTATCCGCGAGTCATCGTCACCGAACTGCATATCCATTTCAGAAGCCGTGGTATATGCCCGAGCCGGAGCCAGAGCAACAATTTAACACTGAGAGTGCAGAGAGCAGCAGCAACTACGACCAAAACAAACAAAAATGCTAAACTTTACAGGATGCAATCAACTGTTTCACCAAATCTAAATCAAATACCTGCAAATTCGGCAGAATGTCCTGATACACTAACAACAGGCCAGGTTAAATCAGATCTATAGATACGGTACTGACTGCAGCAAATAGTGATCCCCGATAATCGTTCGATTAATCGATTAATCGAATACTTCCTACAGAAATCGATTATTAATCGAACGAATACTGCACAACCAATAATCGAAGCGAACGAATAATTTACGTCGATTAATCGATTCAAACCCAGAGAGAAAAAAACGTACGGCCGCTTCAGTTTTATCATGAAAATCAATCATTATCTTTGACGCTTCCCTAAGTTCGTAAACGAAGCTCAATGCCGTCAACGCGAATTGAGCTTCGTTTACGACTTTATGGGAGCGTAAAAGATAATAATTGATTTTCAGGCGGAATGAACACTTTTTAGATTCCATATGGCTTTCTAGCAAATGAGAAATATTAGTCTAATTAATTATTTCTCTCAGTGTGACGATTAATCGATTAATCGATTATTTGGGGCGATTAATCGTATCGAATAATAAACTACTGAAAACTATTCGATTAGCTGATGAACGATTAATTTCAAAATTCGGGGATCACTAGCAGCAAAACAAATATCTGACCTCTCTGAGCGAAACAAATAAAATTCTGGGATGCCAGATGTTTTTTCTCAAATATATGCGATAAAAATCTGAAATATTTGTAAATATGTGCTAATGTCTGACATACTGACCAGCTTCGTTTATCATATGGAATCAATAATGTTTTGTCACTATTTTAAATAGCCTGCAGCAGGAATAAAAGGTTATGATAAAAGTTAAATGTCTACAAATTCGTGAACACATGTGCTAATGTGGCATCTCTGATCAGATTTGGCAACCAGCAGAATGAACGCCTTGTCACTTGCTGTTCATCCTCTCACATACATCAAATGAACCTCTCACGGCATCCGAAACGACTGTAGGAATAGAGTGAGGAGAGTTGCGTGATGGTGATGTGACAATTGTCATCTCACCTCACACGCCGCGTAGAATCAGGCCGATTATGTACACGGCCACCCCGACCCCGCGTACGTAAAAGTGGCGACAAGGAAAAAGTTTGATTGAGAACATTTTGCGCGAGTGAGCAAAAGTGTTTCGCTATCGGAAGAGTAGGAAGATTGCCGATAGCGGTATGTTTTGGCCCGGAGTGACCCGCAACACCAATCAGTGCCGGAAAATGGACTGCAACAGGATCCAGCAGTACAAAATCTCCCGCCGGTAGTTAATGCACATCAACAGCAGTCGCAGCCAATCATCCGCCCGCCAATGTTTCAGCAACAACAATAACATTTTCCACTGATCGACCCAACGATGCTGCAGTTTCGATGCCACAGATGCAACAGATGTCTGGATTACTCGAGAATTAATCAAGCAAACGAAACCAAATTTGGCATGTGGTGGTTTCAGGATGCAATAAATGTTTCTATGCTAGTTAGGCACTCCTCCCCTCTCTCTAAAGGGGGGCATACAAACGAAACACAAATTTTTGTATTACTCGAGAATTAAGTGCGATTCACATACAACACCCACGTCACGTTCACGTTCCGTCCCGTCACGTTGCGTCAATTATTCTTCCAAGCAGTTCTTATGCAAACTTATGCAAACACTTCGACTTGCCGTTGCTGATGTATGCGAATGCTTCAATAGGAATTGCATGGAAGAATAATTGACGCAACGTGACGTGGATGTTGTATGTGAATCGCGCTTTAATCAAGCAAACGGAATCAAATTTGGCATGTGGAGGTTTTAGGATGTAATAAATGTTTCTATGGAGGTTAGACACTCCTTCCCCTTCTAAGAGGGGGCTGCCATACAAATGAAGCATAAATTTCTTCATAACTCAAGAACTAATCAAGCAAATAGAGCCAAATTTTGTATATGAAGGTTTAAGGGGGCAAGAAATGTCTCTGGAGGTTTTAGGAGGCAATACATGTTTCTAAGGTGGTTTGACACTCCTCCCCCTCTCTACAGGGGGGGAGGGTGTCTGAATAACTCGAGAACTAATCAAGTAAATGGAATCAAACTTGACATATAGAGGTTTTAGATATGTATATGGATCGCCGAATGTGTTGATAAGAGCAAAACTCGAGTGAGGAATTGTCTGATTTAGGGCTGTCTTTATTCTATCATATTTTCTGTATCAAACATTCATTCCATGTAACGGAGAACCATATTATTTGCTAGTGGTTGAAAAATTTTGAACGAGAATTGTGTCCGAAAATAATCTGATATTATAATGACGAGTTTTGATAGAAGTACTAGGAATTTTATAGTAAAAGGTAATTTTAAAGTGTAGTATTAGCGCTTGGAAAGATAAGAGGATTTCCTTCGAAGGATATCAATTTCGACCGCAAAGGGTTAAATTTCGTAGATGCGATAATGGAAAATATCGAAGATGGCGCTGTTGGCCACACCGCAAATCGAATATAATATATGTTTTGAGGATTGGATCAAGCGCTAGTATAAGTGCGTTGCGGTCGATGGTGAGTACTTTGAAGATGACAATATCAATATTGATGTATAATCTTGTTTTTTTCATTTCCAGAATAAATTTCGGGAACTTTTTGATCAAGGTGGTTTTCTCGTCAAAGAACCCAACACAAGCCGCATCGCATTAACGAAAACAAACCTGAACGAGAAGGAATCAAAACAGCCAAAGAGTCGTGCTGCTGCAGTACTGTCCTTCTGAACAGACGGAGGCCGATGTACTGACTAAACCGTTGTAAGCGGTGAAGTTGAAAAAGCTAAGAGAGGTAGTAGCAGTCAAATCAGTCATTGTTGAGAAGGATTGCAGAATGAGACAATTCAGTTCATTGAATCTAGTCAATTTACGAACAATTCAAAGAGCATTAATTTCGAAGGTGGCATATGTTGGTTCATGGATTTCTTTTTTTTTCAATGGTAGTGCCCTTCGTAGGTAAAATACGATTTATTCATTCAAACATGTTAACATAATTGAAGTTTGAAAAATATTAATAAATGTATATAGGAATAAAAATGACGTGATATTGATATAGGCGAATAGGAAGTGATGTGATCATTTTGGTAATAAGACTAGAAAGATACGCACGTTCAAGCAAGTTTGAACTTTGTTGTTCATTTGAAATATGTGAAACCACGATTTTGTTACTTTTTTCTTTGGATTCAATCAACGATTCTAAAGATTATATCACGTCCATCGCTTACCGTTGCCGATTTAAAGTTCGAAGTCAAGGTTGTTGTGGTAGGAGCAAGAAAAATGTTAATATGATACTTATCACCTGTTTTATTCCACATCGTCTCAGAATGCATTTGTGGTCGCAATTTTTGTTCGTGATTATTCCCTAGTCAGTGCACTTTCACTCGGAAATGACACGACAAACATGGTGTAATTCTTTTCTTCCTCAAAGGCACTATAATATCATGTATAACGCGTTAAATTCCTTTTCATTTGTATGCTTGCTGAGCTTCGGGCATATTAACATTACATTTAATCGATCGACTGTAAACGATTTTATCGACGGTGTCGTTCTATATCTATAATTTTCTGTTGAAATGGTTTGATAAAAAGGTGAAATGCCGTGGCTATTGGGAACAACGGTCCAGAATGTTGTCCGGATAATACAACAAAATTTGCCAATGTAATAACTATTCAATAAATGTATTATTTTTAGATTCACTATAAAACATTTGTGTGCTAGAACAGGATGAATAAAAATATTTACGTCAGGAATGGATAGTTTCTATCGAATATTTACGAACCGTGTGGCTAAATAAATTTATATGAAGGGTACAAGATATTGTTGAACGTATTGTTTTTATCTTATTCATTGGTAGTATATGTCTTTTTTCGTTGACGGCATATTGATGAAAAGATTGCTTTTTTAATTTGACTAGTTTTATCGACTTCTTCCTGTTCAAAATTGTGTACACTGTTAGATTTGATCATATCGTATTCACTGAATACTTACATTGAGCTTTTACTCTCATGGCTGGATAACTTTTATCTTTCTCTCAATAAGTGCACGGCACATGGGACAATCTCGTACATTACCATGGCAACCGGTACAGCAACACATGTGACCGCAAGGTAGGAAAATAACCTGAACCTGTGAAGGAACATAAGAACATTACAGTAATACAAGTTGACGCTCATTGAATATGTTACTAACCGTTTCTTCAAGGCAAATAACACATTCGGCGAACTGAATCCCTCCACCGTGCCTATCTTCCGCTTGTGGTGCTGTCGGAGTATGTTGCGCTGAACTAGATTCTCCATAAGACTGGTCAACACGTTCGGCCAACTGGGGAGCGCCACAGACTCCAGGTTGCCCGTTCAAAGATGAAAGCTCACTATAGAATTTATTCGCCTGAGGCGCAGTCGGAGTATGTAGCGCTGAACTGGAGTTAGAATGATCCGCTCTCCGATTCAGAAAATCGTAATAGTTTCTTATTGAAGTAAGAATTGCGTTCCTATCTAAGTTATTTTGCACACCAGCTTCCATCAAATCATGCTCATTGATACTAGACAATTCTTTGTCTCTATTCTGCCAGATTTTAGACAGAAATGGCAAACAATGTACAACTCCATTTTCGAGAAATTGGAATCCCAGAATCGGATCGATCGAAACTGTAGCGTAGGAAATCTCCGTCGGTTGATTATCCAGCAGTTTTTGATACTGCATCAACCAGAAATCAGTCTGCTCAACATTTTTCTGGCATTCGATTACCCTAAGCGTATCGAGTAGCTACGAACAAAGCGAAACATCATACAACAGGTGTCCAAAATGATCAATAAATGAATTACCTGTTGCTTCCGTTGGTCTTGTTGTTTGAGCAAATCCATCAGTACATAGGTCAGATTGATTCTCTGTTCCGTCAGATTGTTCTGAAAAAAGGAGAATTGTTAAAAATCATATTTTGTACATTCCATAAAAGTTACCATACAATTTGGTCGTCTTGATTGGATCTCTTCCGTTCGATTTCAAACGCCGTGAGAGCGGCAAGTTGCGACTCGACGATACGCACTTGCTCCACCAAGCCCCACGTACGTGAATCGTTTCTTGCTATGAGCGCTGCAAAAGCTGATTTCTGTATCTCTTCATCGCAGTTCACTTGATTGATGATCTCTTGCCGATTACGATCGTAGTTAACGAATACATTGTTCAACAGATTGTTCGTTTCATATTCCTGCTCGAGGATGTTTCTAGACGATTGATCTCGTTGATTGTGGAAATGTTGAATAACATTGATTTCGTTCTCCAATAGCCCGGTCATAGCGGTGAGGATTTCTTGTTTACGGAGGTCATTGTTCTGAGTGGAAATTAGTTCCACAAGCCGTTCTTGTTCTTCACGTTCTCGCTCAAGGAATGCGGGGTCCGGTCCATTTTTTAGGGACAGAAGTTTTTCTACCAGTTCACTCGAATACTGTTCGTCTATATCAATAAGGAAACATAAATATTAAAATTCATCCTGGCTGGTTTGTTCGTTGTTTTTGAGTTTGTCCGGGTTTAAAAGCAAATAGTTAAAATCGACTTATGTTCATCATAAAATCGATCTTTTTTACTCTCGTGTAGTGAAAAGGAAAACATTTTTACTTCATATTCGAAAAATGAACAAAAAAAAATCCTCAATACAGACGTGGAAAAATGAAACGTACAGTTCAAGTTTTCTTCAACATAAAATTCAGATTTCTTCAAAATAAAATACAAATCAGTTCAGAAATACTAACAAATAACAAAAATCAATTATTTAATATTTGGTATGCCCCTTTTTGCGTCCAGCACTGCCTGCAAGCGCCGTGGCATCGATTCGGCGAGATTTCTGGTCACTGTGAACGGACACTTTCCCAGATCTTCTTAACCTCTGTTTTGAGTTCCGCTTTGTTCCTTGGATTTTTATTCTTCAGATGGTCTTCATTTCCCACCATAGATGCCCAATAGGGTTCAAATCCGGTGATTGCGGAGGTGTTTTGAGATGATTGGGGACATTATAGAGCAGTGGTACTAATCTTTTTGACGTAGAACTACGTCTTTCATTAAGGGTGTCAAATCAGAAAATAGGTCACGTTTTGATGAAATAAAGTTAACGTTAATAACTATTTTTGCCGCGAACGGATTTTGGCGATTTACATACTAAACGAATCGGAAATTCCGTAAGATTTGTTTAATGTGCCATACATTAGAATCCCCTGGTTAGTAAATGGTTAAAATTCATGAAAACTTTAAGTGTTTCTATTTTCCCATACATTTGTTCTGTCCATTTGAGTGCTTTTCATTCGAAGTGTGACAGTTCTCACGAGCAGACGTGTTGCTGATCGTGTTGAGTTTTTGTTCATTATTTCGGGCTTATTGTTTCGGCAGTCGCTTCCCATTGTTTTGCTTTTTTTGGAATATTTTTTTTTTTGAATATATTATATTGAGAAAAGAATTTTCGTTTAAAGTGTTCAAACGCGGTCCGGCACCATGACGGGTGCCGTGACTGATTCTGGTGGATTCAAACCGCCGGATCCTGTCAACGGAGTACCTAGTCGCTTGCCAAGTCATATGAGAACAAAAGAAAATGACGGTATTTGTCGATGGCTTCTTCTGCGTCGTTCTCCTTCTTCAAAGGATCAATCTCTTCCTGATCCTTTTGTTCTGGCAGCCCAGGTTGAGAATCAACTCCAATTGGGCAGTATCCGCAATCGTATCTCGGTCAGCGCTGAAGACGAAGGGAAACGCTACGTTATACAAACCATGTCTCCCGTCATTGCGGAAGGATTGATTTCTCTTAAACAGCTTGATACCAATACAAGTATCGAAGTTATTATACATCCAGCGATGAATCGAACACAAGGAAAAATCTATTGTCCTGAAGTGAAATCAGTACCTAAGGAGAAACTGTTATCCGAACTAGCTTCACAAGGTGTTATCGATGTTTTTCCTATCTCAACATTTAGTCAAAAGACAAAAACCCGTGAATTTCGCGGTAATTTGGTCCTCACGTTTTCTTCTGCAATCCGCCCCGATTACGTAGATATTGGATGGCTAAGAGTTGAATGCCTGGCTTACTATCCTTCCCCGCTAATATGTAGACGCTGTTGCAGCTACGGACATGGCCAAAAAATATGCCGAGAAAAGTTTTCTCTTACCCGCTTAGTTAAATGTACAAGGTGCGCAGGTGCTCATGAAAATACCCAGCAGGCACCTTGCACACGGGAGTTTAAATGTGCACACTGCCCTGAGCCAATTGTGACGGAGAAAATTACGAAAGAATCGCCAAATGCGCACAGCTGCAACAGTCGACACTGTCCAAAATACCGTGATGAGGAAGTTATAATCAAATATAAGGTTGACAACAATCTCACCTGGAAGCAAGCACGTGATGCTGTCAAGAGGAAGTCCCCCAATACTAACAACAACAACGTTCTCCGAAGAATGCAAATTCAGGAGAATGAAATCGATGAATTGAAAAGGTCGTTGAGAGATCTGCAGCAAAAACTCGATAGCACCTTTAAGGCAAAGGAAAAAGCTGAAAACGAAAGAGAACGTTTGCGGGAGTACATTCTAAAAGCGGAACGACGAATAGCCTCTCAAAACCAGAGAATACAGCAGTCTCAAGAACAGCAAAAACCTCATCAAACGCCGAAACAACAGCAAGCACAAAAATCTCAGCCTCTCCCAAAAAAACAAGCGAAAAAGGAACAACAACTTCAGATGAGTTTAAACAACACGTCACTCTCGACCGGAAAGGATGAACCCACTATCAATTCCCTGATTAAAGATTCTACATCACTACAAGACACTGTCGTCGATCAACATAGTCATAACCTTGTTAACATTACGGACACTGAATCACAAGGTACAAAGCGCGGCCGTATTTCCCCTATAGTGCCGGAAACAATGCGGAAGCATAAAGAAGCTTATAAAATCATGCGCGATTTTTCACCAACCAACCCCAAAGCATCGATATCTATGTATTTAAGCGACACTGAAGACGAAGCCACAACCGGAAAATATTCTGGTGATAATTTCGAGTAAATTCGCCGATTTCAACGAAGATATCCGACACGGCAATGACAACGGACACGAGAATGGTACAACTAACGAAAACTCCCGAATGCTAAGTGCTCGCCGGTTTGAAGGTATCCAGAGAGACACCCCTTCTTTGGATACTAACATTTCAACATCTATTCTCCCTCGTAGCCCCTTGCCAGCCGCGTCCGGACATGATCCGGGGAACCCCGACGTTCGTTCGGCGCTTACTGGCATCGGGCAACTGGGAGCACCACAGGCAAGTTTCCAACACAATCAGAACCGATCAGTCCCAAACGCTGCTCCACTTTCAGCTCCACTAACAATGCTCACACTATCGCCTTCATTCGATCCTGGTGAAGGAACAAGCTCTCGAAGATTTTCGGCTTCAAAACATCAGTCTACATCTACCACATTCGACGATCTAAACAAGCTGAAACGTACCAAGAAATCCCGTACGGGTCACATTTACCGGCCAAACCCACATATGGACAACTGTTTTCGAAAAGCGAATAAAAATTTCGCACAGGACTTGTTACTCCAACCAAACACCGTAACGTCTCTACCTGTGGCCACGATCGATGTAACTTCTCTACTTCCACTCCTCCCTTTGCTGGCCGCGTTCGGGCATGATCCAGAGCCATCTGACGTTCGTCCGGCGTCTGCTGGCATTGGGAAATTGGATGGAGTCCAGGCAAGTACCCCATATCTCTATTCAATGAACGCAGAAGTTGATCCACTTAACCTTCCAGAAGCTCACTCTCCGGATGATTCAGATATAAGCTCTATCTCCGAAGAACCGGCCACCATCGATGGTTTCCGTATTCTGCTACTACAATGGAACATTCGAAGCTTATGGAATAACGTGGATGAGCTGCTTATTCTAGTAAGGAATCATCTACCTCTCGTACTCTGCCTCCAGGAATCCATGACCAATCATTTTGGATCCTGGCTCGAAAGCAGGTACGAGTTTTTCGTCTACTCTTCCGGATCATCCCGAAATCGTCAGGGTCTAGCTGTTCTTGGAGTCCTTCGCTGTGTTCCACATTCACAGATTCATTTGACCACCAACATCCCGGCTGTGGCTGTGGAGATTTGCTCACCTATTAAAATGACAATCGTCTGCGTATACAACAACACACACAGTGCTCTGCGCACTTCGGAAGCACTGATAGGCATTTCCGAACAGATTTCTGGACAAGCTGTGTTTGCCGGTGATTTCAACGGTAGACATTTATCTTGGGACAACCTTGGATCCAACAGCACCGGTATTAGAATTTTTGAATGGGCCTGCGAAAAAGGGTTGACACCACTAAACAATGGATCACACACCCGTATCAATACTGTCGGTAATGCCAACACTGCTATAGATGTCACTTTCGCGTCGCACTTGTTAGTCAGCAGACTCACCTGGAAAATCACCTTAGACCCTGCGAACAGCGACCACCTTCCAATCCTCGTTGAATTGGATTCCACAGTTGCCAAAGTAACTGGACGAAGCAAATTGAATATGCGTTTGGCCAACTGGGAACTCTTTGAAAACAAAATGATGGATTTCACTCGCCACAGCTGTTCTATGGATATTTCCGTCATCTCCCGCTTCATTATCGAATCAGCGTCGATCGCCATTCCAAGGACCAGGCTTGGTCGTCCTAGAAGATATGCATATTGGTGGAATCCAGCATGCGCAGCGGCAATAAAACGACGTCACACTTGTTTGGGTTCCCAGTCATGTCGGTATTCATGGAAACGAACTCGCCGACCGACTGGCTAACATTGGGCGATATAAAGAAATCTGGGACACCGGCATTCCTTCCGTAGACATTTTCAGACATGTTGATTGTCAGCTAGAGCATCATCAGCAGATCATCTGGAACCAGGCAAATACAAAACTTCGGGAAGTAAAACACTCTATCAAACGCTGGAAGGACCGACCCGACAGAGTGGAACAGCGAGTTCTTACTCGTTGTAGAATAGGACACACAAAGTTGACGCATCGATACCTGTTCGTTAAAACTGAACAGCCAGTTTGTGTCACCTGCGGAGTGCAGCTCACTGTTAAACACATGCTCGCCGAATGTAGAGCCTACGAAGAACATCGACAACAATTTCGTCTGGCTCATTCTCTGCACGACATCCTATCCCAAGAAACCGATAACGAAACAAAGCTTATCAAATTTTTGAAGACTACTGGGTTATTTAATCAGCTCTAGATGTTACAGCGAGGCAAAAGCCTTAAGTGCTACGCCTCTTAAAATCTAATAAAAAAAAAAAAATTTGAGTGCTTTCCCAAACAGAGCTATCAATAACGAGCAACTTATCGACGACCAACGGAGGGGAGGATTTAAAGTCTCCGTGAACAAAGGAAAAGAAGAAGAATGAAGGGGAATACTTGCCTAGAGTATAAACAGTGGATCTCGCTGAGGCAAACTTTCATTTTTCATTCATTCGGCGACAGTCATCCTGATCAGACGTATTGGATAAAAGCTCCTGCAGTGGTGGAACATATCTTTTCACAGCCTTTCTCCAGGCTAGTGTTTCATTCAGTGTTAGTAGTCAACGTTTAAAACAAAACACATCGTTTTAATTTGTTCGGTTATCGAAGTAAAGCGCGCGAGTGAGAATATGGGTGGAAAGAGGAAGAAAAAGAGTATCACCCCCAACGATTCGATGAATAGCCCTGATGAGAAGAAGGGCAAACGAAACAGCATTGAAACGGTCCGTCCGGTTTCACAAAACGGCAGCGTCGATCAATCACATCACAACAGCAATCGATTTGCGATACTGGCTGATGCAGAGGAGGACTTAGCATCAATTCATACAACGGCGACATCAGCAACTAACAAAATTAATCACGGCGAAGGAGCATCGGCGAATCTAACCTCTACGAAGCAAAAGCTTCCACCGCTAGTAGTGGATTCAATCCCACTGGATAAGCTTAAGCGGACGATGCAAGCGATCGACGTTTTTGCATTGTATCACATTACAAGAATGGGCATAAAAATAATCACCTCATCCCGCGAAAACTATAATAAAGCGAAAACGTACCTGACAAAGGCTAGCGTGCCATTTTTCACGCATGACGTTGCATTAGAAAAACCTTTCAAAGCTGTGATCAGAGGTCTACCATCCATGGATATCGAGGAAATAGTAGCTGAGCTTCGGGAAAAATTTAAGCTGCAGCCATTAGCGGTTTTCCCCATCAACCGTAAAAACCAGGATATACGATATCGGGATTATCTATATTTGGTGCATTTTGCTAAAGGGAGTGTAACACTACGCGCATTGCAAGCTATTAATACGATCAGCGAGTGCATCGTCAGGTGGGAAGCGTATAAAGGACCAATTGGAAGCGTGACACAGTGTATGCGTTGCCTCAACTTCGGACATGGCACCCGCAACTGCAGCATGAAGCCAAAATGCAACATCTGTTCACAACTGCATCTCTCCGAGCAATGTCCTCTGAAAGGAAAAGGCTACTATAAATGTGCCAACTGTGGTGGCGACCACATGTCGTCAGACAATATATGCACTAAACGAGAGGAGTATCGTCGTATCCGTATGGAAGCTGCTAAACGTAACCAGCCTATCCAGCGTAAGAAGAAGCAAGCAGTAAACATCGATCTCAATAATTTTCCCGAGCTTCAGCCACCACGGCTGGGGCTAGTGCCAAATCTAGTGCCCTTGCCATTACCTGGTCAGCAACAAAAGCGTACCTCTCCTCCAGCCGGCCCTCCTCCTGGATTCAATTCACATCAGCCCGCAGTTGGCACAAAACATTGGCCTTCCGAAACAAATCAACAAGATCCCCGATCATTTGTGGACCATCCCTCGGATCAGCTAGTGGAGACATTAACCAATTTAGCAACCCTCGTTTCAGAGATGCAAAAAATGATGATGCAAATGATGCAGCAATTTGCTAAGATCATTCACCCGAATAATTAATTGGAATGCCTGCTCTCTGGCTACCAAAAAGCTGGAGTTAATCGATTTTCTAAAAGCAAACCGAATTGACGTCGCGTTTCTCACTGAAACCCACCTCAAACCGATTATAAGTTTCAGTCTTCCAAATCATGCCGTCTACAGACTGGACCGATATGGAGTAGCAAAAGGTGGTGTAGCCATTGCAGTACGAAAAGGACTTGAGTTCAAAACATTACCTGACTTTTGTCTATCTGTCATCGAAGCCGTCGGAATTGAGTTGTCAACACCAGAGGGGCCTGTCACTATGATTGCCATCTACTACCCGGCTCAATGTAAATACTCTGACGGAAGTGCAACACGTTTCAAAAATGACATTCAGAGACTCACTCGACGGTGTGGAAAGTTCATCATCTCCGGCGATATCAATGCCCGCCATTCAACGTGGGGCAATATGAGGAACAACAAAAATGGAACGCTACTCGCCGAGGACCTTCAAAGTGGACATTATGTGATCCTTCATCCTGATACTCCAACTTATTACTCTTCAATCGGAACCGGATCTACGCTTGATATTTCACTTACTAACATCATCGACCGCTGCTCCAGACCCTGTGTGTTAACAGACATGTCATCTGATCATCTTCCGGTGGTTTTCGAGTTGAGTCATAACAGCCATCAGCGACAACAGTATCTCAGGAGAAACTACCATAGGGCGAACTGGCCTCAGCTTCAGCGATTTGTCGAGGAACGAATTGATGAAAATCCGAATCTTGAAACTTCTGAGGACATCGACAGGGTGCTGCGGGCACTTTCACACAACATCAGTGAGGCGGAAAACCGATGCATCCCGATTTCATCTGTATCTAGTAAGTTCATTACATTGGATACTGAAACTAAACGTATTATATCGCTGAGAAATTGCATTAGACGTCATTTTCAAAGAAGTAGAGATTTAACGAGTAAAATTATTTTCAAAAAATTGAATAGAATAATAGCAGCTAGAGTAGTACAGTTCAAAAACAAACAATTTAATAAAGATCTCAAAAATACACCAAACTATTCAAGGCCCTTCTGGCGTCTTACCAAAGTACTGAAAAGCAAACCAAAACCTGTACCAACTCTTAGAATTGAAAACAATCTGTATCTCACATCTTTCGAAAAAGCAAATGTTATATCTCACCAATTTAGGGCATCGCATGAATTGGGTCAAAGCATTCCTAGTCCGATGGATGCGACGGTTTCGCAATGTATCTCTGACCTATCCAACGTTCCAAATGTACTTCCGACGAGTCAGAAGGTCACGGTAAATGAAATCGCTCAAACCATCAAAAGCACGCGCAATATGAAGGCTCCTGGTTTTGATGGACATTTCAACATTATGCTAAAGAACCTTGGGCCCAAATCACATGTTCTCTTGACGAAAGTCTTCAATTGCTGTTTAGAGATAAGTTATTTTCCATCATCCTGGAAGATATCTAAGGTAGTGCCCATTCTGAAACCGGGAAAAGATCCCACCAGCCCGGTAAACTACCGTCCAATCAGCCTCCTCTCTTCAACAAGTAAGCTCTTCGAAAGAATTTTATACACCAGACTTCTCCGATACACTGAAGAGAATAATATCTACCTGGATGAACAATTTGGCTTTAGGCGTGGGCACTCCACAGTGCATCAACTACAGAGAGTCACCAATCTCATCAAGCGATCGAGAGATGTATCAAAAACCACAGTACTAGCACTGATGGACATACAAAAGGCATTTGATAATGTCTGGCACGATGGCCTTACATACAAACTTTCTAGCTTCAACTTTCCCATGTATATAGTGAAAATAATATCCAACTATCTTCAAGATAGAACCTCGATGGTTTGTGTTGCTGGTGCTCTCTCTGAGCCGTATAGTGTTGTTGCTGGTGTCCCTCAAGGCAGTATATTGGGACCGATACTTTACAGTATGTATACGTCTGACATTCCTCCATTGCCTAGAGGTGGCAAGATATCATTATTTGCAGATGATTCTGCAATAAGCTACAGCGGACGAAGCATATGTGCTCTTGTGTCCAGGCTCCAAATCGGAATTAATGCCTATACTCAATACCTCAAAGAATGGAAAATTCAGATAAATGCATCCAAAACACAAACTATAGTTTTTCCACACCGCAACACATATCGCTTGAAGCCGACCTCGAAGGTTAAGGTGTTGGATAGAGAAATTGAGTGGTCATCTGAGGTTCGCTATCTTGGCATAATCCTAGATAGCAAATTAATCTTCCGATCGCATATAAATGACCGTGCGAACAAAGCAATAATTTCATAAGCAAAGCATAATTATTCACCAACCAACCCCAAAGCATCGATATCTATGTATTTAAGCGACACTGAAGACGAAGCCACAACCGGAAAATATTCCGGTGATAATTTCGAGTAAATTCGCCGATTTCAACGAAGATATCCGACACGGCAATGACAACGGACACGAGAATGGTACAACTAACGAAAACTCCCGAATGCTAAGTGCTCGCCGGTTTGAAGGTATCCAGAGAGACACCCCTTCTTTGGATACTAACATTTCAACATCTATTCTCCCTCGTAGCCCCTTGCCAGCCGCGTCCGGACATGATCCGGGGAACCCCGACGTTCGTTCGGCGCTTACTGGCATCGGGCAACTGGGAGCACCACAGGCAAGTTTCCAACACAATCAGAACCGATCAGTCCCAAACGCTGCTCCACTTTCAGCTCCACTAACAATGCTCACACTATCGCCTTCATTCGATCCTGGTGAAGGAACAAGCTCTCGAAGATTTTCGGCTTCAAAACATCAGTCTACATCTACCACATTCGACGATCTAAACAAGCTGAAACGTACCAAGAAATCCCGTACGGGTCACATTTACCGGCCAAACCCACATATGGACAACTGTTTTCGAAAAGCGAATAAAAATTTCGCACAGGACTTGTTACTCCAACCAAACACCGTAACGTCTCTACCTGTGGCCACGATCGATGTAACTTCTCTACTTCCACTCCTCCCTTTGCTGGCCGCGTTCGGGCATGATCCAGAGCCATCTGACGTTCGTCCGGCGTCTGCTGGCATTGGGAAATTGGATGGAGTCCAGGCAAGTACCCCATATCTCTATTCAATGAACGCAGAAGTTGATCCACTTAACCTTCCAGAAGCTCACTCTCCGGATGATTCAGATATAAGCTCTATCTCCGAAGAACCGGCCACCATCGATGGTTTCCGTATTCTGCTACTACAATGGAACATTCGAAGCTTATGGAATAACGTGGATGAGCTGCTTATTCTAGTAAGGAATCATCTACCTCTCGTACTCTGCCTCCAGGAATCCATGACCAATCATTTTGGATCCTGGCTCGAAAGCAGGTACGAGTTTTTCGTCTACTCTTCCGGATCATCCCGAAATCGTCAGGGTCTAGCTGTTCTTGGAGTCCTTCGCTGTGTTCCACATTCACAGATTCATTTGACCACCAACATCCCGGCTGTGGCTGTGGAGATTTGCTCACCTATTAAAATGACAATCGTCTGCGTATACAACAACACACACAGTGCTCTGCGCACTTCGGAAGCACTGATAGGCATTTCCGAACAGATTTCTGGACAAGCTGTGTTTGCCGGTGATTTCAACGGTAGACATTTATCTTGGGACAACCTTGGATCCAACAGCACCGGTATTAGAATTTTTGAATGGGCCTGCGAAAAAGGGTTGACACCACTAAACAATGGATCACACACCCGTATCAATACTGTCGGTAATGCCAACACTGCTATAGATGTCACTTTCGCGTCGCACTCGTTAGTCAGCAGACTCACCTGGAAAATCACCTTAGACCCTGCGAACAGCGACCACCTTCCAATCCTCGTTGAATTGGATTCCACAGTTGCCAAAGTAACTGGACGAAGCAAATTGAATATGCGTTTGGCCAACTGGGAACTCTTTGAAAACAAAATGATGGATTTCACTCGCCACAGCTGTTCTATGGATATTTCCGTCATCTCCCGCTTCATTATCGAATCAGCGTCGATCGCCATTCCAAGGACCAGGCTTGGTCGTCCTAGAAGATATGCATATTGGTGGAATCCAGCATGCGCAGCGGCAATAAAACGACGTCACACTTGTTTGGGTTCCCAGTCATGTCGGTATTCATGGAAACGAACTCGCCGACCGACTGGCTAACATTGGGCGATATAAAGAAATCTGGGACACCGGCATTCCTTCCGTAGACATTTTCAGACATGTTGATTGTCAGCTAGAGCATCATCAGCAGATCATCTGGAACCAGGCAAATACAAAACTTCGGGAAGTAAAACACTCTATCAAACGCTGGAAGGACCGACCCGACAGAGTGGAACAGCGAGTTCTTACTCGTTGTAGAATAGGACACACAAAGTTGACGCATCGATACCTGTTCGTTAAAACTGAACAGCCAGTTTGTGTCACCTGCGGAGTGCAGCTCACTGTTAAACACATGCTCGCCGAATGTAGAGCCTACGAAGAACATCGACAACAATTTCGTCTGGCTCATTCTCTGCACGACATCCTATCCCAAGAAACCGATAACGAAACAAAGCTTATCAAATTTTTGAAGACTACTGGGTTATTTAATCAGCTCTAGATGTTACAGCGAGGCAAAAGCCTTAAGTGCTACGCCTCTTAAAATCTAATAAAAAAAAAAAAAATTTGAGTGCTTTCCCAAACAGAGCTATCAATAACGAGCAACTTATCGACGACCAACGGAGGGGAGGATTTAAAGTCTCCGTGAACAAAGGAAAAGAAGAAGAATGAAGGGGAATACTTGCCTAGAGTATAAACAGTGGATCTCGCTGAGGCAAACTTTCATTTTTCATTCATTCGGCGACAGTCATCCTGATCAGACGTATTGGATAAAAGCTCCTGCAGTGGTGGAACATATCTTTTCACAGCCTTTCTCCAGGCTAGTGTTTCATTCAGTGTTAGTAGTCAACGTTTAAAACAAAACACATCGTTTTAATTTGTTCGGTTATCGAAGTAAAGCGCGCGAGTGAGAATATGGGTGGAAAGAGGAAGAAAAAGAGTATCACCCCCAACGATTCGATGAATAGCCCTGATGAGAAGAAGGGCAAACGAAACAGCATTGAAACGGTCCGTCCGGTTTCACAAAACGGCAGCGTCGATCAATCACATCACAACAGCAATCGATTTGCGATACTGGCTGATGCAGAGGAGGACTTAGCATCAATTCATACAACGGCGACATCAGCAACTAACAAAATTAATCACGGCGAAGGAGCATCGGCGAATCTAACCTCTACGAAGCAAAAGCTTCCACCGCTAGTAGTGGATTCAATCCCACTGGATAAGCTTAAGCGGACGATGCAAGCGATCGACGTTTTCGCATTGTATCACATTACAAGAATGGGCATAAAAATAATCACCTCATCCCGCGAAAACTATAATAAAGCGAAAACGTACCTGACAAAGGCTAGCGTGCCATTTTTCACGCATGACGTTGCATCAGAAAAACCTTTCAAAGCTGTGATCAGAGGTCTACCATCCATGGATATCGAGGAAATAGTAGCTGAGCTTCGGGAAAAATTTAAGCTGCAGCCATTAGCGGTTTTCCCCATCAACCGTAAAAACCAGGATATACGATATCGGGATTATCTATATTTGGTGCATTTTGCTAAAGGGAGTGTAACACTACGCGCATTGCAAGCTATTAATACGATCAGCGAGTGCATCGTCAGGTGGGAAGCGTATAAAGGACCAATTGGAAGCGTGACACAGTGTATGCGTTGCCTCAACTTCGGACATGGCACCCGCAACTGCAGCATGAAGCCAAAATGCAACATCTGTTCACAACTGCATCTCTCCGAGCAATGTCCTCTGAAAGGAAAAGGCTACTATAAATGTGCCAACTGTGGTGGCGACCACATGTCGTCAGACAATATATGCACTAAACGAGAGGAGTATCGTCGTATCCGTATGGAAGCTGCTAAACGTAACCAGCCTATCCAGCGTAAGAAGAAGCAAGCAGTAAACATCGATCTCAATAATTTTCCCGAGCTTCAGCCACCACGGCTGGGGCTAGTGCCAAATCTAGTGCCCTTGCCATTACCTGGTCAGCAACAAAAGCGTACCTCTCCTCCAGCCGGCCCTCCTCCTGGATTCAATTCACATCAGCCCGCAGTTGGCACAAAACATTGGCCTTCCGAAACAAATCAACAAGATCCCCGATCATTTGTGGACCATCCCTCGGATCAGCTAGTGGAGACATTAACCAATTTAGCAACCCTCGTTTCAGAGATGCAAAAAATGATGATGCAAATGATGCAGCAATTTGCTAAGATCATTCACCCGAATAATTAATTGGAATGCCTGCTCTCTGGCTACCAAAAAGCTGGAGTTAATCGATTTTCTAAAAGCAAACCGAATTGACGTCGCGTTTCTCACTGAAACCCACCTCAAACCGATTATAAGTTTCAGTCTTCCAAATCATGCCGTCTACAGACTGGACCGATATGGAGCAGCAAAAGGTGGTGTAGCCATTGCAGTACGAAAAGGACTTGAGTTCAAAACATTACCTGACTTTTGTCTATCTGTCATCGAAGCCGTCGGAATTGAGTTGTCAACACCAGAGGGGCCTGTCACTATGATTGCCATCTACTACCCGGCTCAATGTAAATACTCTGACGGAAGTGCAACACGTTTCAAAAATGACATTCAGAGACTCACTCGACGGTGTGGAAAGTTCATCATCTCCGGCGATATCAATGCCCGCCATTCAACGTGGGGCAATATGAGGAACAACAAAAATGGAACGCTACTCGCCGAGGACCTTCAAAGTGGACATTATGTGATCCTTCATCCTGATACTCCAACTTATTACTCTTCAATCGGAACCGGATCTACGCTTGATATTTCACTTACTAACATCATCGACCGCTGCTCCAGACCCTGTGTGTTAACAGACATGTCATCTGATCATCTTCCGGTGGTTTTCGAGTTGAGTCATAACAGCCATCAGCGACAACAGTATCTCAGGAGAAACTACCATAGGGCGAACTGGCCTCAGCTTCAGCGATTTGTCGAGGAACGAATTGATGAAAATCCGAATCTTGAAACTTCTGAGGACATCGACAGGGTGCTGCGGGCACTTTCACACAACATCAGTGAGGCGGAAAACCGATGCATCCCGATTTCATCTGTATCTAGTAAGTTCATTACATTGGATACTGAAACTAAACGTATTATATCGCTGAGAAATTGCATTAGACGTCATTTTCAAAGAAGTAGAGATTTAACGAGTAAAATTATTTTCAAAAAATTGAATAGAATAATAGCAGCTAGAGTAGTACAGTTCAAAAACAAACAATTTAATAAAGATCTCAAAAATACACCAAACTATTCAAGGCCCTTCTGGCGTCTTACCAAAGTACTGAAAAGCGAACCAAAACCTGTACCAACTCTTAGAATTGAAAACAATCTGTATCTCACATCTTTCGAAAAAGCAAATGTTATATCTCACCAATTTAGGGCATCGCATGAATTGGGTCAAAGCATTCCTAGTCCGATGGATGCGACGGTTTCGCAATGTATCTCTGACCTATCCAACGTTCCAAATGTACTTCCGACGAGTCAGAAGGTCACGGTAAATGAAATCGCTCAAACCATCAAAAGCACGCGCAATATGAAGGCTACTGGTTTTGATGGACATTTCAACATTATGTTAAAGAACCTTGGGCCCAAATCACATGTTCTCTTGACGAAAGTCTTCAATCGCTGTTTAGAGATAAGTTATTTTCCATCATCCTGGAAGATATCTAAGGTAGTGCCCATTCTGAAACCGGGAAAAGATCCCACCAGCCCGGTAAACTACCGTCCAATCAGCCTCCTCTCTTCAACAAGTAAGCTCTTCGAAAGAATTTTATACACCAGACTTCTCCGATACACTGAAGAGAATAATATCTACCTGGATGAACAATTTGGCTTTAGGCGTGGGCACTCCACAGTGCATCAACTACAGAGAGTCACCAATCTCATCAAGCGATCGAGAGATGTATCAAAAACCACAGTACTAGCACTGATGGACATACAAAAGGCATTTGATAATGTCTGGCACGATGGCCTTACATACAAACTTTCTAGCTTCAACTTTCCCATGTATATAGTGAAAATAATATCCAACTATCTTCAAGATAGAACCTCGATGGTTTGTGTTGCTGGTGCTCTCTCTGAGCCGTATAGTGTTGTTGCTGGTGTCCCTCAAGGCAGTATATTGGGACCGATACTTTACAGTATGTATACGTCTGACATTCCTCCATTGCCTAGAGGTGGCAAGATATCATTATTTGCAGATGATTCTGCAATAAGCTACAGCGGACGAAGCATATGTGCTCTTGTGTCCAGGCTCCAAATCGGAATTAATGCCTATACTCAATACCTCAAAGAATGGAAAATTCAGATAAATGCATCCAAAACACAAACTATAGTTTTTCCACACCGCAACACATATCGCTTGAAGCCGACCTCGAAGGTTAAGGTGTTGGATAGAGAAATTGAGTGGTCATCTGAGGTTCGCTATCTTGGCATAATCCTAGATAGCAAATTAATCTTCCGATCGCATATAAATGACCGTGCGAACAAAGCAATAATTATTTTCAAGAATCTCTACCCAATCATTGCTCGACGGTCCAAAACTTCCACTGCTAACAAATTAGCGATATTCAAGCAAATAGTTTCGCCCATGTTGGAATATGGTTCTCCAGTCTGGAAGAATTGCGCAAAAACACATTTAAAAAAGCTTCAAATTATTCAGAACAAATTCCTGAAAATAATTTTAAAACTTCCACGGCACACGCACACAGCAGAAGTACATCGGTTGGCAGGTTTTGACCCAATTAATAAAAGAATTGAATTATTTGAAAGAAGACATCGAATCAAAGCCCGAAATTCTGAATGGCAAACAATCAGGGATCTATATCCTTAGAAATCATAATATTTCATGTGTAAATCAATTTGTAAGTATTTGTACATAGATAGGTTAGAGTATTTTAGGTTTATTAGGTTAGTTTAGATTTAGTATATAATCTTAACTGAAACAGAGTAACATTATCTGTTCAAGCTACTACAGTATCCGATAGGAAAAGCTATTAATTGGTTTAGTAATACTTCATAGTAAGGTAAAGTTTGAAAAGCCTAGGCGGCGGAATCACTTAATTTGTGCTATAAAAATTGTTAATCAAACAAGAATAAATAAAAATGGAAAGGAAAAAAAAAAAAAAAAAAGGCAAACTTTCATTCGGCATCGGACTGTTGAGTAATCCAGTTCACTTTGCTTTCGCTGCGCTTCGATCTAAGATTGGACCCCATCAGTGGTAATCCAACTTGGAAATCGTCGTTTGATTTTTCTGTTCGTTTTTCGCGTTAAGTGCGATTCACATACAACATACACGTCACGTTCACGTCCCGTCACGTCATGATACGTCAATGATTCTACCATGCAATTCCCATGAAAACATTCACATACACCAGCAACGTAACGACCCGTCAGCACACGTTCAACGAAAACGACCGGCAGGATTTGTAGAAAAGAATAATTGACGGAGACGGACGGCTCGTTTGGTTTTTGTCTGGGCTTTGTGTCTCGGCTTTTGTTTTGATTTGGTTGTACAGTAATTTACATCTAAATCGACATTAAGCTAATTTAACCGATCTGTGATGCAACACGTTTAATTAGACATTTTTACCTCTAATTGGACATTTTTGTAAATATTGATTTCGGGGCCCAAATTATGGCCCCACATTGAAAGTCGCCACCAGTCGCGAATGTCCAATTACTGGTCAAAATCGACTCCAATGCGACACTGAGTGGTGCCTCAGCATGTCGCATTATAAGTAACTTACTGTACTTTTTATGCCAACATATCTCTTAGCTCCAAATTTCGGAGTGAAAATCATTCGCGACTAGTTGAGAGAATTATTCTATTTATTATTATTGTTGAATAAGGGTCCGACTACGGGGTTTAAGCATTTAAATAATTGAATTCAATAATTCTCATTGAATTTTCCAAAATTCGAAACTGATTTTAGGCATGCTGATTTGAAAGAGTGCATTGCAATTCAAAACTGTTGTAGGTGGGGACACCATGAATAAAATTAATTGAATCATTCGTTTGGCATTTGACATGACGGTGCTGGTGGAAGCATTGACTGCATGTGTGAACTGGTGGAGACGTTGAACGAACGCAGACGTTCTTCTCCGTAACGTGCTATGTGAATCGCACATTATTCGTATCGTGTGTTCTTCTTTCCGCGTCATAAATTGGACGCTTCGCGTAGTGTGCGATGAGCAAGAAGAAGAGGAAGGCAGGCTTGAGCCCTGCAAAAAACGAACGCATTGCCAATTTCGAGGTAAGCGTCATCTAATTATGCACGCGGTGTTGGTGCAGTGAAAAGCGCTCGCACTGAACCGAGCCTTCGCGAATGTGACACCGCACCGAACAACAGCGAAGTAGGCGATTTCGGCGCGTCGGTCGAAAATGTAAACGCCGAGGCAGCAACCAAAATCAAGCTCCCCCCGCTGGTGGTGAAGGCGGTCGCTCTTGACAAACTCATCAGCGAATTCGTATCGATGGGTGTTACAGCAGAGTACAAGCTGTGTGGCATAATTCAGTCTTTTTCCAAGCAGTTAACATTGTTTATTTTCCGTCTTCATAAGGGCTTCGTTGGTGCCTTTGAGAATGCATCAATGCAATCAACTGACGTTATGGCGAAGCAGACGTTAAGGTTGTGCACCAAAAAATTATTTGGGAATACCAAGCATCTTGAATGTTTTACTGGAATGTTATAAGTTATTTGGGTTCGCGTGCCAGTCGCAAAACTGCCTTCAACTAGGATTGCATTTGCACTAATATTGATCATAATGAAGCATTGCTACTGTTTTCGAGGTTGTTATTAACAAAAAGAGTTTATTTCTCTTGTTTAGTCATCAAGAAAGTAAATGTTCTGGAATTTGTATGTGATTAGGTTTTGCTTGCCAGTAGCAAAACTTCCTCCACTAAGGGTGACAGCTGCGCTTCTCTCGAGCATGAGAAAGTAATGCAACTCTTTTCGCGGCCAGTAATATTAACAGAAGCGTTTCCTTTGATAATAGCGCAAAATGATGAGAAGTGTTTATATTGCTAGTAGTTTCAGGCCACCAATGTATGGCTCTGTATGCATGCTATGGTGAACGCTTGTTTGGCGCTTGGTTTACGCTTAGTTTGTACGAACGATATCTAGAGGTGCGATTCCTTTGAGGCAATACTAAATAACATGTAGCATGATATTTGATACTTGCAAGTGTTGTCATTGTTGTTGTTTACATGCGGTGCCAAAGATATATTGATGTAGTTATGAGATATGGAATAATGGTGCTGGTGCAACATGTATATAATCGACTGTAGCCGAGTCTATGTCAATTTCGAAAAAGGCCACCGGAATAGCCTTCGAGGTAAATTTTCAATGCATTGACATGAAATAAATTGCGACATACGATTGTTTTGCGAGGGCAAGAATGAATCATCAATCAATTATCGTCAACTGATTCTACAATGAAAAAATCATTTCAGAGATTATTCTACTAAGCAGTTGTTTCTAAAATTTCACAGCATTATAGAATAATATCCGAAGGTATAAACAAGCGAATTATATAAAATAACAGCGTAGTTCTACGTCAACAATGCGGTCGTATCTTGGACACAACCTCCTATAATTTTTTTCATAGAAGCCACAAACACGTGCTGGCCGCGATGTCGCGGGCCGTATAAAAAATGCAATAAAGAACAAGTTGTGCCCAAGACACGATTACATTGTTAACGTAGGACTGCGAAATTCGAGAATGTAACTCTTTAGTAAAAATTCAGGGCAGCACTGACAAACCCGATGAAGGAATGCTTTCATTGAGTGAGCGGCGCGCACATTTTGCGAAGCAATAAAACTCCAATTTGATGAGATTTTCGAATCAGCTTTTAGAATAACCATGCACTGTTGATTGCTCGCTGTCTAGAGTCACACTGGAACACTGAACTTACTGAATATAAAAGTTTAAAATTTATTAGTACATTCAACTATAGTTTTGAAAAAGATCAATTTGAAAAACTAAGCAAAACTGTCGGCCTTTAGAAAGGCCATTCAGGAAACCTCGCTGCTGTCTGGTCGCGACCCATTCCAGCGTGACGTGACAACGGTTTGACTAACCAAAAACAGTTTTTTTTTCGTTTTCATGTATACATCACACGATTTCCAAATGATAAACGATTTTAAAGTGAATTTGAGAAAATTTCCTACAAGAATCTTCAGTTGGAGAATATTTTGCAGTTGAATTCGCTTGTTGCCAGTCCAATACTTCCGTGACGTGACAACACCTGTCTTTTTCCGACTTTTGAACATTAATGTTGTATTTTCAGTCCCGTTTTAACACATACAAATAAACTTTGTTCTATGATTTGGTAATGAAAGATGAACGAAGATTCCTGTATACTCAGTTTTTCAAAAAACTCGCAAGAACATGCATTTTGACGGCATGCATTTTGTGACGTTACAACGCGCTCTGTGCGAATAAACAGTCTCCACGAAGCGTTGTCACGTCATACAATCAATAAGTTGTAGTAAATAAGATTTTCACCGTATTGTAGCAAGCGATATACTATTTTTTATGTTTTTTATTACTCTGAATACTTCTTACTTTCCTCTGAGATCTCCCCTTCCCCTTCCAAAAGTCCATCCTATAGGGGAAAGTGGTCCTAACGCAACCGTGCTTCCTACTGAATTTTCAATGGTGTCATAACGCAAACAATTTGATAATATGGTGAATTCTCTTCATTCTAGCGTTTTAGCGCCATTTTACGTTTTAATTCCTCCAAAGTCAGAGAGGAAATATATTCGACCTGTGTGCAAAATGAGTTCTATGTTCTTTTAGTTTGTGAAACATTGCGAAACAAGGCAATTTCAATTGTTTATGGTATGTTCATAAAAAAAGCTATATAATTTGAATCTACCTGTTACCTGTAATACACAGTATGTCTTTATTTGGGAAAAGTCGGGGTGGTCCAAAACCGACCTCCAGTTTTTATATCGTGATTTTTTAACACGTTCACTCTGGCGCTTGCCATCAATGCCTAGCACAATCCTGCTTCATTGAGTGGCGTTCACTACAGGGGGAACGTATTTGATTTTGCTATCAGAAACTTTCGATAAACTCACATACCTGTGCAAGGGCGTTATGTTTGCGCATTGAAGATTACTTTGACTTTGACGTTGACTTCGATCGTTGATGTTTGCGTGTGCATTTGTATGTGCACTTTTTTTTTGTATAACTCCTCACATGTCGCTCTAAGGCTAAGTTCTTCCCACTCAAACATTATCTCCCTCTCACTTAACCCTTTTGTTAAGAGCGTCGTCTATAGACGACATCCGCGCGACGTCCTGTGTGTACGAGCGTCGTCTTTAGACGACATGACATTCATACTGCTCTTCGATCACACCAGCGCGATGTGCAGGGGTAACACTTCGGCGGAGCACACTGCCGTAATGAAAGGGTTAAATCCTATCTCTCACTATCGAACATTATTCTATTTTTATTCCTCTTCGTGCACCCATGGTTATATGCCAACATTACCATTCACGATCGTATTGTGGGATTTCATGCCATTCCGGGCCTTTTATATCCGTTTTTAACGAACCGGAAGTCACCATCCTCGATTCTAAAATGGCATCGGAATACGATATTCAACTTCCGCTGGTAAGCCCATATCGTGTGGGTTTTCAATATTTTTTTAGCATTCAATAATACCATCAGCAAACCGGAAGTTGAAATTAGATTATATCTTATATTATGGGATCTACGTTCATATATTGTTGATAAAACATTGGAGAACTATCATTTGTATGTTTTGAAACGGAACTGTAATTAATTAAATTAATCATTAATGTTCAACAGTCCGAAACAGCAAACGTCACGTCACTAAAGTATTTGACTGACAACAAGCCAACCTAACTATAAAATATTCTCCAACTGATGATTCTTGTTGGAAATTTTCTTAATTTTATTATAACATTGTTTAATTTTGTGTGCTTTATTCATGAAAACGCAAAAAAGTGTTTGTAGTGAGTCAAAATATTGTTTGAATGGATCGTATACTATTCGTGACGTGACAACAAATTCTGGAGACAGTTGATACTCCTCTATTTGTGGACCGATCTCAACCAAATTTTGTGGGTTGTTGACTTTCACTGTATGCTCAGAGAAACCCAAGTATAAAAATGTTTGAATCTAGGTTCATTTGATAAACTAAAAAATTGCTCTATTTTTGTGACGTGACAACGCTTCAAAATACCTGTTTTTCTGTTTTGCTTGTTTCTCATAAATTACAAAATGAAACGTAGGTCTACCCACGGCTCTTCAAACAAGTATTTAATCACTCATTCAATGGTATATAGACATTGAAGTTTGGTTAAGCATGTGCAGAGATATCTCAAGAAACACAAAAATATTGAAAACCTAAAATATTTTGAATATAATTAAGTAGTTTTTAAAACTCACCTCTCTCAAAGGTTGGTGCATAAAAATTAAATTTGTTGCAAAAAATTATGATATAATTAGTGCTTATTCAAATAGCGTTTTCATTTTTCTCCTAAAACTAGATTTGAAATTTGAATTTTTTTTTTAAACTCACCTCTCTCAAAGGTTGGTGCATAAATATTAAATTTGTTGCAAAAAATTATGATATAATTAGTGCTTATTCAGATAACGTTTTCATTTTTCTCCTAAAACTAGATTTGAAATTTGGTTTTCTGGTGCATAACCTCATGGAATGGGTCTCGCCAGCTAGGTGAATGTTGAATATTGATGAATCTTGAATGCTGAGAAATCGCGAATAGTTGCAATACGTTCTCCACATTGTCAGAACGAACTCATTAGCTGTTTTTTTTCACGAAAAGGGTAGATTTTCTAATCTGGTACTCTTACTGAAAGTCGTAGTTCTACGTCATGAAATTAAATAATGATTTCTTAGGTTTCCGTTATTGTTACGCATACAAAATAGTTTTAAATAAGGTTACACCAGATGGGTCAACCAGAAGAGCCACATGCGGCCTGCGGGCCATGGGTCGAGTATGAATGTTATAGAGCAAACAGTCCCGCATGACGAAAGCAGTGTGCTTCGAATCAGTATCATGTTGAAAGTACTTCTCACGAGGGAGACCCAATTTCTGCACGGAAGACTGCAGGTTACGCCTTAGGATGTTAAAGTAAGTCATCTTGTCCATCGTCGAATCGATCAACTCCATGGTTCCAATTCCAGAAGCCGTCATTGTACCATACATCAGGTTGACTGGCGTCGCCGTGTTTTACCGTGGGAATCGAATGCTGAACCTGGAGCGCCGATCCAGGATTCTTTCATAACATTTGTCTTTCGTTCGATCCAAAAAGATTGTTTTTCGTCTCATCCTTATAAAGGTCCTTGTTTTTGAACTCCTAAGGTTTCTTTACATATGGCTTAGTAAACTGCAGTCGTTTTTTTATATTTACCTTCGAAATAAAAGGCTTTTTACGGGCAGTACGATCTCTCAGATTGTTCCTGTATGCTAGACAGGTCTTCCGATAGCGCCGGCAATGACTTTCCTCGACAACGCGTGTTTATGATCATTGTACGCGCAATAATCTCAATTTTTTTCTGCCATTTTGATCAAAACATTGTCGAACATCAACAAGAAACAAAAAAAAGTTGACATACCACACTGACATAAAGTACGCTTATTTGCAATGGCCTTACTTAAGGTGGCCCGGAGGTCAAATATTTGATATTTTTCGACAGATAAGGTTTGATTTGATATTCGTACAAACACTATTTTGTTTACCACTCTCGCATTTTCAACAGTAGTAAACAATATCAAACACCGAACATGGAAAAAATCAACTGAAATATCCAAGGTAACCTAACCATGTACCGACAGGTTCGAAGAACAGACTGAAAAAATATTTTAGGCATCCAATAATTGAATATTTGCTTGTCGTGTTTTGTGTAGAAAATATTTGATCAGTACACGTTGACCAAATTTTATCTGTCAAAAAGAGTCAAATATTTGGCTTCGGTCAAACAGTGTATGAGCACCCTTACAAGGTATTAACCTTGTTTGGAGAAATGAAAAATGTACGCTTAGATTTGCAATGGGGGGTATTCGTAGCCACATTGGTTGCACGTTCGCTGCTCTACAAGAAACATCGGGCTGTTGTTCTTCCACGAGTTTTCTCGTCTTTCGCGTTCCGTCTATTACGGATGGATCACGAAATAACCCGTGTTTTTTACACTTGATGGTTAAATTCTCCGTCTGCCAAGAATCTAATAAGGCCTATCGATGGCTCGCCTTCGTCTCATTCACGCCAAAAGAAACGATCTCATTCGTGGAATCCGAACAAATGAGGCGTACAAGTTTGCCCCAAAAGTGCGGTCCTCAATAACACAACAATGATCATATCAACTGTCTCCGCAATCCGGTGGTCTAACTGAACAATGGAAGAACAGAAGGAATACGCCTAAATGGCTATTGTGTAATGTACCATATGCAACGGTATAGAAGGAATATTCTTACGCCTAAAATGGTAACTGTGTAATGTGCTATTTGTAGATACGACAAAAACATGTGACATGTACACGATTAAAATCCGGCTCTGTGACAGTAGCATTTTAGCTTGAGTCTAAATAAAATAAACAAATGGGATAGAAAAAACTTTCCAATGATTAAAATGGAGATTGTTTTCCAACTTTTAGAATAATTTTAATTAGCAAATAACTTTTCGCGGAATTTTCTTGTGCGTATTGATAGTAAAATGCGTGAGTTATTATTATGCATCAAAAGGATATTTGTAATACAATATTTTGTACAAAATAAATGGAAAGTATCGTTAAGTAGCATGGGTATGCGATTGACTGTATAATAGAATCCATTTACCTTTCAAGATGTCGCTTATCAGCTTCTGTCGTTCGGTCTGCTTTTCCTCTTGCAATTTACTCACATGATATTCACTTTGACTCTGTTGCTGTAACAATTGTTGCAACAACTCTTGCTTTTTCATCTGTTGTTTCTCGTGCAGTTTGCTTTCAGCGAGATAATCTCTCTCATAGACTAAACGTTCACTTTCCAGCAATCTTTTTTCCTTTGCGTATTTTTCTTGCAGCATATTCGCTTGGCGCTGGTCATCCCGTTCATTATTGATAAATTTGATTGTGCTGATTTGGTGTGAATCTAGCTTTTCCGCTTCGGGCGGTCGATTTACTATCTTACCGGTTGAGAGATATTCGATGATAGCAGAAGTGCCGCCAGCAATAACATCTGCTGGGGGATCAATAATTGAGTCTGGATCGAGTATTATATCTACTAGATTATCACATGTTGCCAACAGGTTTGGCAGTCTCGTCAGGCGTGCATTTCCGCAGATGTATAGTATTCTGAGATTGGTCATGAACGTCAGCTGCTCTAAAGTGGTCAGATTGTTTACGGATACATCAAGCAGTTCCAGATGCCTAAGCCGATTGATTGTTTTTGGGAGATTTTCTATGCTGTTGTTTGACAAAAACAGTTCCTGCAAAGATCAGGATAAGTTCAGGATAATTTCAATATTACGAAGTGATCCCCTACCCTGAGGTTTTCTAGCTTGTAGATTTCATCTGGCAGTTTCTTAAAACGATTGTTGGACAGGTCCAATGTGATCAAAAGCTGAAGGTTTTCAAGTGCACCACCACCGCTGAGCGAAGATAATCTATTGTTCCTTAGCGATAGCGTTTCTTTCCGCAGCACCTTACACATAATAAACACTCCCGATGGAACATCTTTCAAGTTACAATCGGCTAAATCATAGATTGGTTCTGGTGTTTCTTTTGCCTGCATGCGTTTAAAGCGGGATAAAAGTGTGTCACTTGTAGTAAAAATCGATTGTACGCAATGCATTGTTATAACTGTGTCATTCATACATACCAGACACTGTTTTCGCTCTAGCCGTGCCTTATAGTCCACTGTGGGTTGTTGGTCGGTAGTTCTATTCGACATCTCGTTGGTCGTTGAAGAAAAATGTTCATTGTTTGAAGACGATATGCGACAACCCATAAAAGAACGAGAACGTTTTGCGTAAACTAAATTGGTGATTGATCGAAACGATTATGGTGTCCAAACCACAGTTCTTATCTATTTTGCTCTTTATCTCAACACTTGACTTTTTCACAATGCTATACAACACGTCTTCCTGATGATACTGGAGCGAAGTGTGACATATTAGCGTTAAACTGTTTGGCATTGAGAGCTGCTGCAGGCATTACTGCAGTCTGCTAATAATAATTTACTCCACTTTATGCGTACCCATTCATTCCTCCACGTATGGAACATAAGCACACACACCTGTTGAATACACTTTGAACAATTAAGAGAAATGGGCATAATTGTTCATATTAGTCATGATGGAAAATGATGTTTATCTGGCTGACGAAGAAACACAAAACATTTAAACTCAGCAACCGCAGTCACGGACACAAATGTTTTGAATCACATTATTGGTTCATTTCAATGAGGGATAACTCAAGTGAAAAATGATTCCCCACATCATGTCATACGCGATTACTGCCATGCGTAGAAAATGTCAATTTAATTTGCCTGTTGAAAAGCGAATATATAGCGTGCTGAATCGGTTCCAGAAGCTGAAACGATTCGAAATATGTATACTGTATTTATCTTAGGAGGGGGTAAAGGTCTTCCATTGAGTTTCCTCGGATTGGCAGCCGCTCAATACCAGAAATTCTGCTTATTTACAAGCCTGCTCAGGTGGGAGTGAGCCTCATCACTACGCGTGAGAAACTCGACCAAACAATTATAGCGACTGAAAGCGGGGTTGCAAAACGAACACAATGGCACGGAACCGGCTCTACAGCCCCGTCGCGTGCTTTTAGAAATCGGCAAGTCCATTTTGAACAAACATATAGATAGTTTTCTCGGTTGCGAAGGAATTACACCCTCTACCGTATGTCGTATTCAGTACGATAGATGTTTTTTCGGTTGTCCAAGATGATTATTCGACGGTGTTTTTTTTGTTCAACTTCTGAATGTTTTTTTTTCTTATTTCAATTCTTCATTTTAGAGACTTTCAGGTTCCTGGGCTGGTTTCCTATGGAAAAGGCCATTAATAATGCCGCAATTTTGATTATTACATTACAGAAAGTTTTTACAATCTCATCATACTTGATTTTACGTTGAATTACGTTCAACATATTCAGAATATGTTGTTTTCTTCATATTCAAAATTCATAACCATTTTCTTGTTTGTTGTTGCTCAGTGCTTGCTCGGGTTCTTGTTGTTGGTTGGTTGGCAAGGATGCCCTCGGGTCATGGCGCCAACCCCAGTGGGAAGGAATCCGCGCCGCGAAAAGATGCCTAGAAGATCCATGACTATAAAAGGGAAGGAACAAGGATGATCGTGTTTTTTTTGTTTTTCCAAAATATATATTTTTATCAAGGCTCATATGGCGTTAGCCTGACGGGGCCGGAGTTCAATATTTTGACAGTTTTTCTTATTATCTACGTTAGTAATATGTAACCGATTACTCGCGGTCGGCTCGAGGTTAGTATTACAAGTGTTCTCGTAATTGGGATGTTGCTGTCTCCAATGTTCTGTACTTGTGCCCGACACGGGATACTTCCTATTGGGATGCAGCTGACCATTAATCAACAACGCCCCCCTAGTATGTACCCCATATCTAGCGTGGTGCGTCTTCTCGACTCGAGGAATCCAGGATAGAATGGTCACTAGCCGGCTCAATCATCAGCTCGTGTAGAGTTGTCATGAGCGGTACAACCTTTGGCTCTTGTTGAATCATCAGTGGACTGCACAACCTTTGACCCGTGTATCTGTAAAGAGTGTGTGTATGTATTGCCGCGACTAAGTAAAAGTTTATAGATCGGATAGGAGGGATATAAAACAGGGACACATCGAAGGAAACATCATTAAACGTTGACATCGGCGTTTCTGAGGAACAGGTATAGATGAAGCAGAAGATCAGGATCACGGCTACCTAAGATATCCCGGACGGGGATATCCGATTGTCTGCCTTGTGCTCTCAGTGCTCTAGAGAGCTGAGAGCGAGCAGCATGGAACCGGATACACGACCACACAACATGCTCGATGTCGTGGTAGCCATCGCCACAATCACAAATATTGTTTGCTGCGAGCCCAATGCGATAGAGATGCGCGTTTAGGTTGTAGTGATTGGACATGAGCCGAGATATCACGCGAATGAAATCACGACCGACATTCAATCCCTTAAACCAAGCACTCGTCGAAACCTTAGGGATAATCGTGTGTAACCAACGACCGAACTCATCTTCACTCCACATGCGCTGCCAACTAACGAGTGTGTCCTGACGAGGAATGTGAAAAAATTCATTATAGGCAATTTGCCTTTCAAAAAGTGTGCCTTCTGAAGCGCCCACCTTAGCTAGCGAGTCCGCTTTCTCATTCCCCGGAATCGAGCAATGAGAGGGAACCCATGCAAAGGTAATCTTGAATAATTTTTCGACCAAAACACTCAATAGATGTCTTATTCTTGTTAGGAAATAAGATGAGCGTTTATCAACTTTCATCGAGCGGATTGCCTCTATTGAGCTGAGACTGTCTGAAAAAATAAAATAATGGTCGATGGGCAGTGTTTCAATGATCCCTAGAGCATAGTATATCGCACCCATTTCTGCGACATACACGGAACAAGGATCTTTGAGTTTGAAAGAGGCACTGGAATTTTCATTGAAGTTGCCGAAGCCAGTGGACCCGTTTATGTATGAACCGTCAGTAAAGAACATTTTATCAGATCCAACTTTCCCATATTTTTCCGAAAATATCGACGGAATAACATTGGAGCGTAGGTGATCTGGTATTCCATGGATTTTTTGTCGCATGGACAGATCAAAAATGACAGAGGAATTGCAAAAGTATGGGAAGCAAACTTGGTTGGAGATGCCTGGTGAAGGGTGCACGTCGTGGGTAAGGTACTCATGGTATAAAGACATAAAACTTGACTGAGGAGTCAGTTGTAGTAGATTTTCGAAGTTATCAATCACCAATGGATTCATGATCTTGCAACGGATGAGAAATCTGTAGGATAATTCTGTGAACCGAAGAGTAAGCGGGGGTACTCCTGCCAAAACTTCGAGACTCATCGTATGTGTCGAATGCAAACACCCCATGGCTATACGCAGGCAACGATATTGTATCCTCTCCAGCTTGAGAATATGAATCCTGGCAGCTGATCGGAAGCAAAAACTGCCATATTCTAACACTGACAATATCGTTGTTTTGTACAACTGAATGAGGTCTCCTGGATGGGCACCCCACCATGTTCCGGTTATTATTTGGAGAAAATTTATTCTTTGCTGGCATTTCTGTTTCAAATACGCAATGTGTCTCCCCCAGGTACATTTAGAATCAAAATATACACCCAGGTATTTGAAAAACATAGAGTGTTGGATCGTTTTGCCGGATAGGTAAAGCTGGAATTGGGCGGGTTCGTGCTTCCTAGAAAAAACGACCATTTCAGTTTTCTCCGTAGAGAATTCGATACCCAGCTTGAGGGCCCACGTGAACAGATTGTTCATGGTATCTTGCAACGACTTTTGCAGAGCGACGGGATTAGTACCCGTGATGGAAATAACTCCATCGTCTGCAAGTTGTCTCAGCGTGCAGTCTCTAGTTAGACAATCATCCATATCATTGACGTAAAAACTGTACAAGAGGGGGCTTAGGTAGGAGCCTTGTGGTAGGCCCATAAAACTGTAACGAGAAGATTTCGAGCTGCCATGAGAGAAAATCATGTGCTTTTCTGACAGTAAATTGTACAGGAAATTATTGAGAATTGGTGAAAGTCCACGATTATGAAGCTTCTCTGAGAGAATTTCCATGGAAACTGAATCAAATGCCCCTTTGATATCGAGAAAAACGGAAGCCATTTGTTCTTTGCGAGCAAATGCGATTTGGATTTCAGAAGATAGCAGCGCGAGACAATCATTTGTCCCTTTACCTCGGCGGAAGCCAAACTGCGTATTTGACAGCAAATTGTTCGTTTCGACCTACTTGTCCAAACGAAGTAGAATCATTTTTTCTAACAATTCTCGCGTAACTTTTGAAAAGGTCCAATGTAACATTTTCGCCA